>NW_019211455.1:52166800-52683236 GCF_002443255.2 Varroa destructor | reverse complement strand
ATATATATATAGTTTCCTCGAGCTATCCCTCGTCATCAACAACTTTCACGGATGTTTTTCATCTTCGCCGTATATCGCAATTTTATTTTTATGAGTGCATTTTCTGTTATTGTAATTTCATCAGTGCCATCAGCAGCGTCACCTTCACCATGTCGATTCTTATCGACGACAGCTAATCTACAATCTCACTTCAAAGACGGGCGCATTGGCGGGTGTGGCACGAACCTGTGACCCGTGCCCTGATCCAGTGCTAGTTGCAAGGACACTGTGATTCCCGTTGTGATTACTGTTGCTGGGTCGATTCCGTTGTGATGTCAAGCAATGGCTACTCTCAATTCCTGTGTGACTATTCTGAATCAGGTCAGTTACGAAAGGGTTCGTTGATGAATAACGGGACGCGATGGGGTTGTGCAGCAAGGAGTCGCCCTGAGCTCGGCCGGTGTCGCTGAGACTTTGACTGCGCAATTGACCGAGCTGCCCTGCTCGCTGATGAGCAAGACGCGGCGGGTTGGCGTCACCTGGCGGGGATAGCAACAAACTGGCGGGACCTAAGATCCCAACAGGAGTCGGACTCGAACTCGAAGTTGTGACGACGGCTGACGTCAACGACGAGCTGGTCGTGGTTATGTCTTGGACGCCCTGCGCCCAAGGATTTGTTGAAGGGACTAGGGGTGCCGGAGACGAGGACAAGCGATCACTGTCTGTCAAAGCAACAGGTCCTGACAGTGAGTTCATGCCACCTGGAACATGTATTAAAATGTAGCAGAAACAACAAATGACGAAATTGCATGGGATTAGATACCGAAACGGGTAGGTAGAGGTATGCGCAAATACAATCGACAAAATTGGGACGGGAGATGCAAGAAAAAAAAATCCTATTCATTAATTTAGATGGAAAATAGCAAAGCAAATGCTGATCGGACAGCTTTACTGTTTTATATAAACGCTCTACGTCCTACGCTGCGACCTGCACTAAAGATCAACGTGTCTGCCATGTTAGATCTGCGCAAAAGCACGATTCCTCACCTATGCATCCGTTGGAAATGGTTGTCGTGTCAAAGGGATCTGACAATGAATTGATGAACGAACTAGAGGGGTTGCTTTTGCCGCTGTCGGCTGTGAGCAGGTCCAACCCCTGAGAGAACTGCTGACACATAATATTGATATCGAAGCTAGACTCAGCTACTCCGCCTGTCGATCCCAGCGACAAGGGCCCGCCGCTACCCTGAGGAAGAGATGTGGACAGCACGGATAAGGGGTTATTAATCCCCTGCAACGCGGACGAGTTGCTAGCTGCAGGCACACCCTGTGCGTCGCTCAACACCTGCTGGCTGCCCAGGGGCGAACCTTCGGGAATGGCCTGGCTGCCGAGGCCTTGACCTGCTTCCCTCACCAGCCCTTGGGTGGCCTCGGTATCCAGGCTCATTGAGCGCTGTCTTTGCCGGTTCGACGGCAGGTCGTTGATCCTGAGCGACAGTTGGCGTTTGAACGGTGACTGGGCGCCTATCGTGGCAAGGCCACGGAACGAGTTCTGTCGCTCGAGCATCGACGCAGTCGCGTGCGGTCGTTCGATGGCGTATGGATTGTGAATGGCCTTAATCGGTGGCACTTGTGAAGGTTTGCACCCCTGCGTGACGCCACCGCGTATAGCGAGTCGATTGAGTGGCAAGGGCCAAGCAGAACAAAGTAAATGGAATTTGTTAGTTAGAGAAAGAATTGGTTACGCTTTCCAAAGTCACAGCCATAAAAATACGGGCATAAGCATCTCATTTATCATACGTCTAAGACTTTCTGCGCTTCTAGGGACAGCCAAACAGCAGCGGGTCATGAGACAAATAAAGAGTAGTAAATAAAGAGCAGACTAAAATATTAATTGTGAATGTTATAGATGAAAATTCTATATGTACATATCCAACTTGATCTATGCTTACCTGTGGGTCGAGGGGGGCTTTAACGGCTGAAGAGGGGCATCGCATCGAAGCCGCCCTTCTAAAGTTGTTATTTTCCCTCGTTGTCGTATTGTGGCTGCTACTGTTGCTCGTATGGGCTTGATTGCTACCGTGGGAAATTTTGGTTTGTGGATAGCCTGGCTGGCCCTGGTGACCCTGCTGAAGGGAGACCACTTGTAAAGCGGCATCTTTTGATTCTTTGTCGCGTTGCTGCTTCCGCTCGAGACAGACGGCAAACGCGCATCCGACAGCGTGTGAGAGTCGCTCACCAGAGTCACGAGACGCCTGGAATCCATGGCACATCCAGCGTCGGGTTGTGCCTACGAAACGAAAAAATGGAGATAATAACAATCGGATCACACAATACAGCAAAATCGAAACGACGTCGATATTAATCTATAATTAGCATTTGCTCCTGATAGACAATCAATACTCAAAGGGCGAAAGCTTGACAACAAAGTCGTTCTTTATCTAGATTAAAATGCACACTAATTAGACAGGGCAGAAGCTTGGGAGATAGTGTAAACTATTGTTCAAGTGAACTAATAGTTTGGATGCGACAATTAAATGCCAAATGGTATTACTCCGAGACTTTTACTTTGATTCGTTCTAAATTAGATTCATTATCCTACGGTTTATTCTATTCAAGGTTTGGATCTGTGCAGAAGTAAACTGCCTTTTCTTGTCTTCAACTTCACTCACAAACTATATTGCTTAAATTGTAATCAGGGGGTTAGTTTGCGTTTATTGCCTTCATTGTATATACATACGAGTTATATGTATGTAAACGAGTTGTCTACACGACGTTACAACACGGGTGTGCAACAAAGTGGTTCTAGCCGAGAAAATCCCGAAACAGGTTGGCGTTTTATGCTGGATTTTACCTAACCATTCATGGGTAGTTAGACCATAGCTGTACATTCATAAGGCCCTGTTCCTAAGCGGAGACCCTAAGCAGAATCGGCCATAACGTTACCGCTTTTTTTAATGTTTTGCCCTTTCAGGCAAAAATGCATCTCGCAAATGAGCCGTTTTTATTGCTTTAAGGCTAACAGAAAAACCTAATATAGGCGCATATCGGGGCTCGCTCGTTCAGGGTTAATTCGCAGGCATCCGGCGTTTCCGTCTTTACAGCTGACAAACAGAGCGATGATAACGCAGTTAGACTAGACTGACGTTTAATTTCACTTAGCCAGAAAAGTTAGCCTCTGCAACAGAAATTGTTAGAAAAACAAGTAAGAAACCTTCGAAGGTTTATTTGATGAAACGCGCCGATCGACTCGATTTTATCAGCGAATAATATTCGTAAATGATAAAACGAGATAGACGGGCAAGTGTACGTATAGTTCGCTAACAACATTTGTACAGCACAGATGTAATAAATGTTTATCCCATACCCGTGACCATGCCGGAGTGGACGCGCAGCAAGAGCTTTCTTCTTTGATTTAAATATCGTGGAAGCCTATTTGCATACATTATGTTGTATACATATATAACAGTAACGATAAATTCGAAAACAGCTTCTTAAAATCTTTGAAAGTTTAAAATCATTTTCAAAGACCGAACTGCTAGTTTAAGTCGAAGGTGTTTGTTCAATACTGAACACTAAAGTGTTTCTAAAATCCATTCACAAAGAAGTATCTACTTCATGAGGTGTTACTAAACGCATATATAGTGACAAGCTATACGGCGCAAACCTCCTAAATAGGTCTCCGCCAAACTGAATTTCGCTATTAATATTTTCGCTATAGTGGACAGGCGCAAAAACGGACCGAGGAATCTTCCGCTATCTTCTCAGAGATCGCTCTGTGATATAGTTTAATAGGTATCAACGATGGAGTGAATAGAGATGTTACGGTGCAGAAAGGATCAAATTGTTCCGCGATTTTTCGGTTTCGTACACTAGCTCATAATTATAAAACTGCGATTTGGATTTTTCGGCGCTGATCACCAAATCGCAAGAAATGATTCAGAACGATGACACTTAATTCACTCTGGTGGTCTTATTTGAACGGACGATCCATAGTTGTGCATTGCTTCTGAATTATGCCTCTGACGTAATCATAAATATTTTTTCGTAAAATACATCGAAAATGGGGGAACACGCATATACTTGTCATATTTATGTTTTGTTTTGAATGATTTACATGCATTTGTATATCAATATACAAGCATGACGAATGTAATACCACCAAAATACAACATAACCAACTATAAAAAAAAATACAGAAACAAATTTATTAGAACGAAAACCTTAGGACAACTGTGTTTCTCGTGTACCAACGACCCTCAAGCGAATAATTGAAACTTTAATGATTTGTTGAATTTGCCTGATACAGCCATTAATCTCGGTTGACGTTCTTTTGGCCATGCGTTTAATGAATGTTTAAAATGAACCCGTAACGAAGCTCAATCAATTACAGAGTTTACGTTCTGTTTTCTCTTCGCCGCAGATTATTTCATCTGATCATACAATAGACCCCTGTACCGTTTCTATTGATCCTCGAAGAGTCTTATTTAAAATACAGACATATTGCCCCATTTTCTTTGGGAAAGACGCAGCGAACGAAGACCTTCTGCAGCGCATACAGTCGCGTGCGAACAAAAAAAAGACAGGAAATAAATGTAATCGAGAAACTTCAATACTTGTAGAAGGAGAGTGAACGCCTGGTGTGGAGCGCGAGAGTATAAACTCAAGCTCGTTTGTATTAAGCATCGATCTGAAAAATCTTTGTTGTTTGTTTCGCTAAACCCAAGCTAATTTTCATTGTTGGTCCAAGCTAATAAGGATGCTGATCGTGGTAGTGATAGAAATAATGACGGAATTAAAAGGAAGGGGGGTGAAGGGGTGAGGTTGAGATCGTGAAGAAAGGAGGAATCGAATCAACAATGAAGTGGGAAGCGGAAGCACGGTCAACACGGAAATAGACCCTGAGGGCTGCCTGGATGATTGTCGCAGAAGACTGACCCTAAAAAGGGTGGCGTTAGGTAAATACATGAACACTAAAGAAACGTTGCGCTGCATTTGAACTGATTGGAATAGCTGGTCGAAAGTATAATAAATAACAAAAACGATACTTTTAACGGAGTAATAACTAAACTACTCCGGATTGTGTAGTTTTAATGTTGTTAATAAAATTCGAAGCGATTTGAAATTTGGCCATATAAACTATGATTCATTCACGCTATAATTCCAGTTACTCACCGTCTCGGCAAATATATGAAAATCCTTTTTCGTGGTTTCTATCGGGGGCGCAAAAGGAAACCTTTTCGATCGTTTGGTCGAGAATGAGATCTTTCGTATCGTCATCTACCACCCGAAGTCCATCGCCTGCAATATTAATCAATTTATAGCTCATGAGTGTCTACATAAGATGCATTACTAGAGTATATGCTGTTTATAGTTTCATGAAGTGCTAACCTGATATATATGGACTCTCTTATGAAACATGAAAGTCAGACATTGAAATGGGGCATTTATCTATTGTGGTATGTCTTCATTTTACGGTTCTAGTTAGCCACTACATTTATAGTGACTATGGTCATCAAAATTCGTGTAATAGAATTCAGCAAATCCGTAAAATTCAAATTATATGTCACCTTGTAATTTTCTAATTATATAGCACGAAATATGTTGTACGGCCGCTAATTCTTATGCGCTTTATTAAATACTATACTAAATATTAAAAGTATGTACGTGTATCAGAAGACGGCATAAAACAAGTGTTTGGAAGTAGCACACACAATACTATAATATTTTTTTATTATCAAAAAATAAATGTTTCGCGTTGTACATCCGATGCTGCTTTGGTCAAGGGCCCTTCAAACTGCTGACCCCTTCCAACAGAAAAAGGCGTGCTCTTCGGATTCGAATCCATCTCAACAATAATCCATTTCATAATGCAGAAAACAGGTTATAGAGAAAAGAAAGAAAATTTCTATTTGTTTTTGGTAAAATATCCTTATAATTATAAGACTTCTTGGTTGTAGGATGTGCGGCTGAGTCATTCACCATTTGACTGCTGGTTGTGCTATCTGTTCCGTTACGTTCGCCATCCACAAAAAAAGAGCTGCCCCCCCCCCCCCCTGCCCCCTTTAGCGAACAACAGCAGCTCTGGAAGCATCGCTATGGTAGGAGGCTATGTGGCCAGCTTTGTTTGGGTTCTTGTATCTAAAAAATAGTTGCCCCTTCGTGCTATCGATATCAAAGCCTTTTTTTAGCCTCTCTTAATTAGTTATTTCATTAGTAGTTCATGTAAAAAGCTTGAGAAAAAATACGTCTCGAACTTTAATGCACCTCGAACGGTGCTATCTTGGAAGAAAGGACACAGGCAACGGACTGGTAGTAAGATGTAGGAATATCCTACAGCCTTTTAGGCAATAGAATAAGATCGCTCTAGAGCAAGCTTTCGCTGCGATGGGTATTGGCGATCGGAGTAATAAAGGGGGGGGGGGTCACTTCCAATCTTCCAGCGACTTAAGTCCGTATCGATCTACTGCTACCAGGAACAAGATCCCGTTTTTGCTTTGTCTTCCGTGGTCTTAATTAGTCTACCGGCCATCACGACCCGCAGACGGAACCGAACATCTGGGGGCGACCAGCTATCGTCCTAAGACAAATAAAGTGACTAGACACAAAGAGAACGAAATGTTATAAATGGAGAGAGATCTATCGTGCTTGTTGGTACAGGTGATGCAGGCCAAAGCTCAGCTCTGCACAATAACTAAAAAGAACTGTGTCCTAATACTATTCTAATAAACTTAAAATGCAGAGAAATACCCAGTAGAGAATGGGCGAGGAGCAAAGAGTAGACAGAACGGTAGAGAGTGGGCAGGGCACAGGTTAACTCGGAACGCTTTCGAAAATAAAATTATTCCTTTATTAAGGAAGGTCCAGTTCTTCTTTTCGTTAGTGAGATTTCTGCCACATCGACGCTACGATTAGTGGTCGAATTGTGCAAGGTTATTCGACGTGGACAAAGATGAAAACGTTCAAATCGTGCCTTAAGTTAATCTTAAAGCTGTTTGAAAGTAGGTGAATAGAAAATACATTTTAGCATACCCTGGCCAACGTATGAACTCTTATGACACAAATGGTTTCATCAGGTTGAGGAGCATATGAGTATTCAGCCTAGTTGTAGATAACGTGCCTTGTGTAAACTTCGCAGGCTTGTAGACTGAAGAACATTGAAATTATTACGCCTTCTAGCTCTAGCAACTTTCATATATATTGAATGATTAGCACGTCGTTTAAGGCTCCGGTGTTTTCATTATTGGCGTTTTCCGATCGCCATCTGTGTGCTGGTAAATGTATTGATACGCTCCAATTCGAATACCCTCAAAACGTATTCCAACTTGCCGGCTCGTTAAGTTAAAACAGTCCTGTTTCCCAAAAGACATTTGGGTGCATCGACGTAAAGTGATCAAAACACATGAAAGCGTAATACATCTAACATTTTTGCCGTCTCTTGTACGTAGAAAAATCGATTTTGTGCATCAACTTACCAGTTACGTACAGAACTCCTTTTACAGGTCGTTTTCTGGAATGCCGTAACGTCTTCAATGCCTCCTCACATACTGTCATACCTGAAATGAACAGAAGGACGACGTTTGATTACATATTTACATGTATACATATTGTCACTATATATGTCAAGCACATATATATATATAGTCAGAAATATTCGATTTGACGTGCTACGTAATCTCTACAAGAGTTATGAGAAAAAGCCTAAAAACGGCCTCTTCATAGTTCTAACCAAAACCCATATGACCATACATAGCCGCGAGATTGTTTAAGTAACTAGTGCTCGCTCCTCCAGGTGACCCATACAACTTTTTCGAAATAAAAAATACATAGTCTGTTCCGTTCCACTGCTCAGTAAAAGCAAATAGTTAGGAACCAATCCTATGCGACCGATGCGCAAATAACTATAACCACCGACAGCTTTAATGACTACAGTACTACCGGCACCGCTGATCAGCGTCGGACAGATTATATATATATACTAGAAAAACTTCGATAACAGTTGAACTGTTTCCACGGCAAGCACATGCTATTTCAATAAAACTTACATCTCACCTTTAAGTTCTTGGGAAAAATTAGGCCATAATCACGCCATGTTGATATAAACACGACCAGCAGTAATCGGCAAGCAGATCACTGCGCACAATCGAAACATTTCAAAACGAATATAACTGTGACAATTATTGCCACCAAGTCGGGCCGTGGTAACCATTCACCTATATGTCACATAGCGTTTACGGACATGCTTTTTATAGGCCTATATAATAATCGATACCTTCTGGAGGGGCACTCCATTATCTGCAAGGGTGCAACAGTAAAACGACGTTCCATATTTTAATGAAAATAACACATGAGAATTTAACGATACAGCATGACGAACTTATTGCTGAATCACTAATGTGACCCCGGACCCGATGCATCATGATAAGGACGTCAACCATCGTTGTTTTGCTCCTAGAACGACAGTAAGTCTTGTCCGGAATGTCACGAATACTTTAGATATTATTATTATCCCTCATTTGAGCTGTGTTTTGTTTAAGTTCCTGAATCGATTTATTGCTTCAGAACATCAATTTAACTTTAGTATACGTATAGTCAATTGAAACAGGTTTTGATGGCGCATCGTAAAGCACTGAACCCCTCCCTGAGGCACTTGCCTAACAATTCTACCATAAGGCAATTATTCTGCCTCATGTGTAATATCCAGAGTTGTTTTTTCCATTGCTTAGCAATATTCCACGCAACCTTGTTTCTTTTCGAGTTTCTGGATCGAATGCAACACATTATCGAAAACTGCCTAGAATCCTTCGTATGATCGTTCTCTACATTTTTATCCATAACCCTTTTACACAAAAGAAGTCACTTGTTCAGAGTGGCGCCATAAAGGCAAAAAGCGTTGTAGCGCATGTGATTACACTATAACACAAAGTCTGACTCCGTCGATCTTGGCTTCAACACCTGTCCAGCGTATATGTATTTATTTCCCATTGACATCTATAGTCAAGTCAACAGAAAAATGCCCGATGTGTGCCCTCTTAACCCTTTTTAACCCACATTCTACGACCGTTCAACAGATCAATGAAATAATACATATCCTGAGGTGGGCGATAGTTTCATATGGGAAATTCAAATTCCCCAAGTATTAACTTAGAAAACTATATCTAGTTAATGAAAGATGTTTAATGATCAAAGCAAAACATATCAAACAGAACTTCACAAACTCTCTACAAAACACGCCGACGTACTTCGGGTAATTTGTGGTGTAAGCGCTTAAATGGAAGCCGCCTCTGCGGATAAATTGAAATGTTTCTTTTCCAAGGGCACGATGAGCGGACTTAATTTCGTAGCGTCTCTAATATCACGTATACGTAATACATACTTATCTACATACCTCGGAGAATATCCTATAATGTATTTTGTCACATGTGTATACAAAAGCCATTCTAGCTTTAAAACAACTAAAAACTAATTTTAAAAAGCAATTATCCATCACCGTACTCCTCCTGTAGCGAGGGGCAAGTGACTTGCATGAATGGAGAGCGAAAGATTAGGTTGTTTCCGGAACTTCGTTTTCAAGTTTTCTTTCGCGCGACTGATAAACAAAGAGATCTTTACAGAAGTAGTTATGACGATAGATATACACCGCATAACCAAAAATAGCTGCGATGATCCTTATCATACGGTGATAAATTTGACATTCTTAAGGCGAAGTTGTGGAATTGTCAGGGAAATGTAGCGGACCGTAACCCGTGATCACTGGCCTAAGCAAAGACGAAGACCCTGTGAAATGTTTTGCTAGCAACCATGAAAATTGCTAAAGCTGGATTTACGAAAGAGATACGACCTGTCGCAATTCGACGATACACAGTGAAGAAGCAGTTAATCATGGTAATGATGAGTCCGATAGCTTAAACCAAGAACGATAAATACCGAGATATACAAGCCTGTTTTGAATATTATTATTACTTTGTGGTCTCATTACCAACGGGCTTCATTAGCTATGTTGAGCGACCATAGTGTTGGATACTTAGATATACTGGTATCAGCAGTGTACTATCAAGTTCTGACTCGAATGGAAGTGAGGTACATAACAGAAAAAATGGTAAGTTTTCGACCGTACTGCATTTATGTGGCAAATTTCTACCGAATTTTTGCGGCCAGGGCACCTCTATGTTTCACACTAGTGGAGAAATCATTTGCCCAAAGGAACTCAATGGGACCTACTTTTCTTGGCCCACATACTTGGTCTTGCAAGTTCCTGCCTTTCGGAACCTGTTATTTATTATTTGGCATCGGGCACGCTAAGTGGACGCAGACGTTTAACTTCGAGGACATTATGTTTGGTTGAATGCGGTCTTTTTGCAGTACGGTTGCAATGCTGTAGGTTTGCCAACGATACAGAAATAATTTTTAGATAAACTTTAGATAAAACTTTTTTGAGCTACAAGTATCTTTTTTAAGATGTATCTATGCGATAAAGTTGTACAGCGCGATATTAAGGCGATTTTATAATTGGATTTGTATAAAATTACCACAGAAACACCGACCCGGTAATATCGCGACCCACGAGTTCCGCCATTAGCAGACGCAATGAGCTATGGACTAAATTCTGCATCTTTCTGAAAAGTTCATTTCCTGTTTTGGCAGCGGAATAATTTATGTTTCTAGAGAGGGACACGTCCTGTCCAATCTGCTCAGAACGTTACGTTTAACTAACTGATTGTTTCATAACAGCAGTAGTTCTCCACAGTGGATTTGGAAAACACCATGAACAACCGTATTCAGTCTTTATCGCATTACGTTAACCAGCGGAAGAGAAATGTATCTGTATGACCGGTTAAGCCTGACAATACATAGGATCTCCACTTGTTTAACCTTTAACTTTAAGGACATGTTGTGGTCAAGGCTCAAGCGTAAGCACAAACGGGTTTCGTGGTCGAGACCCAGCTGCCTGATTGATGGAATGCCTAACAGCGACATCGGACGTAAAATTTAAGACATAGGGAAGGTCCGCACTTGCGTCGGCTTGTAGTTTCAGTTTAGGGATGTAGCCCGTTGCTTTGAGAGAGACATAGGTATCGATCGCATGCCGATACGGAATACGAGGCGGCGTGTAAAGCGGAAATATGAGATTCACGCCAGGGCGATTCCTGGACTCGTTAACGTTAATTGCCTATCAGTGCCTACGCGCTGCGTAAATCGTACTGCCACAATAATTACATATTGTTCAAATTTGCGTCATCAAACACGAATGATTACGTGGGTTTGAGGTCGTCGGAGAAAGAGTCGGAGCGCACAAAAGCGGAATTTAAATAACAAGGACGACGACTGTAATGAATGAGGAGCGAATCCGTGCTTTGCTCTGTGACGGTCAGGTTATTAGGATGCTGCTCATTGCTTTTATAAATGCTAAATATGCTGAAAGTGAATGCGAAAATGACATAATGAAACAATGATAACGGTACCGACGCTGAGAATTATGAAAGATTCTTGCCCTACTGGGTTCCGTGTGTACTGCAGGTTACATCTGGCAATACTTTAATCCCTCTACATTGAGTTCTACCAAAGTTACCGCACGAAAAGCTGGCTCTACTGTAGAAAGCATCGTATATCGAATGTCAATAATGCCGGAAGAATAGACCGGCGTTCGCCCCAGAGTCTACAAATCCTGGAGCAACGAAATCAGATGATAATTCGATTTAGGGGAATAGGGAAGAGTTAATAGTGGATAGAACCGCCGCCAGTCGAGTCGGCCACTTATATTTCAATATTAGCTGAGTTAAACTGTTCTATTTAATTATGCAAAATTATGGCTAAAACTCCATAACTAAGATAATTAGCTACTAATACTATTAATATTACTATTATTAGAGGAACTCGAAGTAGATCCCTTGGGAAACTCGGCTTAATATCAATGCTACGGCAACGAATTATATACTGGACATGTTCGATGAGAGAAACAAATATAAACCACTCGTAGTTGTCCGTACGGTTGTTCGAGATGGAGCCAAAGTGAATTATAAATACGAAAAGGCCAAAATTGAACTGTCACCCCCTAGGTATAACGTTTTGTCGTATTCGATTCCCAGGTTACGTAACAGTATCAAAATACTGATTGGTCCTCCATTGATTGGACCGTTTTCCACTGTTAGTAGACTATGATGTGTTGGATGACAGATAATAGTGGGTTAGGATATGTTACCTATTATGTGAGTTCCATGTTAAACTTCGTGGATGCCATTAAAAGCACTGTAAGTATATATACTTTTACGTCTAATACTGACGCTAGGAGTAGTTTCAGATCGCTGGCTCTTAACACGATACAAACTGTGTCTACTCTGAAATTCGAATCTAGACCGCCTCACGTGCCCCTAACTTGAATGGGCAAACATGTTGCCGCTGAACTATCTTGTGGGCACGGAAGGAGCTAACTTTGTACGCAGTAGCTTTATTGGCATGGGCTTTTGCAATAAGAGTTATTTCCTATACACGAAAACTATAATAACTAAATACGATTTCAATTACCGCGTACCTGATGCAGTCACAGAGTTAGGTACAGGCAGAAGGGCAGAAAAGAGAAGTTGTAACCAGCACGATCTTCAGCTAAGAAGAGTACGTTCGCGTAGTAATAGAGGTAACTGGGACCTTTTTGGCCTTTTGTTCCAAGTTCTAATTGGTTATTTACAAGCATGGTGGTGCGAGAGCCTTCTGGGTCTGCGTATGCCCCAGCTACGTTTGCAAAAAAAGGATGACCAGCTATAACTGAATATTCCTAGATTCTTTGGCGTAGATTTGTAAGTTGGACTTATACAGTAAAAAGTATCAGCTTATTTACGACGTAAACGAGAGCCAGAGTCACGCACGGCTCAACGTTTATTACCAGGTATTGCAGGGGCCAGGTCAACAGGGAATGCAGCCGCAAACGCTCTCAAAGGTCCTCCCATAGCTTTCACCTTGACACTTTCTTCCTGTAACGTTCTTGTCTAGCAAACCAGCTGGAGAACGAAGGCTACAATCCATATGATCGAAGATTCAATGTAACTAAAATATACTCTGCAGGAAGCAAAGCGGATCAGAGGCAGTTTTTACACGGGACCACTACGATCACACGGCCCCGAATTCACTTATATCAAATATCAATTCGAACAGTTGCGGATACGAAAGCTTCTCTCTTTGAAAGCAAAAATAAGCGATTCCGGATGCAGATTTACCGCAATAGATTCTTATCTGATGATGCTTCTGCAGTAAACGATACCCACATAAGTCGCTGGACTTCTTATGTTGGTATACCATCAGTGGCCTGGAAGTAAAATTTATATTATAAACAGGAGGGAAACGTTAACGGGTTGACAAGGCAAAGATTTTTCCAGTGGCGGTGATGCCTTAAGATGAATATTTGAAATACGATACAATAAATTTGAAAGATGAATTGAAATAAGTTTTAACGTTCAACTTAATATACCGATTGTAACGAAAATATAGTGTAGGCTCATTCAGGTTCTCTTTAGGCCCTATCCTATTTTTCTGCTTATGCATTTCATATGTGCAAGAGTAAAACGGCTAGCTAACGCTCAAAATACGTACATCGTATATTTGCAGCTCCGTACAGGGAATAGCAGACAATCAACGATGCCTTCTTTAGAGCCGCAATGTGACTAGTTAGTAGCCAAAAGTGTACACTATGTTTTTTCACATAAAATTTACTGTCACTTAGCAAAGGAATTATCCAACTTCCCCGAGTGCTATTTTTCAACAGCATATCTATCAAATCTTAATAAATACCGATACACTATTTTTTTTTAAATTGTCGTAAGGCTCGTTGAATTAATCTAATCAATGTTAAAGGCGCTCTTATATGATTTGCGGATGAAGATTTTCACGTGAATAAACTACATTAATTTCTTTTGATTTGACGATTTTTCTACGGATTACCAACGGATTTTTCTACGGATTATTAACCAACAAAGTGATATTCAGTCGTGACTGTTTGCTCAGTTAATAAATATCTTCAGAAAATAATGAGATAACGGATGTTGCTCGAGGACCAGCTAATTCTCCATTGGTCTTTTTACCGTTTTTTTTAATCTATTTCTTTTTTTGTCCTTCTTCATTTTTATATAGATAAAATAAGGATAAACAAAAAATATAAAATATTTTATATAATAGTTTAGGAGTTTTTGAGTTTTCATTCAAAAAATTTCAGTCATCGGTATATTTACTTGGACATGTTTACATGAGCAGACGCAGATAGTTGAAATAAGTGGCGGGTAAATTAAGCTCGGTTAGCTGCTACCGAGCGTTTACGAGTGTTTCGCGTGGTAACAGACCAGCTTGTTCATCGATACATCAACACTGAAACGCTGCGCAAGAAGCTTACTTGTCTGGCCATCTGCTGATATTTGATTATTAAACAGGGACCGATTATCTCCGCGAGACGAAGATAAGCGTTACTGTGCTGACTGATATAACACAACACCTGAGCGATTCGATATATAGGACTTATCTCACTACTATTCGTAACATCATTGGTAAACTATCTGATAGAGATAAGCTCAACAATAACGCCTAGGTAAAAACTAAACGGCGCTTGTTTCTGTACTGTGCACACGCACGCACATACCCGGTAATATTTGAAGTAGTAACTTTATGACTCCAAATCTTTGATGTGTCGTTCTAATTCAGTTCATAGTTACAATCGACTCGCTTACCGTCGTAGCGATGTCTGTACGGAGTGAGTCAACAAGTCTACAAGAATTGTCTCTCAATCAAACGTCCCGTAATGCTTCGCGGACATATCGGAATTGGACGAGAAGGATCAATGCGTTTTAGGTCCATCTCGGACTCTTCGTTTATTACCCAAGTAAAGAAATGTGCAATTAGAATATGACCACTATTATATATGCTCTGTTCTCGGCTCCCTCTTTTTTGTCGAACTTTCTACTTTAACTTACCTCTGGATTCGAATACTTCGAGGGCTCCGAGATACTTGACGTGAAACGAACAGTCACCTTGACGTACGGCCACCTCGTCAGCGGCCCACAGCTGGGGGCTACACGTCTCCACGACGTCCTTTTTACGACGAAATGAATCTCGGAAACTTCGACGAATCCGCTCCATACCTGCAATGATCGTATGGCCGCCCCACCAAAAGTAATAAAACGGCGACAGAATATATTAGCAGTTATACAAACCCATTTTAAATAACAATGACAATTTGAATATAGTTTCGATAGCAAAGCCTTGTAATCATCTTTTATACATTGTACACATGGAATGAAGCCTAATTCGTGGAAATGCCATACGACAAATCCATATATGTAAACGTTCACCTTAGTAATGCTGGTTTTCCAGGAAACAGGATGATAATTTGCGTTGTGATGAGCAAACAAAATAAGCACTTCTCCGTAGTGTTTGCGTTCAAAATTTTTCAGTAAGACTTTATAATAATAATTCAATGAGAAACAAGCAAGTTTATATGTGGAAAAAGTATTTGATTATACTTAACCTTGCATTACTTTTTTTTCTATAAACATTCCATAGAAGTATGTTATTTTCCACTAACATCAACAGCCAACTATATAATAAACATTTACCAGCGGCAATATTCGACTTGATCACACAAAAAGGTCATCGTTGTGACTACACTGTGTGTCCCCTTTTTACGTTTAGCAAGTGGATAATCGATACAAAGCCGACACATGGACATTACAAAACGATGCGTGGTTGTTATGCATTATTGAGGCAGCACTCGTTTATGTGATAAGATCTAGCATATTGTTTCTTACCGCATTGTACACGCATATTCACTCTACAGTATTTGATTTAACCTAACCCCTCGGCCACGTTTATCTGAGGGATGTTCCCACTTAATAATCAGGTTAATATCCACTAACGTCCGTGGGTTCTGCACGACGGGCTGCTTAAACCCCATTGTAGCTTCGTCATGCGCGTGTCTAGGAGCCCCGTTGTTTACGAGAACGATTGAGGTAGTACACATTCGGCGTCGGGCACTACCGAAGGCACCCTGGAGCACCAGTCCGCCAAAAAGAGGCCTTTCGTCCCAAAAAAATGCTCCCTGTTCTGGAACACATTCTGTTGTCGTGGTCATGCTAATTGTGATCGCAATTGTTCACTCTGCCCAACAGAGTCGACTCATCAGCCTCTAGCGGCGGGTTTACTGCACTTTTTCCTTAGCTTTCTCCCGCAAGTCGGCACTCATAACAGCCTCGAACATACTCGCGTGCTCCGATTCGTATCCCCCTATCCGGAAAGAAGCACACCATCAGTCAGCGTGCGGGTCTTGTTAACATTCGAGTGGCAACGAAGATAGGTTTGAAACACCAAGGCTTCGGCTAACTTTCGTAGACTGGTTTGACACAATGTGTCATTTTTGAAAGTAAACTTTTTGAAACGCCCGTATTACTGCCGCCCACCGAGAACTGCTTAGTTCATGCGATATGATCAATGCACTGAAAATGGTATTTAATTGCAAACATATGATTCCGTGAACCCACACGATGGCATTCGAGCTTCAATGTCAACATAGCTGGAGTCTGCCATTTTCGTTCGTCCTGACTTGATAATTGCAAATCCTACCTTAGAACGCTGCGCGTTATGGCCGCCTTATGGAACAGCAGCAGACTGCTAGGGGCCCTTATTTGATGGGTATGCTTCCGGAAGGGAATGCCAGGTTTCTCCGGCGTATAGTCTCGGACTACTCGGAACTAATTCGGATGAAGTTCGCAGAGTTCACCGACTTCACCGCTGGACGATAACTGAGAATACGCTGAAGTCGACTTTAGGCTTCAGCTTATCGAACAGTTCTCATTCACCTTATACGAACCATTCGAACGGCGCCCCGGACGACCTAAGGCGACAAAGAAACTGTTGCAGCGAATCGGGCTCCTCCAGGAAAACTGTGCAGACAGATTTTCATAAAGACTTACTTGTGCCTATCGTTCAGCGACCTTGAAGTCGGAACCGGCGAGAACCATTCCTTAGAATCATTGACGTCGTTGTCGAGCTCCATTGGGGGAAACTGTTAATCAACGAGACGTTTGAGCACCTCTTTTACAATTTCGGCCATATTGCCAGTCATCCCATTCGTTGCCAACAACCTAAAGCGAACTGGGTTAACTTCGACCTTGCATTAGCTGGCAGGAACAAATATTTTGCTGCCATTCGCTCAGATATGTATATATATAGATATATATATTTATCTTATGATACTTGATCTATAGCAACACGTACCCCAACTAGCTAACTAACGCACGAGAAGACGCCAAGGTTCATTATCGTTATTCGGGACGTAAGTAGTATGTAATCATACGATGCTTACATCATTTGAAGACAGTATGTTATGGTAGAACTTGGTATTTGCTATGGTATATGCTGTGGTATTTGCATGATTTTTTTGCATGATGTGATCACAAGTTCGACAGCACTTGAAGGAAGGCATTTTTACATAATGAAAACATTTTTCTATATTAAATGGTACCGAGTCTAGAAACGCTGGAAAAACGTACAGTTATACTCACCTAGTTATAAGCAATTAATTAGAAACAGAAGATAAATAAATTTGCGGGAGAATTGTGTGGGTATCTGATGAAAGATCATGATCATCTTAGGTAAACTTAAGTAAAATAAATATCGTAGTATTCATAGCGTTCGCTGAAGATAAACCAAATACGTAGCGAATAACATGAAAATAGTTTTAAGGTAATGTCTTTAGGTAGGTACTAGAAGTAAGTATGTATACTTAGGCCGTGGCGCTATCCTGAACTTCGAGTAGTTGCAATTTTGGCCTTTATCTAGTTTATGGTAGACGTAACTAAATCTTCTAGAGCTTGTATCTTCTAAGAGATTTAATTCGAGGCTAGACGGTCCCCTAAGAGATTTTACGCCCAGTGAAGCAAGAATCGATTACATTTAGCAGCATAACCCCTGTGTGGATGTGCTAGGAACAAAAAAAAGCCATAACACAAGCAAAGATCCAAAGTTTATAGAGACGAAAAGCTCTAATAGGATTTGTGAGGTTAGTAGCGCACAAGAGGACCTGTTGATGATGCAAGTTCACTACCCAAAAGTCTAAAGTAAAAAGCTTCTGAGGACCTCAGAAACATCTAGGGCCGAATTGAAAATGTCCTTTGCGGCGAACTAACATCAACAGTCCGGAGAAAAGCGTAGAGATACGAGACTCCAGAGCCCCACTATGATTCGATTTTCCTGGCTGGCAAGCGCAATCTAAAAGTGTCTCCGCTCTAACTGACTGCAATAAATTCGCTAGAGCTAGTTCATTTCGCGCATGCCTCTAGAAGTACCTCTTCCACTTGACTAAGGCGTGACCTTCAGGCAACCTTGCCGCCGCCGCCGCCTGTAAATCAACCTATGACACTTTCGACAGTTTCATGTTCCGTAACGGAAAGAACTAAAAGCAAACATGTTATTCAAGTGACATGCATGCTCTAGCCATGAAAAATTAAACATGAGAAAAAAGGAAAAACACATTAGACACTATCTAAAGGATAGTAGGAACGAGATCTGATTGAAAAAGCACTATAGATTTCAGAGAATGTCGTCAGCAGAAGGAGCAGTGGAGAGCTATCAATAATTAACAAGTTTGATAATGCAATTATTCATTTCAACCCAATCATACCATAATGTATGCCGAATATCTGTGCCATACAAGTACACAACGCGTGATGGTTTCGATTCATAGATGGAGCCACCAGTATTCATGCAATGAACTTCCGACTAGCGTTTTATCTTCTTGAAGGGAAAACACGTGGCATTCCGCTCACCTATTGAGTCAAATAAATCGGATGCAACATGCAAACTAGCACCTAAAACCGTAATAAGTGTCTTCCTGAATGTTGATCTCCGCTGCCTACTGTCAGCTGATCTTGACCAACGTTGGAGTAAAAGACTCAGAGGGACTTTTACGTTTTGTCCGATTTGCCATAGCCATGTGGCCAATTCAGCTCTGACTGCCGGTGGTGTCAACGAATTACTCTTGGGATCATACGTGGCATTATCTATTTATATTTGCACGGGCTATTGCTAGCCTTCTAGCTAGAATACAGTGGTCTTTGGCGTCGTTGACGAAAGGCCACTGCTAAGCTAATTATTCACAGAGCTCTTTTTCAACACGTCGGATACCAGAATAGAACATAAGTCTACACAGCTAATTACGTCTCTATGAAGAATATGATCATTTTCTTTTACGGCGAGTCAGCAGCTCATCACGAGGGTCATGCCATTTACGCCCAGACACAGAACACGAAGCCATCCGCCTGTTCCACTCGCTGTTCAAGATTAATTTTACGCACGCGATTCAAGCTAAAGACGAAATCTTGCTAGTGCTTACAGTAACGATGGCGTCTTTAACGGCGAACGACAACGACGAAGAAAGACCCTAAATTCAACTATATCTTTAAAGGTGCTGCAGGTATGTTTAAAGTTACGTGGAGCGCACGTATGAATAAGGCAACGAGAAGTTGACTCGAAGAAAGCGAGAAGCTTCCTTTGACGATTTTTCATGTTTGTCGTCAGCCCTTATGGCTTTGTCGCACAGCATCCACTTACCCGCTTTGTTCCCTTCTTTTTGGTTCTGATGATGAGCGCCATTTGACTTCGCCGGATTATTCCTCACTAGTGGGAGGTCAAACCAATCGACTTACGTATATTATAATATCTTGCTAAGTAACTAATGCAGTTGCCCACTTGCGCATAGGAAAATATCTTAGAAAAACATATACTGCAATTATGGGATAATATGCCAACTTTAAACAGCTACAGATGTAACTTACGAGGCAACTATATTTGCTATTATCATTATGGATGTTGCTTTGCAGTTAGGAAGCGCTCCAAAAATGTGTTCTGCTAGCTTATTTAATATTCTATCTAAGCTAGTTCGGGGAACTTCGTTGTTTTTCTGTATGATAAATTGCATAAGTTACCTAATCATTCGTCGTATGAGAACACGGTCCGTTTTACTGCGTGAACAGATTTCGCCATGCGGCGTACCACCCAACGGGGGTCATGCCGTTCCGATGAGATAAAGTTCAATAAATGTCTGTCTATTCATCGAGGTGCTATAGAGACGACAATGTAACTACGCGACCATGAGATGCGTTCTCGTGAGGAGAACTGACAACATGTCTATGTCCGATGATCGTTATTTAATCAGATTGTTTTCAATATCTCTCCCTTGTCTTACTATGTCATGTACATGCCAACTTAGAGATACAATGGCACGCTTCCTATAATTTGGACGGCTATCTAAAAATCTCCACATCCATTAAGCCGGATTGTTCAAGCGGACACTTGTGGTCGTTGGTTATACATGATTTGTGCAATATCTTAGTTAGACTTAATATCTATTAACAGCAAACGTCTCGAAACGATTACACATTACTCACGTCAAAAACTGCTACCACATCGTGGGATTTATCTTCTGGGTTTAGAAATTTTCTAAATCTGTTGTTGATTCTGTGTTGATTGAACAATTTCAAAATGGCGGCCCGACGGAGTGTTGGGCCACAGACTGCCTAGCGTACTTAAATACAACCTATTTAATTTTGTTTGTATATATATCTTAGAATTGTCGATTGTAGTCGATAAAAAAAAGCTACACATTTTTTAAAGAAACCAGCTTACTCTTGAAAGCACGCCGGCGTAAGCCGGTTTTAAACCTGATATATGAGAATCAACTGCTAGCTACGATGTTTCTTCTTGAAAAGTGCCTTCTCGATGTATAGACGTAGATGTAAAATATATAGTTAACTACATGTCCGGAACAAACTCGTTTGTAACGTTGTATTTGACCTCCATAAATACAAAGTGTCTCAAAGAATGCATACACTGGCGCCACTTAGCGGTTATCTGAATTTACTACGAGTTCTACCGAAGCACGTTAATGAAGATAGGAAATTTTCGCCAGAACGTAGCATTTGCGTACTATCGTCAAGACATAAGAACGCATCTTAATAAGAATTGGTAAGATACATATATAGATATATATATATATATCTAAAAAAAGAAGATAAATGGGTCCCGTAAAATAATTCTAATAGAAATTTTTGTAAAAATAAGGTCTACGTCAGAAAATGGATGACCGTAAAAATTTGAAGATCACAATTCAATCAAAACAAATGCGCCATAACACCAGACAAAATGTTTGTTAAAATTTAGGACTTAAATGCCCATCGTCATGTATTGACCCGAACAGCAATTATCTGCGGTAGATTTAATATATATCCTTTAGTAATTTAGATATCGATTATATATAAAGAGAAACCGAAGTTATAATCATTGAACTTGTGTGTTTTTTACGCACACTTTTTGAAATACGCTGTACAGCTGATCTATTCAACATGTGTTTTATTACACTTCCATATATTGCCAACATGAATTTAATGTGCTTTTAGCTCCATAAGGCGAGTTGATAAAAATATAACTTATATTCTATATTCCTTTCCTTGACCAGTTAACGTAGGTAAAGGCAAAGGAAGGAGTTTAACTTAATTCAAGCTTATTTGAATTTCTTCTTAGTTAACATGCATTTTGCTCATTAAGTCAACCTGTACGCTACATCATGCATGGGATATACACGAGGCGGTTTTACCTAACATCACATGTGCTTGTTACTTCAAGTCGCACAACAACAAACTTGTATAATGTATTTGTACGCATATATCTAATGTAAATAGATGGGGTCTCTTCATGACAAATATAAAATTAGCCTTTACTGTTACTGCATGCATACAGAAAGCTAAGCAACCTAAAACGTTTGTATTGAAAACGAATGAATGGAAAATAAATAGATGTTTAAACGTACTAATAGACTCATTAGGGCACGCATGCAGAACACAGACGCATTAACCTAACAGCACATTTACAGGCGACAAATCCTGTACAGGAACAATAGCATTAGTGATAGAAAGGGCCTCAAGTGTTATGTATTGTCATCACCCCTAAAGCAGCTCAAAACGATCCTGCTTGCGGAAGCTTTCCCAAAGGCTTTTCGCAGGTCAATAGAACTCGCCAACCGGAATTAGAGAGGCACACTCACTTTTATGACTCCGAAATCGTTTCGAGAGCCGCTTGCTTCGTCTCAGGCTAAACCCTCGTTTTAGCTGCGGCAGCGGCTCGGGATCGTCTGCAGTGGTGCCTCCGTTGTGCTGGACGCTACCGGCCGCACTCCCGGCTCTGCCCATCTGAGAACCCTGATGATTTCCCATGACTGACTTTTACACGCACTTGTTATGCCGTACTGATGATTCCTGTAGTTATCTGCAGCTTTGTTATGTCTTGTTTCACTGCGCTCGTGGAGCGAGGCTAGAACACTAGGTGCCTGTGAGGTCCGGCCTCTTCTCGTGCACGGAGAAGCTGTAGCCGATTGGTCGTTCCCCTATTCTTCAGATTCGACGGCAGTACAAAACATGCTTCTACGAAGAGCCGTACCAGTAGAAGCAGAAGTTGTTCGAACACACTCTAAACGGAGCATCAGCGAAGCACTAACGGACCAGGGTCACACAGGCGGTTGTGCTTTCGCCGAAAAACCTAACGGTATTACTAGCAGTCGCGGCCAGTTGATAGGCCTGTGTTCCAAGGAGGTGCTCGGGGGAGAAGGGGCGAGGGGGGCAGCGTGCCGGGCGAACGCTACCTACAAAATTCCCGCAAAGCAGGGGCGATCTCGTGCTGTTGGTCTTCTGTGCGTACGAACAGAAGCCTAAAGAAAGATATTGAAGGTCACCTCGTCTCCTTCAGGGGGCAAAAGTCTTCTGATCAGGGAGCTTCACGGTTGCGCGCGACTTAGGGGGATCGAGGCCTGCATCGCTAGCTGTAGCAGGTTGATACGGAGAAGCTATTTTGACGGAAATCAGCTTTACGGCAATATCGGTTTGAAGACCCTTGACTTTAATCTTTCCAGTTGTTCTGATCGAATGGCGAACAGGGCCTGGAGGGGATTGCGATTATCACAGGAAATGTTACGAATGTAGCAAGATGGGGCTGGCAGTTGCTGAAGGCAGCTCACGCTGATGAAAAGAGAGGCACTCTTCACTGTGTCGTTGATGATGTGATGGCGTCCAGGTGGATGAAATCGCACACAATCTGCACTCTACGGAAACCAGAAGTCACGAAAGAAACAAACAAAACGAGAAAAGATAACAAAAATACAAAAACTGAAACCAAAAAAAAGCAGGACAAGAACAAAAATGAGCGATATACGTATGACAAAACGAAAATTGTAGAAGCAGACAATTCATAATGGTGCACAACACATGTTCTATGATCGTTCTTAAGCCTCTTAATGTACAAAAGCACGGTTCGCATACGAAATCGTCTTCTTCATGACTATATATAAGGTCCTAATGGAGCCATAAGCGCATGTTTGGAATGATGATTTGTACTTCATACTGACAGTTTGTAGTCAGGAGTTTTACAATTGTAAGACTAGAGTGAAAACAATGAAGTGATGATACGTTTTTACGCCATTATTGGTATCCTGTTCAGTGGGCAAAATGTTTAGACGGCATTTTTAATAAATTCCGTTAACAATTAGTCCTATTTTACTATTTGCCAATACCATGTTGGGTGGCTACAATGATCGTCAATCAAGCGGAAAAATTACTGGTGGGATGTATACAAACAACAAAAGCAGGATGCGATCTTCGTTGGATAGATATTCGAAATTCAGTATCTACGTATGATTATAATAATCTTAATAATAGTCGTCTTGCTTGGGTCTTGTGGATAAATATATCTTTGAGACTATCTTTAAGATGTGCATAGCGCATTAACAAACAATAGTATATATATATATATATATATATATATATATATATAAGTGCCTAGATAGTGACAAAAAAATATATTTTTTACCGATACGTATCCGTACTAAAGTTTAGACTTCACAGTCTAAAAACAAGGCAAAACAACCTATTTATCCATTGCGACATCACCGCTAAAGATAGCGAATGGCGGAACAGTTTCTCACTGTAGCGCGGATTCCCTCTAGCACCCCCTAATGGCGTTTTATTGTTCATACGGTGAAAAAATCGTGTTTTCTTTTGCGCATTCTTTACTCAAGATGAACAGTCCGCGTCGGCCATTGACATCCATTCAAAGTCAATGGATTGCCAGTTGAGTCTCTTCCGCAGATTTGCGGTCGCCGGTACACGAAACATTCACAGTAGATGGCAGTTCCAGCCCAAAACCCGGACCAACGGGTCAACAACACGACGGAAATCATCTATTGATCAATCATTTTTTGGAAAATTTATCGATTATTTTTCTATAGACTTGTTGTTATTGGTTAATCTATTGATATTCAAAGTTCGTTGCTTTAACCTACGTTCATAGTTGTTTTCGCATTAGTCGTCCATGCTTTAAGCAGCTGTGGAATACGCACGAGCGTCACACACTAAATAGATCTTTGTTACTATGTAATCTTCCCATAATATTGATGTGGAGAAAATGATCGGCGTTTCAGTTTCAACGCGCCGGGTGCATAAAGTTCATCATACACCAAGTAGTTTAATGGACCTTCTCTAAATGCCGCGGAACTTATGAATGTCGCGCTAAATGTCAATACGACGTGGCGCAGTATGTTTACACGAACTCAAAACGACAGACTTGTCGTAGCAGCGTAAAGATTGAAGACGTTGACGATCATAATATGGCATATGCAAACATTAACGGACACTCCTCGTTGTATCGGTCCTGAAGCCGTGATAACATTTTCGTGTACGGACTGATTCTAACAGCAGCGTTTGATACTTTAAACGAAACTATTGCGGAAAATGGAATACAATCAATACACAGAAAAACCTGGAAGGGCCTGTCGCCAAAGTAAGCGAAATCGCCTTAAGCGAAAAGGGCATATAGGAATCTTTGAGGTAAATATTCTGTTATGGGTAGCCGTACAAATAGAGACTAAAGCTGATACTGTTGTTGATTAGCGGCATGTGCAGGTCACTGAACTTCAACGGTAACTATGTAAGCTGGAGTATTGTGCAATATATTAAAGAAAACTTTTCTGGCGTACGACTGTGTCCCATTTTATCTCTTTGAATCATTTCTCAAACACTGAGGAATAAATTAATTCAAGCGCACTTTAGGCCTCTAGCCGCGGCATAGGCAACAATGTTAAAAGAACTAGAATTTAATATATGAGTGTACGAGCTAACGATACCTATCTTGCGGGATTGGGACTTCACAAATAGAGCTAATCCTCCAAAGTACAAAATTCTATCGATTTGTTTATTGAGAGTAGATTATTCCCCTAGTAATCTAGAGCGGCTTATACACGTACACTTTAATTATAACCATTTTATACTGACCCGCTTTAGATGTACGAGCTAAAAATCGGTCCGTTTTCGCATACATAGCAATGATCCGCTTGTCAGTGACCTTTCGCCACCATTAGCAAACGTTGGTTGCATGCAGGTATATAGGTCTTTTTTTAAGTAATTAAATTGAGATCCGTGGTGAGACTATTATTGTGTACGATCTAGCTTAGCAGTAGAACTTCATATCAAGATTCATAGTGGTAAAAGAATCACTACAATATATTAGGGGAACGTTATACATCTGTGCGTGTCAACGGCAATATCTCTGTTGACAAACGTTGTGGTTGAAAACACTCAGGAGGAAGGAAAACTAAGAGGATACCTTGCCAGACACATTCAGACAACAGTTGCCTTCAGCACTGGCGAAATTAAGCCGATCTTACGATAAAAAGACGACGAATTTAACCGTAAGACGAAAGTGAAACGTATTGCATACCACACGTGAGATACGACTTGCAGCATATCAGATTAGTCTGAAATTGCGCGACAAAGATCGAATCGACGCTCGACCTGCCGCCCTTCCCGTCAAGACCTTCACGAAAGAGGGAGGGATTTAATCTCAGCTTGAAAAAGAGGTTTGCTCTCTTACTTACTCTTTCATACACACGCCCAATTACAGTGCGACATTTAAAATAAATTGCTGGCTCTTTGGTAGAACAACGATCGTCGAGTGAAGAATACCGTTGGAAGTCCGGTTTGTTTCCGTACAGCCTTCCCAGCGGAGTTTGGATTAGGGAGAACGCAGATTGACTACGGCTGATCTCGCTGTACACACAACGTTCCAAACGGAATGATGATTTCAGCTAGACCCTGCGCAATTTCGCTTTCACGTGGATCACGTATGAATTCGAGTGAGTCCTGGCGCACACCGGCATTTACTGCATAAGGCATTCAGTGTCAAATCAATGATCCTCTTCGCGGATTGAAGTAAAATTTTTCGAAAGGATCAGTTAGTCGTTCATATTGAAGTTGCTGATAACAATATGATAAGGGCATATAAATTGAAACGAGTCGTATTGTATGGGTCGTCATTCGAAGAGAACGTCAACTTTTCTACAACAATGTTTGTCAGAATTTTTACCGCGTATACCTAATAGTTTATCCCTTCATTTTGCCAGCCAGTCGTAGGCTTAGAATTCAACACGAGCTCTTTGTTCAGTCTACGAAATGAGTGGAAGTAAAACGTTTTCTCCCCATAACGAACGTTAGACGCTCCATAACATCGTTGTTAACAATTTTCCATTACAAAAAAACAACGTCGATTCTATATAGTTGTGACCTGTTGCATGGTATAAATTGTGCGAATGATACAAACACATAGCATAGTTACTGACGCAGCTAGCACTTGAAGCGTCGCTAGAAATCTCAGTTGCCAATTTCAACGGCGCTCGACGCGTGAACTCTGTCACCCGGTTTTGTAGCCATACGTGTCTGAATAGCTAGTGAAAAGCACACGTTCCTTTCAACCGGATGTCCTTCGTTGCCACAAGAAGCTTGCGACTGCATCGATCCGCATTAGCAACGCCCTTTTGGTCGAAGTCTCGACGACTGAGAGCTATCCTCGACCGAACCTGGTTAATTAATGTCTTTGCACACGAATCGCTGGGTGCGAATAGTAAATAGTCAATTCGAGTACGCTAGATTCTTGCTGTACAGAAGATTTATCATAATTTGAATTCAAAGATGTCTGAGTAATGCGACCCCATGTTTCAAACGCTTCTAGGCTTGCTCAAAATGAAAACATACATGCTATTCTGATGAAACATTAAAAACGCTTTTGAATGCTACGGATCCGCCCTTCCTGGAGACCCTACGTCCTTACCTCGATGTCAGCTGATCAACGTCGACCACGGCTACTTTCAGATTGTTATTCATCCGCTCAACCTCGCTCTGCCATAACTTTACACAGCCTTTCGGTCCGTCCTGTTATAGGCTATCTCACAAGATAATAGCGACAATACCGGACCGCTTCATGCATCTTGTCCCCTCGAAGAGAATGCTAGAAGCTGCATCTGATGACCAGACATTCGTCAGTCCGTTTTATAAAATAGGACAGGCATACATCCATACGTATGCGTCGATCAATGCGTCAGACGATCGTCATTGCCGTCTTCTCCGGTTATACTCAAATCGTACGGGAATTTCTCACCATAATCCACTGAGCGCGTATGTGACCCCTCTCTTCATGCTCTACTGAACCAGGCACACAACGTCACACCCAATGAAAGTCACACCCGAAAAATGACGTGACATCATTTCTTGCCTATTTACCCAATACTGAAGTTCAGGAAATGAGAGCATGTTTATGGAGCAGCATTTCTTTTGTTGCCGGCTCTATTTCGCCGGACAATGTGTAGCGGTTGTTTACGCAAGCGTAGCTATTCGACCCGTGGCTTACCATTGAACAGAGTTTCAGCGCAGTGGGAAGAATCGAATCAACAATAAAAGCAGCCAAGCCAAGTCGTGGTTGGCCTTTAGATGTCCTTCTGATAACAATGCTGCTACTATTTCGATGTTTACCATTGCTGTTGTCTCTAATGCCATACCACTTCGGGGACCTGATATTCTCCTGAGAATCGCTCCGCCTGCTTATGGCACAATTCTGCTCCGAATAAGAATTATACAGCAGCAGGACACATGCGCCCGACGAGAGACATGAGAAAACGGGCGTTTTGTCAACGAAACGATTAGCAGAAGTGCTATCAAGAAAATACGTCGCACGTTGCGCGTAACGACGTAAGCCTTTGAGGGCAAAGGGCTATGTTTGGGTTTAATCTACTAGACATGTACGGCAGTGAAGAGTTAAAGCAGATTGGACGTTTCTACCCCGCGTAGGATGTAAGAATACGATGTGTGACTGGTACGTCTTAATCGAGCATAATATTTTGTTTCTGGTGGATTTAGCGTATACGCAATACATATTTCGTAATTCGAACTAGCTATCGTTACTTTTCGTAAGAGAGAAAAAGTGTCACTTGATGAGAAACTACTACCACTTATCTAATTTTTTCAGTGTTCCAAGTGCGTGTCTTTAAACTCAGTTTTTGTTATCAAAATGTCACAATATATCTTCCACCACCTATATCAGCCATTAAACTATGAGTTCTAGTAGTGTATTAGACAGCATGGTTATGACACGAAGCTAGCCTACCTTTGTGATCACTCTTTGTACAGTAGATGGTTCTATCACGAAACGAACAAAGAGTGGCTCTACAGAGTGGAATGAGGCGGAGGAATCTTATCTGAGAAGCCACTACAATTATAAGATCTTACGTGCCTATAGTTACCTAGGAACAACAGCAGCTTCAGCGAGAGCGTCGCAAAAACGGTCCTATACCTTAGTCAATCCGGAATTCGTTCTGCAAGTCAGGAAAAACCGCGGCAAACTTCTTTTTATAGGATATCTACTAAAGTAAGGGCCTTACCGTAGCTTACACGAATAAGTGCTGTAGCGTAACGGTAACCATATAGGTGCACAATGGTACGTATGTGTATGTCTTGAATAGGAAACGATTAATCTGACGGGTTCCGTTTAACTCTGCGTCCCGAGGTGCGTTCATTAGTACCAATCCACTGAACCACCCAAGTCAAGTGATTTGATAAATTAGTGGTCAAGTGTCTCGTCAAAGAATAGAAGGCGTCTCCTCCATACGGCTCATATCTATAGGGCTAATCGATTGAAAGGAATCCTATGAATTTTCATAGCTGAGTCTGATGCTAGCTTGTTTCAGCGACTAAAGCGCATACGTCCATGCATAGTGAATATGCCTGCGACAGAAGGTCAATATATATATATATATATATACACTTTTCACAATCCAGTTATTACAGTGCTTTGTGGCCTTATAGACAGTGCCTTAAGTATTGGATATGCACACTTTCCGACCGTACACAGTTGTATAAGTCGCCCTTTTGTCCTGCCGCTAGAAGTCGCTATGGGCATGATGAAGATGTATTTAAATTGAAATGGCCAAAAAATGATGAGCGTATATCCAATATATTGCAACACACTCTATCACAATAGGGCAACTTTTGCGAAATGCTAGTTATGCATATTGTTTCTAGATGTCAGCTTGCGGCAGATCTTTTATGGGAATGGAGGGTTATTTAGACATCGTTTTGGCAATAAA
Organism: Varroa destructor; assembly: GCF_002443255.2. Classification (NCBI taxonomy): domain Eukaryota; kingdom Metazoa; phylum Arthropoda; class Arachnida; order Mesostigmata; family Varroidae; genus Varroa; species Varroa destructor. Next base: position 52,653,775 of record NW_019211455.1, on the reverse strand, counting down.
TTTTAGTAAACTATTATTGTGAAATCTGGCAGTTATCTCGTTGATTGAAATTTGCCAAAAAAAACTTTCTTGTCATAACGGCACTTATCGCTGGCAATACGAGCAAGTTTCCCGCTGCTTTTTAGCGCCTTCATGGACTATTATTACAATGATATGGTCAGTCCTGTTTTGCATTAGGTGGTCACCGAGTCCGTTTAAGAAAACCGCTACGAAGGACATCCTATTCTAAAAAGCCCTTAACGCCCGCATACGCAAGTCAGTTATAATGTGGCTATGGTAGATACGCTCACGACAACTTTGACGACCGTTCCACTAGTTCAGTTCAAAGCAAGAATTGAATATCCAGCCTGTATTTACTAGATAGTCCATAAAGACGTGGTGCGTAATTCCTTTTCAAGTAGCCATAGCTTGTTTGACTACAATTGTTTCCGCCTATTCGATGCTTTGCCTATTTCAACGTCTAGAGTTTTTCTTTTCTCGCTTTGCACGGCCAATACGATAGAACCAATATATACGGTTACGTGATTTACACACGCAGCATTAATGTTTATCAGAGACGATCCATAAGGGAAAACGTGATGAACTTTCCACTGTTTAATTAATAAATCGATGATGATTATGAAACAATAATATCATGTTTATTCTAAGAGATCAATCATTATTGCTGTCGGCTCTAGCTTTTCTAGTGGCTTTGATCGGACACGAGATGAACCTGATCGATACAGGAAGCCATGCTCTGTTTGCCATTTCGCTATTCGAATCTGCCGCTTCGAGACGCGATAACTCAATTCGATGTTTGCCAGCGGCACGTTATTGAAACGTGTAACGGTTATAGGCCTCCTCGATAGCACTTGCGATGCCACAGAGGTTTGTAATCACAAACAGTCCTCACCGGAAACCCCGTAAGCGGAAAGACTTGCCCTGATGAATACTAGTTACGGTAGGCAAATACAGGATAAGTGCAAATGTATCTTCGTACGTGCTCCGTGAAGTATATCATGGAGTGCAATGGCTCGGATCCTGTTAATTCAATATGAGAAAGCATATTGCGGCTGGTTCTAGCAGTTAATGGAAACAGCAAACACATGCAAATGCAGGACGTCGGATGGAGTGCTGTGCAGTTCCATTGTGCATTTATCGGCAAGATGCCTTGGCAATTTTGTCCTAATGGTGGGAGGCTAAATTGTTTGCCTACTCCACCCAAGGTAGAATCCACACTTGACGATAAAATGAAATTATAGATACAAAAAACGATTAGAGAACATTTAATGTGTTGGACAACAAAAAGGTTGATGTGAACTAATAATGCAGTCATACATGCACGTTCATAGGAGATACATGACTCCTCGTTATAGTAAAAAATGATCATGCGTACGCTGTTCTACTAGGACGAACAATCAGGTAGGTAATAGAGGTTCGAGGAAAAGTGTTTCCTTAGAAAACTTCATATTCCTTCCGGTATCAACGCAGATTAGGTTAATGCCAGACGCGCAAGCGTAAATTAATTTCCCTTTGCTAACACATCGTTTCGACTGGCTAGAGAGGCCGAACTAACAGGACAAAACCCGTAATAATAACGTTGTCAGGCGCGTTCCTTTATTAATCTTTCGCACATTAGAGTCAAGTCAGTTGTGGCCTTCCGGGTCTGGGCCTTACTTGTATCGTTTCACAGTTCGCTTTTGCGTGTAGCCTATCATAGCTTAAAATAATCCAATTTTTTTTGAACAATATAAAGGTGCATCGTTTTTTTTCTAGTAAAATTTGCCAAACCATTTTACCTAACCAAGTGTGACCCCCAATATCACGTGATATTTTGGAAATTAACCCGGAATTTCGGAGAAGCGAAAACTCGATAGTTTTCATTGCTGCATTTCTTCCACAAGTGCAAGATTACCAGAATGCACGCTGTTAGTCTTGGCAACTCGGTAATCCAGCCTGCGTTCTCGTCTCTTGCCGTTGCAAAGGACTTCTTCGCTGGGAAACGAAAGGCACTCGGCGAGCGGGAGCTAAATACGATCTATTTAGGGACTACTGGCCTGGTACAAGATTTTCCTCTACGTGTTGGATACGTTCTTCTGCATGGCAGCTACGTGTTGGATGGGGAGGACCGAACACAAAACAGAGGGAAACTCTAGACCCCCTCCGCAAAACAGGCTCGCCCAACGCCTGATCCAATTTTGATTAAAAATCGATCTCTACAAACTCTAGGTGCGACAACTTGGTGAGACAAGTAACAACATATAAGGTTCTTTCTAATGCCTCCTATTCGAATTAGAATTCTTAGCCTCTATAACGAGTAGATCATATGAAAATAGAATTTGCTTGAAGGTGTTCTTCTAGTTGAAGGGAAAGAACTTAAACTGAACGCAATGTGTTACACAATACATGAGGGTTTGCTTATACCGTTATTGCCGTTGCCATATTGCCATGCAGAATTCATCATATACAATGCCCATATTTAGTCGGGAACAGGTAATCATGAAATAAATCAATATGTTTGTTGATGTGTCGCATATCTGTTTCTATTAGCTTGGAAGCTAGAAAATAACCATGTTGAATTCATATATGTACTTTTCTGTTTTACATGATAACGGCACATGATTCTACAACAGCTCTGTTTTGCTTACACTAGCTTAACTTTGTTTCAATCCAACGTGGCGTATTTCCCTAATATACAGATTGATTCAAATTTTAAAACTAAGCAGGTTATAAATTCATTCTTGTGACGAACTTTCGATTTACCGTAAGATGGCTTTGCCTGGTGGCTCACCAAGAGATGCACGGTCAAGCTGGCGACATCCGCGTTTTGTGCGTGGACGCTTAATAAAGCATCTAGTGAAGTACAAATGTAAATGGCCGGTTGGACCTTAACGACTTTCGGCGATTCGCACTTCTATCATGATAGATTCTAAAACGTTTTTTTTTTTTTGTGGTAGTTGCAACCGGTGGAACAGCCACGATAGCGAGGTTAAACGCGAAACATTTATAAAGTATCATTACAAGATGCGATTAATTGTTGACCAATGTATCCAAGTTCTCCATAGTCTTAAAGGAAGAACCTAGTCACTATTGATCATTCAGTTCCTATTTTAGGTGCCATGATACTAGGAAGATGCACACATCTAAGTACGCGTACTCGACGATCGTGAAGGCAAAACTATGGTGCCACAGGAAACTAGGCGGCATGCCTCATCATAACAGCATTAGTTCTTTCGGTTTCTTACTTTCCGTACTTCTCAGTCATTATGTACCTATTGCAATCGTGATCATTAGGAATATGTTTTTTTTTTTTTTTTTTTTTTTTTTTTAATAGAATTCGCCTTGTCCATTTGTGACACGTATGTCTTTATGGCCGCCATCGGCACTTGACAATAAACAATGTCAGGTCCTGACGAAGATCATCGTTTATTGTTTGATTAATATTACTGCTATACTAATGCTAATGAATAATGAAGTGGCAGCAACTTGGTGCCAGTGACTGCTTTTGCTGTGAACGCAGTAAGCGCCTATTTTCGTACCTGCCCATTTTTTCTATGTGCCTGCCGAGGCGTCTACGCTCCGCACTAACATATTCTCGGCGCTCAACAGCAGCTGCTGTCGACTGAGCCGCACTGCGAGATCCGAATGTTTGATTAGGTAATAAAGCAAGGGGAGACGCAACGAACCCACGAGTCGGCATCCTTCAGTAAAAATCGATGATCCATCAGTAAAACTGGCTACTGAAAGCGGAAGACAAGGCTCGGGTTCCTGGCCTATCGCGCAGCAGAAGATCGCATCACCAAAAAACAGCAACGAAAATACAACGGGACACAAGTTGGCGAAATGCCATCTACACAACGCATCAACGAAAACATTTCGTCAACTTTAGCTAGGATGAAAATAACAATAACAACCGTTCGTAACAATGCCGGCTTGCATTCCAAGTCACCAGCGAAACTCTCTCTGCGTCTCTGTCTATCTCTGCGTTATCGATGGTCAAACATTGTCAACACGCAACAGTTCAAGTATCCTTATTTTCGGAGAGTTTATATACTTCTGCTACCGTTTATGTACTTATTATTGTCTACGTCGTAGCTATTACCCGGCGGATCTTTGCGATCATAACATTGTCGTTGTTGACAAGAATACTTCAGCTAGATATCACCTTCGTTCGCTGCGGGCAATGCGAGCGAGTTATGGCCACTCGTGGCGAACAGAACTTCCAGTCACCGAGAGCAACCAATAGTAAATAAGGCAATGCAAGCAGCGGTACCGCTGACTGCCACGAAAAAGAACAGTACAGGCACATGTGTTATTGCACGGGGCAACATCGTAGAGGCAGCTGGAGACAATTGGTCATTTAGCACGCAAAACACGTACGAAACATGGCAGGGCAGACGGCACCTCACACCGCAACTTATAATTACAATGAACATCAGCGGGGAGCTGAGCAACAGCAAACGACACAGAGGACACAACGGATAGACGAATCGTGTACGGAATACACAGACGAACGTAACTAGCACAGAAAATATCACGAACTGGGAGTGACAGCGGAAAAAAAGCACGACGCTGGCGAGCGCGCTACTAAAGTGACGACAACCTAATATCTGCACTTCAGGACAGCGTTATATCTATATATGATGCTGGTCGTTTTCTAAGACTGAGAACTCTGAACCCTTGTTAGTTCCATTTGATCACTTAATGTAGATAATGCTAGAATAAAAATGCAAATGATTACGTTTTTTTTAGTTCGAACAGTTCACCTTGATAGCTAGTGGGTGAAGAGCGACACGGTGAAACTATACTTTTTAAAGATTTTCGTAACTTCAGGAGTATCCGTAACAACACACGTGTATGAAACTTCGTCGCCCTTCCTACTGATTTGTCGCTTACATTAATACGTAATCATGGGCCGTCGTGATACGAACTAATGTTTACTAGTTGAATGATTGTTAGGAAAATCATTAGACACCCGCAAGTCTCCTCTTTTCTATCGCTTTAGTCAATAGGGAACAGACAGTGGTATGTTGATTATACTAGGGCACACGACTATAGAACATTTCAACTTCCCGTTTCATTATGAGAATCGTGTCAAAGGGTAAGTCTAAGTGAAGCCGGTTGGCAATTTTGGACCCGTAATGGTATCATACCAACCACGAGACGTATGTACGCGATATGGGTAATTATTTATTTTTGTTGAAAATGCATGTGACACTGTTTGTATATTCATATAAAAAAAAAAATCAACTATGGGTTTGCTATGAATTAGCGAAGTCCCGCTGCTGGCTGTTATAATTTTTGGATTTGTGCTAATTATTCTGTACAGTTGTTACGGAGGGGGCCGACTGGTATTCCTAGATGTTATGCGTAGCTTGTTTTCTATTCAGGCAAATACTTCACATATGATAATTATGATAACTTTTGACCATCGATTACCTGCACTATAGTTAAGTGTTAAGAAGTCAGTCTGTTCATAGCAGTCTGTCAATCCTCCATCCATGTCAGATCATAAGCATTTACTAGCTAGTCCTAAGTGAACCTGTGCCAAATTTGAGAAACAAGCTGTTACGGACATGATCTTTGGTTACGTACCAGTCAAGAATATAAAAGTTAAGGTGGTTGCAACGTGGCCTGTTTACGCGGTTAACGCAAAAGTAGCTACCTCGCTAGCGTTAACTAGGTCGAAAGCGTACCTGCCAGTGTTGTGCCCCGTTTGAGCGTCGAACCTGGTTGCGGTAATTATGCCAATTCTATCGCTGCATTTGTCTCCGCGGTAGCGGACCATTTATAGCAGCTTAGCTTCTGCTGCTAACGGCGTTCCCGCTTAGACGCATCGATAGACGTTTGCCTTTGTTATGTAGTACTTATATTGATACTAACAGACGTGGAAGTGTCCGTAAGATAGCCTCATTGCACAATGCAACAATAACATTATGTCTGCCATAAACCAACCACGCTGTCAGCAAAAGCACAGCGACTGGCCACGAGGCCATCGATAAACAGAAATGACTTTTAACCAAGTGACTAACGCCGTCCGCTGAAGTCGACGGACGTGGCGCCGCCACACTGTGGAGGCCGGTAGACGTGTCGGTCAGGTATTATCGAAAAATAGGCTCAGTGTTATGACACCATGAAACCGATCCTGTTTAGACTAATGGCACATCATCATTCATTATTGATTCGTGTGTTTGTTCACTAATATAGATAAAATTAATGTTGACGTCTAGACATCGATTAGAGGGTTAACAAGGAAGGCACTGGCTGGTTCCAGCGGTTGTATGGTGTATTTACTTGCTGTACTCTTGTTTGACGTCCCGTCGCTCACAATCGTAGCGGCTGAAATGGTAGGCAGCCTGTTATACGCGATGAATCATTTCAGCTTAAACGAAACCTAAGCTAGTAAGAGCGAACGCTCATTAAATAGTAATAATAATAATAACATAATAATTAGTAATAATAATAACGACGTTGCCACCTGCCGATAATTTCAGTTTTTGCCTTTTTTCCTCGTGTACCAAAATGCGTTCCCCGCTGCTGCTAACGTTGCTTTCGCTTGCTGACCTTTTTTTGGCTGTCTCCCATTTACGGCACAAACAGAGAGAAAGTAGCTGCTTAGATTTGCTGCGTCGTAATAAGGCCACTGAAATAGCCTCTGCTAAGCTGAATCCCTCAGTTTCGGCTGCTGTCCCGACGCTATCTGGAAACACGATTGTGCTAAGTGTGACGAAACGAAAAAAATTGGCAGTGATTCAATAGGTCGTCGCAATGTGTCTTTCTGCAACGATACCAGCAGAAGCGGAAGCTGCCAGGTGTCCAGAGCAGAAGATCTGAAGTGGCTTCACGAGCGTATTAACTTTCATCAAGAAATTCAAAATGTGTCGTGTTTTTTGTGTTTAGTCTTAAAATGAGGGTGATGACGACAATAATCAAACTGATATTACATTTTGTTCTATGAGCGTGGGTGAGAACTGGGATTATTGAAAGGTGGAAAATATAAATGTCGGTATACTCGGTAGGGATCTTGCCTACTTTTGTTGTCCTTAATCTGTCGATATGGAAATTCCTTGTGTATGTTATCGTAACTACGTGTTTTAATTTTTACTTAGTCTATCTATTTATAGTTATCCTCAAGCTACACACTTATTCGTTCATACATGTTACATGTTTGTTCATACTTCGACAATAATATTGAGAATGATCACAGATATTGTCCACCCATTCAATATACAGCCTTCTATGGACAAACGTAACCCGCGATCCCGGACAAATCGAAATCATCACATTATTAGTACCAGACAAAACAGTCGATGCGTGACCACATCTGACTGGGTGTCAGTACCATACATCTTACCCATTTCGTAACAGCGGAATCATTAGCAATTTCTTTATGGCTTTTTCTCTCTCCATTGATTTCAACCTGTGTTTCTATTCCCCCCGCGCAAAAGTCCCACACGGGTTAATCACAGACATTTACAGCTGACGTAAACAGCACACACAGAATGGCAAACTAGTAGCAGAATTTGACCTTTACGCGCGACCAGCGACTTTTTAACCAGAAGCTCAATGTCAAGTACAGCCATCGTTCATCGTGAATGCCAACAAGCAAGCTAACGCTGATTAGCAACGGCATCAACCGAAGATCGTTGGATCGCTAAATTTGTCGAGGCTCCCAACTACCTTTTTAGGGATGGGCTGGGTGATGGCAGCATCAATGCAAGCAGGCAAGCAATCAATAGAATATGCGATTCTTCATGCTGTTATTGACGCTGCTGCTGCCCAGCATCATTCGTTTCGTTTACGCAATTAGTCTAAACAAAACCAAATTCTATTCGAATTCGGTATCAGCTTCCAAGATCTTTTTTCTATTATCTGTAATGATTGCTGTGGAGTAAACAGACAATCTGTAATAAATGTTTGTCTGTAGAAGGGGTGCGACAAAGGGTCTGTTTTGCGAAAAGAAAGCCTAGTAACAAGCGGTCAAGAGGGAGGAACATATTAGGACATATTCATCCATTCTTCGTTCCTTACCTATTATACCGATATCGGCTTATCGTCTAGCAGAAAAATGGAGCAAAATCGAGAAAAAAACTATAAAAATCGAGAAAGAGGACAAATCCACGTCCTCTTTCTCGATTTTTATAGTTAGCTGGAACAAAAATTAGGTTCTATTTTAAATCTCGTAACAGCTTTCAGGTCATACGCTTCTGACCAAATTAGCGACACATATTTATCGCCTATGGAAAGCGGCATCAATCTGACTAAACTTATAATAGCATGTGTCCACCAGAAGAGGGACTAGACGACGCACGGATTCAGCCCGTACACCGCTCTGGCTACGCAACTATTACTCGGTGCAATACCGTCTCTCATCGGCACTTAGCTCATGTCTGCGGCTTCACTACACTAAGTAGGATGGTTTATCTATATCAATAGACGACGTCCTCTAAGTAAAATAACGCCATCAACTAGTACCGATCAGTCGCAACCATCGACGCTTTTTCAGCACAACTCACCCGCGTTACGTTTCCTCTACTGGATGTATTTGTTTGCCTGTCTGCCTGACTATCTGTATCGTTTACCAGAACGGGCGGCATAACTGTTTTAGTAATTGACTCTGATCTGTGTCTTACTGCTACGATGTTGGACGTTTTACGTAGCACGCGACGTCGGCTTTGGCCACGCGTGCTGATTATTGAAAACAGAGCGTGGCGACGCAACGCAGCTAGGACGCGCTTTTCCCGGCGGCGAATGTTCTCAGGACATGGCCGAGCTGATGTAACCGTTGGCCTGGCTAACGCCAAAAGTCATCATAGAAAGTTAAGTACGTGAGAGCAACGATCCATCAACCGGCAGTTGGTAATGACCACCTGCCCAAGCATCACTAGAAATAGTAATACGTGACAAGAACGACTCAATACCAATGATAGTCTACGACAAAGATGGCCCCTATTGACCGCTAATGACGACGACGACCACTGCGACAATAATAACTATAATGCCACAACAGAGAGAAGCGGAGCTTTCTCATGCCACAAACGAATGAACGAACGGACGTACGGACAAACTGACTCCCACTCACAAAATGTATTGCACAGACCACCGCACTACGGCATGTGATATTACGGCATCGTATACGATGAGGCATTGTCCTTGGTCGCTTGCGTTGACGTTTCGGAAAAACCGACATTAAGTCGCTGGCACGTATTAACTCACCGCGCTGCGGTCAGCAACAGCGGTAACGGCAGCAGGGAAGAGGTTCCTGCAGGAACTAATCAACGAAATTAAATGAAGCTCAAAGCCCACAGCAGAGGCCAGAACGGTTAAGACATGGTAAATTACTAAATAAAGAAAGATTTCTTTGTCGTTGTTGGCACTGATCTATTTTCTTTGCGTCTCATTAATGTAACGTTTCAATAACACCTAGGTCAATAACACCCAAATCGTTTTCCAAGTGGATTCGACGGGCGTGACGCAGCGTGGGAATAAATACGGATAAGCAGAATATCTGAGAGAATAGAAAAAAATCAATGGAGTTCAACTGTTATCATTATCATAATTATTAGACTAGTTGGAGGTACCACTGTTCAAGTTGATAATAGAACAGTAGCCACAAAATTGGTCGATGGTCACCTTTGGATGGCTTATATATACATACATATGTGATGGAACCACGATGTAAGAATCACAACGGCACTCTCGCAACAATAGCGGCCTTAGGCGAGAGATGAAGCTAATGAGCAGACCGCTGCCTCATGGATGTGCGGACTGGATTTATAAGTAAAGGGACAAGCTTACTAAAAAAAAGCCACATAACCAATCGTACGAGAACAACTAGGACGTCTGCCATCAATGCTTCGCAGACGGCGCCGTTAACTTGTTTAAACACTTGTGTCGCAGATATAACCTACTGGCAGTAATGCCACGCGCCTAAAGAACTCGAGTCAACCTAACCTGTTGGGACAAAGGTAGATAGCCCGCGGAAACCTTGACATGCAGGTGCGTTTGTAGGTAATAATGTAATAATGAGAATTTGGCAAACAGAAAACGAATGCACTAAAAAGACATCTCTGTGCGCTGTCAGACAGTACGGCTGCCTACAAGGCAAACCCATTAACTCTACAAATGTTGAAAACATACTTTTCATTATCAGTTCGTTGTTATAATGACATATGTTATGTTCGTGCTCTCCTTACCAATTATTCTTTCCTCCTCCTTACAAACTAGATTTAATAAAACGCAGTGAAGCGTGCTCGAGTGTAGTGCTTTTTATGTTAGGGTTCATGAGCCGATCCCATGGAGTTCATTCCAAAAACTGATGTATACATTAGGCTATGTAGAACATATTTGATACGAAATCATAGGGGTTTTCCAGACACTTAGAGTAACTTACGATACGATCTCAGCCATAAAGGAACCGCTAATTCACTTCGCAACGTTTTCTTCACCGTCAAAATGTCACGTCAATGCCAAGGCAATATAGAATCCAGGACCCATTTAAGCCTCGCGCAGTTATCTTGAGTAGGCACAATTCGTGGACTAATTGCATACATTTGGCCACTGCGTCACCGTAAAGATACTGACACTTTTGTATTCCGTGCAAACGACGAGAGACTTTACGTTCGGATTGTGTACGTACAAGGTTAATCATGGCCAGCTCTAACTGTGGCTCGTATTTAAGGATGGACCCATAACCTTATTCTGCCAAGCGCTCGGCACTCCTTCCAAGTTATGGGAGCACGTATCCGCTAGCGAAGTTCGCCACTGACGCAAACCAGCCACTGTGGCCAAATCATCTGTTGATAATGAACCTATTTACGAGAGCACTCGAATAACTCTTGCAAACAATTATCACGAATGTTTAGGTAAATTAAAAAGTCAATGATTTTTGTCATAACGCTGTATGGTGGCAGATAACACTCAGTAGCACTTAACAAAGTTATGGATGGGGTGCTGAAGAAAGCAAGTATCAATGCAATAAAATCAAGAAAATATACCGAACCTAGCCTTATTCTGTTCTTGGTGCATCGACAAGGCTCGCTCGAAAGATTTGTCGCTATTGCTCGGGTTAACCATTATAAAACTGCGGACAATTTAAACCCGTCTCGATAGATAACGAACAGAACAAATCATTTCTTCAAATCTAATCATGCACAGAGACGTTCTTCTATAATACTCTATCGGCGTTTACTGCATTACACCGCATATTTTGATTCCGTATCAGCGCCCGCTAGCCGTTAAATATAGCTACGTTTTTAGGCTTACGCTTTAACGAAGTGCTTCTGTTATAAATAGATTTGCTACAACTTAGACGACTAGCCGAATGAACGAATAGATAGATATTCATGAATAAACAGCGAGTTCACTGATTGCTAAATGTTTTCGAATTTTCGCGCGTTTCGTAATGGTGAAACTCTTTTGGGAGACATAGCGAATTATTTCTTCATGGCTATTCGTGCATCCCGTATTTTTCTGTCATTCTATTACTAGGCCAGAGGACAACTGCATTCAGATAGCGATTATCCAAAAAAAAACATTCGGTTGTTTTCCCATACCGCATAATCGAGAATATATCCCGAGTGGTTCCGTAACGAAGGTCAAGTTTACTTCGTTCAGTCGGAACGCAACAAGCACTAAACTCTCTGAGACATCTATCATGTCACAAAGAAACAAAAATACTACACAAAGCTAAATATTAGAAATGGAGAGCTGAAATAAGCTATAGAAAAACATTCAAATAGTCAATAGCTTTAGTATACTTTTTGTACGTAAGTAGATAGGCTGTAGGCATCGAGTCTCGAATTATAACTCGAGTGAATATTGAAATTCTATATTTGAAGGTGAATGAATAATAATAATGATCATTGAAATGCAGCCACTGTCAAATTTTCGACTCAATTTATCGTCCCCCAGACTCGTTTTCAATTGTCCCCTAGTCAATTTGCGATCGAAGTATTAATCTACAAATGGGCTACCACGCTGATTAAAATGTCGATCCACGTCCCGTTAAAAAATAACAATCGTTTCAGAGATTTCGCAAACACTGATGGTACACTGTCATTTTCCAGCGTTTCTTCCCCTTTTATTGGGATAGTATTTTCGCTGATGCAATTATCGAAACCCAACCCCAGGGAAACTCATACGCATGAAAAAAAAACAGAAAACCAAATCCGAACTATGTAGGAATTAACTGATTTGCTAGTCAGAGGCTCTGTTTGTTACTAACGTTGCTTCTTGCTAGAGGCTGGACGATGATATTACGATGATTATTATTATTATTATATTACGGCAAGAGGGCAAAAGGAGCCGTCTAGTGAACCTCGCAGTTACCTTTAATACAGCTTACTTACTCTAATGACTTTAACGGAGATCAAAAACGCTCTGTCAAGCGGAACCGACGTTAGAGAATATAGGAGGCTGAAATGCAAAGCCATCAGGCGAAAAGAAGTGAGGCAGAGGATTACGTTATTAACAAGATCGAAGTGGTTTAAGTAGCTGAGTCCAATTAGTATAAGAACTACAAAGTTTTGCTTAGCATTCTAGCCTTCACTCAGAAACGCGATATTAGATTACTCTACATGAAGTCTGAGATAGGCCATAGATCCGAAAAGTGGCAGAACAAGGATGCACCTAGAAAGAAAAAGCTAAAAAGCATACCAATAAGCTAGCAGTAACCCAGCTAACTTGTCATTTGACCCGTGAGCTACTTTGTTGCCGGTGCAAGTTAAGCCCGTTCAAATAAAGGTATTTGATTGGAAAACTTGTTCCTGCAGGAACAATATATAATATATGAACGAATCTGACCAACCTTATTGAGCGTTTTGCGCTACCAAACAGGTAAAGACCCATAATCCAAAAAGACTTCTTCGATTATACGTGGATCAATATCATAAGAGACAGGTTTTTCGTTCCAGTCTGCCTTCATCCAATAGCAATTGATTACCGTATGTGACACGGCAGTGATGTCGATGTTCAACTTCAGCGACACCAACACTAAAGCTATAGCGTCAGCTTGTTGCTGTTCTTACACGTATATCACACCGATTTATTCAGATTAAAAGACAACAAGATCTAATTTTCTCTTGTACTGAACAACCCTCACCGTTCCATTTGCCGTCTCGGTCCCGAACACATCAGACATTTTATAAAAAGCAGTCGTATAGCATAACAGCCATCGAGACGCAGACTGGAAACCATTACGTCGGTGCAACGCGTTGCGACCATGTCGGCACTTGGACTTATTCGCGTTAGCGCACATACTTGCCAAACGTTCCCGCACAGGTGATACAAGTTTGCGCGTAAGAGATGAATATTCGACTAGGATGGCTGGCTCGTTCTAGTAATGAGGGCGGGAGCAGGGCGGCAGCGACGAGGACGGATCGGTGCATTACAAATCAGTTGGTTGTTGTTGGTGACCACGCTTCCCGTCATAGCGGTAAACGGGACTGACAGCCGACGGAACCGTAAAGCCGCGAAGCTTTTCGCAGCAACAATATTACCGGCGCTAACAGGAGAAATATTACAATGAGACGGTCATTTTTATGTAGTGAGGTGATATATACAGCTAAAACTGTGGAAGTTTTTACAAAAAGAAAGGTCCTACGTTGAGTCGTATTGCACTCAGCAAACAGTGGTAGAGAGAGAGAGAAAGAGGGAGAGAGAGAGAAGCGAAATAAAATTTAAGCTAAGCGAATACACATTTAAGCCTTTGACTTTTGTTATCGTACCAGGATCCCCACCGCACAAGTGTACTTTTTTTTTCTTTTGATTTTTATATAATCAGTATTAAGTAAATCGTGATCTGTAATTTTAATGCTAGTAGATTCGTTTTGTTGAACATCACTCTGTACTAGCTTTCACCACTATCAGTTGGTAATTTTCACGCTGGCGGTAAAAAACAACGCTTGAAAGCTCGCACACATCTTAACAGTACTTGTAACCAATAACAAGGTTCGTTAATTACCTCATTTCCAACCTGGTGATCCCAATAAATATACACAAATTGCTAGTCATATAGCTAATAAACTAGGATAGAATGTCGGAAATGACACCCCTTTCCACAATTTTGATCGCTAAGCGTAGCGACTGCATTATTAAGGCCATAAATGTTACAGGAGTGATGCTACAGCAGAATCTAACGCGGAAAATACAATCGAATCAGTAGGTTAGTTGTCTGTGTGGCCTCAAAAGCGTCACATTGCGTTTCCATTTGAAAGCTAAAAGGTGTACTACCATTGATACTTTTTTTGCTAGTCCAACTTTGCCAATTAGAAAGGCACAACGGCCGTGTACTGTGACTATGCACGAGAGATGTGCGTGCGTGCGTTTGAGTTTTGAAACAAGCTTTTTTGTTTTTGGTGACAACTTAGAAGAACTTTAACACTCGATAAGTCTTTTTTTGTTCAAAGTAACAATAGGCCAAATGTGCGACGCGCTTGTTATCGCGGAACAGACAGAAGCGCCGTTCACCTAAGGTTTGTCAGCCTTCTGCTATTATATTGGCTTTCTTATACAGTGGCACAGATAAGGCAGGGTAAACGGCATGGATGAAACTGGCGAGATGTAATGGAAACCGATAATTCGATGGATTTAGATGGAAGATGGATAATATCGCACAGGTATCATTGTAATATGCCAGTCAATATTTAAGATATGTCAGTCGATGTATTCAGAAAATCTGTTTCAATAGCGTCTTCATGGGCCAGTTCGCACAGCAGGCAGCCGCCATAGATAGTAAAGGTGTGGCGAGCACTCAAATTGCTAGAAACGTAATTTCTTTACGATTGTGCGATTTCAAAGCTTTTTCTAGGCTCTGTTATCGGACACGGGGTACATGCAAATGATTTGACTGATTCACAATAAATCGAAGAAGACTACACAGACTTTGGTTTGCGAACTCTTGAAAACCGGAACACTAGAATATGCCTAATAGCAAATTTCCAAACACCAGCCTCCAGTATTCGCCTCATCAAACCCGGTTAAAACGTATATATTTTACCATCATATAAGAATTTCTGCATTGGAGAAGGAGCATCAGTCATCTGTCAAATGATTTCTCTAACATATTCAATCTTAGCCTAGTTTTATGATGCCATGAACGCCAACTCAAAATTAGTGGTAGCCAAAGTATATGAGTGACGTTTATATCAATACACTATATCTCCCATTGACAGGTACTTCATAGGCTCGTGAGACCACTTGCCCTACGCATTTCCGTATGCTTTGTCCGTCCTTGATAGGATCGCAACCTTTTGTTGCGGCCGCCGCTGCTCTTACGTTTTTATGACGGTACGTCAATACATTCTCCCTACTGGATCTCTCTCTCTTGGCAAGTCACATACGCACTTATGTCGCCACAGTTCCTCGCAGTTTTTTGGGTAAAAGTAAACAACGGGAATATTGCCCGAATGTGCATGATGGATGCTACCTGGCAGCACTACTGCTTCCAGCGGCATGATAACGTAACCTGAAATTTAGATTTGCCCGTTCTTTCAGTGGATATCGGCTACCTATGTGGTGCGTGCGTGTGTGGGCGGACGTTCGATATGCTGGCAGACTTTACGGAACGCCGTAACAACAGCACGAGGTAAATTATCCCAATGAATAATCACTTAGATTATCCGTTGAATTTCTTACACAAAAAATAGCAAGAAACGTAGATCAAAGCGAGCTATACACTGAACATGGATCAGACTTCCGGATCAGAGGTAAAGGAACGACATATAACAGACTCGAGTGTGTCCGTCTTAATGGATCTTTATCTTGAGAGAGCGTTTACCCTTTGAAACTGTTACAGTCATTGGTTGTAACAACGACAATAAGTGAAGAGAGTCAATAGGTAGCTATAAGTCTATATATCCCTATTTCGTTATGTAATTATAAAATAGATTATCCATCTATATACACGCTGCATGTATGGTATTATCTTGTATGTGTGTGCCTGATTCAATGTTGATCATTCCTGGAATTAGCTTCTGCTGGCGGGAATTCAGAATTTTTAGGAGGAATAAAGCATTGGGGGAACGTTTATTACTCATATACTACAAACGAATAATTGTCAGTTCTAGAAGTCAGACGCTTTTTTTCTCGACAAACCAACAGCTACCTGTCTCGCACACTGGAAACAAGCATTCACGAGGTTTGCAACAGGTAACAAACAGTCGGGTAATAGTGACTGCATTATTTTCTATGTCTTTTGTTTTATACCAAATAGCTAGCTATAACAGAACAAAGCAAGTTTTCATTGAAAATAGTCATACGTAACTCACAAGCCGATATGACACTTCCGGTTAACAATTCTTATTGGCCAAGCAACACTGCTTCGGATCGCCATCGAAAAAAGCATATGACGAGAGGAAACGAAGCGTCAGCCTAAGATAGCAGGGGTCACTAACTAGGTGGAGTCGGTCCACCCATCTAAAGATCATTTCCGACAGCGTCGACAAATCAATAATTGAAGAGTAGAAAGCGGGAACGAGAACGAGCTGCCGCAACTGCGGCCGCTGCACTCGCCAATGGTGAACGTGGTCACAATAGTTAGAGGCCGCTGTTCTTCATCGTTAACCCAGGGCATCACTGAGTTCTCTATTGCGCGAGAAAGCAACAGATGGAATGGCAATGGGGAGTAGGTGTCGAGTGCTAGGATAATGGAACAGGATAAGGCAAGCCAGCATGAAACAAGAAGGTTAGTCCTAGGAGAATCTCGCGGAATAGATCAAACCAACGAGCGAAAAGATCAAACTAGGATATGTTGCTATCAGTTGAAAAACACAGGGTGAATTGATACACGGGAAGCACTGGCCCAAACCAATTCGTCAGCCAAACGAAGAAAAATCGGCATTATCGGTATCATAAAGAGGTGCCTGGACGCCCATGACTGACGACCAACTACTGGCTACAGATTTTGGATTGTCGACTGCCGTACAAATAATTACGAGTTAAAGAAATTATCTCTCTTAGCTAATTAGAGAACGACACTCATTTTGTCCAGATTCTTTCCTTCTTCCTCGAAGACGTTTGAGCAGTTCGACGGCCGCGGCAGTAAAATCAGTGTGAAAATCCGATATCATTATTATTTGTATTGGTCCATATGACTCCGTTAATTCTATTCGTATTGATTTCCGATGCCGTACGACACGCAGGTGGTTTTTAGACAATATACGAAAAACTTATGAAGTCACCGCCTACGGCGAGGCTATACAGGAGAACAAATGATATGGACGTGGCTGGTGGTAAGCAGGTTCCAGGCTTTTAGGTCAGCTATCGATCTGGTAAATGCTAGGGATAGGAGGTAAATATGTTCTTGTAAATACGTTCATTGCCCCAGTCGTCCCTGTCCATTTGTTTCCTAGAGATAGATCAAAGAAGAAACGCTCCAGGTAGCGGAAGTGACACTTATGGCTACAGCCCTCAGCATGACTCAACAGCGACAGAAATGATGAGAGCCTTTTGGGAAATAACAGCTTTTGGTGACACTTCGTCGTTGCTCGTTTCGTTTGAACTACTAATGTCATTCTGTGTCTAATGTAATAAATACTAAGTCAATGAGATATAAAAAAGTAATACTTGCCGATTTCTGCTATTCGGGTTGAATATAAGTATTTGAAAACTTCGACTTTTTAACCGACTGTTATTTATTTATTTTTAAAATCCCACTGTTTCATTTCGTCCCAGTTCAACTGTTTGGCTTGGCTTATCTTTGTTAGAACTATTACGTCCAGCTAAAGTTAGTTATAGACAAGCTGACATAACTGGTAACCGAAATCACTAGGATCGCTTGCAACACCTCCTGAATGAGTCAACTGACTGATGATATCCAATTGTGCCTTCGATTATAGAAAGCATAGTAAACAATGACTCGAGCAAAGCTTTTTGAATTTTATGGGAAAATTTTTCAAGCCACTCACAGGGTTAGTTCACGAAGCAGTATCATGTTCACGAATGCCTCTGTTTGCTTCTGTAGTCGTATCCAATTGGGATTTTTGGGACTGTTAATCCGTAATGCCTGACTCTAGATCTAGACATGTTCGTTTTAGAAAAAGAGCGACAGAGCAATACAAAAATGTATATCCTTATCAAATTAAACAAGAATCAAACCCTGGTTCGATTTCGTAAACGATCGTCTATTATGCTCTATTATCCTATTATGTATTATACTAGAACGAACCGCAATTCACGGGAGGAACTAATAGTTACTAATCGGAAGTAGCACATAGTATGGTCTACGCATACAATAAATCTACTATTATATAATTTTACTGTACCTATCTAAAATGTAATTTTTTTTAAAGTTAAAAAAAAGTATTCAAAAACCGCCTGGATAATAGCGGCCCAAATGTTTGAATTCGAGATTGCCAGAGCTGGAGTGGAACCACTTCCATATCTGCCGGTAGATAATCGATTCAACAACGAATACTTATCAAAAAATCGACAATAGGTAACGACACTGAGTCTTGATGAAGCTCTCCTCAAACAAACTTCCATCACAACATCATCAACTCAACATCCATATTGATATAAAGCTGATTTTTGTCTAGCAAAATGATTACGTTCAGTGCCTCAAATATATACGTTACTTGGCATATGATTATACTCTTCTCTACTCAGTGCTCTATATTTGCACTTTAGGTTAAAGACAGAGACTTTACTCGTAGATGGGCACAATTCTGAACCGCATAACAGTCCGGTATTCGACCGCGCTCACTGCGCAATTAGACAAATATGTTCATAACAAAATGTAGCTACTCGTTGCTATTATAGACGAACGGTTACATTTAAATCAAATCCGGAGGATCTGACTAGACCGCTTGATCACGGTCGTATCATCTCAATAATTGCGAGTCGATATTATCTTCAACAGTATTGTGCTAGATCAGACAATCCCACGCTTGACACTGAACTGCGATCGGGATCCCCATATTTAAATCGAAGTAGGTTGACTCACGTGAATATAACAGCGCTGCAATATGGTCCACATCGTCATGAGTAGAAAAATCAAGACTAATTGTAACTAGCAATGGGTATGCCAACGAAGTCAAGTATTTCCAATTTGTTTCAGCAGTAGTGTGCCGCATTGACCGGCTAATTTAAATCGATTCGGTTAAATCAAATATAACCGTGTAGAAGTTCTCTATTTTTTTTTTGTTTGGAGATTCTTGGCCATCTGCATCATTATCCATTATATGATGCTAGTTACTCTTATTATGTATATATATACGCGTTATTTTGCCTACCTGATTCATCTAGCTTTATTAAACTTCTATATATATTTCTTTTACATGAAGACATTACTCTTTTATTTGATGTTATAATGGTGGGATCTCTAGTGCGAAAAAAAGATTTTAAAATAGATATCTAACCTCGCATGCATACGAACATCGAAATCGCTTTTTGTGTACCTGACACTTACTCATAAGGAAGTAGTGCTCCGTGGTTGCTGATTAATGTGGACCAGGTTACCTTCCAAAATGTGCGGTTGCCCCTTGTACCACGTGTTCTCTAACACTGGAGCACTCACTTCACCGTTCAGATATGCCGCCCCTTGGTCTTCTTTACGTGGCCTAGTTTATTGCCACAGCGCAATAGACTACTCCAGTTGGGCACGACGTGTTCTGGGCTTACGCCCAAGTAGTTTCTTCCTCCACTGCACGTGAACGTAGCCTACGTTCTTCGTGTTAGGCCGTCGTGCGCAAATATATCCCTTCGTGAGATAAAGCTTTCCTTTGAAGATTCAAAATTCACAATCATTTAAATTCACTTCCTTCATCAATACTATACCTTTTTACTAAAAACTTACAGGAACGAAGAGGTTCAAACCTTTTTATACTAATCAAATGATGCCCCCTCTCTTCATGTTTTCTATTACTACGCACTATTACACCAAACGTACTGCAGCCACAGCTGGTGTTTCCCGTGGGCTGTCGTGGGTGTCAGCTGAAGAGTTGGGCAGTCACCGTAGGCCGTGGCCTAATTTCGTCGAGTTTTTTAACGACTTTTCGTGGTGCGTGACACCTCAAAGGATGTTCCGGAATTTCTCGTGTTAAATTATTCAAGGCCAACCTTAAGTAAAAGGACCCCGTCTTGCACCCATTTTGCCGGCTGACAAAAGCACTGAAAGCGAATCGATGAATCAAGTTGCACGACCTTGACGGTGGCCTAAGAACTAACAGTTGCTTTTTCACGTCCTGCTGCCTGTTATTCTGTATGGTTTTCGTTGCTTTGTTAAGCCCGAGCCGAGCGGTCTAAAAACTATGGGCGGTAGTGTTATATCCTATGCTATCGATAAAAGATCGGTCAGCTTTTTTGGCCAAACGAATAAACACGATTTAGTGGTACTACAAGATGACAGCATAGTTCTATGAGTTTATTTTACAAAGTATGACTTGTCGCTGTTTGGCGTGTTACGCAATGCTTCAAGCCAGTGTAATCCTCCACTGATCCCTGACAAACTTCCAAGACCGTCCTTCGGCATAGGATAGCACAGTGCCAACGCTATTTGCTGTTACCGCCAATAGTGTTCCTTGTCTAGCCCTACTATAAAGCTCGACACGACTCGTGAAGTCCAACGACACCACAAGCTGTATTCCTGACCTGGATCACGATCGCCGCGTGCAGCGGAAGCCCAAAGACAGCCGTTGTGAACACACTTCTACAGCAGAAGACCAACTATTTTTTGCGGTAGCAGCAGATCACGGAACCGAATGGAGACCGATCCGAACGATGAGCCTTCGAAATGACCGCACTTTCTCAGAAAAATCGTGGTCGCTTCAACGTTTAACTACGATCGTTCATCGTCACGACAACAAACGTCGCTAAGAAGAACTGAGATGCTATTGACAGAATAGTCTTTTCAACTAAACATCACCACTCTAGCAGATTCCACACGCGAAAAGACAACGAATAATCGACCAAAATATAAAGCTGAGACACAACGACAAATGCAGTTAATTTTTTGAGGGTTTTACTATTGATGATATCGTTGGTTCCAATAGTCCTCGCTGCCACTTGGTCGAGCTGGTAACAAGGTTAGGAATGATGCAAGGTTACACTGTCGTTAACTAATTTATCGACTTCTAGCAGCGATCGACAGATGACGTCGTTGCTCCTTTCCACGACAAGGACATCATCTTTTATACCAGTATCCTTGTCCATTTACTTCGTGGTAATAATGTGCGTCTGAGAGACCGATTTCATAGTTGCACCAAACCAACTGCTTCCGACATGAAGCAACACAATGATGGAAAACGCGTTCCGCCAAGGATAGGAATGTAAATTCGTGATGTTAATTAATTGTCAATGAATTAGCTAGAATAGGGTACGCACGCTAGTGGATGCGAATCGCAAACCGAATGATGGACAATAACATTTAGGCGTCTTTAACTGTGTTTATCCTTTCGATTGTTGTTCACAGGTATGTCCTGCTTAGCTGGAGTACCCACTTCACTTTTGAATTAACTTCGTGACATGTTCCTGAGGTAGAACGAAAAGCAACAATCGAAGTTTTATCTATTCACATTACACATCGTAACTGTAAACATCTCATATTTGAGTTGCACGTACTCACAGGATGTATGTATCCCGGTTCACTTTTGTCGCCTTATTAACTCTGGAAGGCAGATCATTTTTTGGCACTGCTGACAACGACTAGTTACTCTTAGCAGTTCTGCGTGCAGTATATGCAACTCTTTGAAATACGTTTTCTGTTTGTGCTCTGCCTCGAAATCCACAAACGTCGTAATTTTTGTCTTGAACTTCAAAGGAACATTTTAACGCAGGCAGATCTCTCATTAAGTTCTTTATACGTTATCCGTCGGCCAATTGACTGAATTTAATAATCGGCTGCTGTTGTTTCTGTCATTGCTGCTTTTATTGTTCTGAAACATTTGTTTTGAACGAACCTGTTCCGGTTGGCGTAAAAGTATTCGTTCTCGACGACGCTCTCTTTGTTTCCTTAGGAACGATGACGACAGTGGCTACCACAGTGTGTATATCTTAGCGGCGCTTCTGGATGTCGCTTGTCCGTCGCTTACTGACATCACCCCAAACAAAGACCTTTTCCTCCGGACACCTCAAACACTGTGATGCTAGCGGCTAATCTGACTGGCTAAATTATACCACTGTCTTTGCCGTTGGAAACGCAACTATCTGCTTCCACAGATGCGGCAGAAGCACTGCTCGCTCCTACGGCTTCTGTAACAAAACACTGTCGTTAGCCAAAGGCGAAATACCCCCACAGACAAGCAGCGGTCGTTGGAGAGTGTACTGGGTAAAGTACAGCCTCGTATTGCTTGTCAGTGTTGGTTTGTCGATCACTGGCTCGCTCGTTTACTCAGCACACATCATTTGCCTCCATGATTGTTCCCGACTAGTAGTAGGCTGACAACTAGAGTACTCAGCACTCACACATAGTACTACAACAGCATGGCATGACAATGTACCATCACAGCAAGGGCATTCCACTATGATGTGTATGGCCGATCGTATGTGCGTCTGCCCGTTCGCTCCGCTCAGCTCAGTCCACCACCGAACGCAACGGCACGACGGAACTACGTTTGACTCTCTCACTATTTACTCCTTCTGCTATACACGCATTTGCTGCTGCGAGAGACAGACTGCACGGAATATGTGTAGTCGTTGTTCGACGGACTGCTGCTGCTTCTGCTGTTGACGTCGCTGCCGCCAGAGGCCAACACAAGACATCAACAGCTCACGACCAACACACGCACTAACGCAGTACGACAATAAATACATTACTTTCATTACTGGCTATATAGTAGTCGCTGTTCGTTTCACTGGTGCTGCCAGCCAATGCTGCCTACCGCTCCTTTGCTTCTATTGCTCTGTTTTTGCTACGACGACGATGACGACGACGACGACAACGACAACGACAACGACAACAACAACAACAACAACCAACCCACCGACTGCCGACGACCAGGCAGCCAAAGGCACGAACGCGAGCGACTTAGCCTTAGCAAAAGCGCTGCTGCGGCCACCCACTCCTTGTGGTGCCTCTCCTTCCCCCTTTTCTCCTCTCTCCTCTGGTCAACGACTACGACAACTATCGGGGCTGCCACAGCCAGTGCTGGCCGAACTCGACCCGGCGCTCCTTTGCCGACACAGTAAATGAGCGATGCTGGCTGCCGCTATCCAACCAAGAGAACTCAGCCAACGCAGCAAGCAGTTGCCTCTCAGGACTCTTTCGCCAGGCCGCTCACGATGTTTATGCTACTGCTGGTGCCAACGGCAGACAAAACCAAGAAAACGACGACAGGCAGACGGGCGGAGGGCAAAGCCAGGACAAGCAGGCGCTGACACGAGTAGTGGCAGCACGTCGCACCGCTCCGCATTATGCCTGGTCTATGCTATTCTCTCTCGGTTGGTGTATGAGGGGGTTCTGCTATGGAGAAGTAGAAGACGACGTCGCTGGTCGGTGGATACCGGTAATGAATAGTGGTCTTGTTGCGGTCGTCGCACCGTTCCTGAAACGACAAAATGGATGATATAGCGCGCTTATTCTCACACGACGTTGAATAGGGACGACTGCAGACTGACGGGTGTGTCTAGTATAAGCTGAGCGATACCGGCCGATAATATGGTAGTAACAGCGGGTACAGGAAAGAGCTTGCTGGTTTCAACAGGACGAATAGGTAAAATGCGACAGTCGCTTTTGAAAAAGTCTGCAAGGAGACGTAAACAAAAATATTTCCTTCAATTTCCTTTTCCCTAGTCTCTTTCTCCCTCATTCAGTTGATCGATCTTTCCCAGTACTTCCCTTTCTAGTTGATTACTGATTCATTAGCAAACGGATACAGTTTCTTCGATTCTGCTTGTTTTGAAGCAGCAGGTAAGGCTGAGATTTGTGTGGCGGACTGATTGAAAACATTGCGCTTATTACGCAAGTACGATTGTATTGCTGCACGCACATATTAAAAAACTAACCGTTATATAAGCCTATATTGCACTATAACACAAAGAGAGCTTTAGAGATCTAATATTAACCGAAATAGACGCATGTTAGCACCTGATACGGTATATTATTCCGTTATATTGTCATTTCAGTTAAATTACTTGAAAATTTGCAAGTTCTTGCAAATTTTGAATAAAATCGCATAAGGTACAGAATAGTACATGCATAGTTTGCTTTTTGGAGTTAAACATTATTCGAGCGATTCATTTTGAAATTCCCCCTACCAAATCACACTGAGAATAATATATTAGTTGTTTGATTTTCTGAGATAAAATCCAGTTTACACAGGTGTCAAAAAGCGAATAACCTTGTAAAAGAAAAAGTAATACAATAAAGAAATGCAAGAAACCAGTTCCTAAAAGATTTCTGGAAAAATAACTAATGTCATCATCATAATAGTGTAAAATAAAGTCGTTAGATCTAAAAAACCCTAAAAAAGTACGAATTTTCGATGAAGTTAATCAATAGGATAAGCAATGTTTTATAACTGTGTGATCTTAATTAATTTAATTAAAAAAAAAAACTTCCATATTCTCAAGGCATCAGTTGCACTGGCACCACTGGCAGAAACAATAATTAACTAGAGCTAAAGTAAATTGTACTTTCATCACATTTGCAGAGCTGACCAAGCATTTACTTGCTCAAGGATGCCAAACTATTAATTGAAGGATTTGGCCACGCAGGGTGCTAAATAAAAGCAGATATTAAATTGAATTCAAGATCTTTTTATATATTTAAAATAATTTAAAAAAATAGACTCAAAGAAAGAAATAAAATTAGGGTCCCCAATATTCACTAATCAACATGAATATGTTGATTTTTTGAGTCTATTTATATTCTAACATAATTATTGTGCAATTTACTTCACTTTATTACATGGACTGGCTTCTAATTCATATGATTTTGTAATCCTTTCAAGATACAATTTTGTGAGGGATTTTGCCGCGCCTTGACAGTCGATAAAGAATAAAACCCTTGACCTTTGTCATGGGAGGTGCAAAATAATCTGCCTTGGATCAAAACTCTGGGTGTAAACTACCAGTATTACACTCGATATCTAATTTAATTTTATTGCAACAATTTTATCCCAATATATTCTTCCTAAAGTCCACGGTATGCGACCGCTTTGGCGCAACCTTATAGTTTGGAGAAGGCCCTTAACACAGGGATACTATCGCAGACGACATAAGCAGTACTTTTACGTGGTCTGTTTTTACCAGCATCGTACAGACTTCGTAAAGACTTCGTAATGCGTTATGGAATGATGAGGGGTCGCCATTTACTTGCTGGCGCTACAAAGAGACACTACTTCGTGCGTTTTGTAAACAGAGTGCCGCGAGGAGAGTTTCGCTTCCGACGTGAATTTCTGGCTGCTTGTTATTGTCTGCCAATTTGGCTTCGGTCCAGTGTGTATGAGTGACCCTTTTCTTTTGAGTTTTCTTTGGAGTGTAGCATTGTGGATATAATAGCGAAGCGGTCCAGAGAGAAAAGTCACAAAGATGTGGCGACACGCTGATCTTCCACGCCAGCTTCAGCAGGTTAGTAACTATACGGTGTTTTGAATAGGATCGAGTTAAACAAGTCAGTAGGAGTCGCTTTATCAGCCAAGCTAATGCCGAATGCTTCAAGTCACACCGCCTATGCCAAGGAGGTACCGTCTGGTGCCAGATCGTCGAAGAACAATGTGGACACCTATTGTAATTTCCATCGTTACTATTGTAGCTTCTAGGATAGATATTTAGAGCAACTGTCATTATCAGTCCGGATGTCAATCCATAACCGTGCTTAGCTTGTCGAGATCAGTCGAATGGTATGTTCGACTTAAAACTAAGAGCCGCATTGCCCATGTACTATATTGATTGTTTTTCGAAGTCTGTAGAAACAATAAACACAATA
Organism: Varroa destructor; assembly: GCF_002443255.2. Taxonomy (NCBI): domain Eukaryota; kingdom Metazoa; phylum Arthropoda; class Arachnida; order Mesostigmata; family Varroidae; genus Varroa; species Varroa destructor. The sequence goes on along the minus strand of NW_019211455.1, from coordinate 52,627,932 downwards.
CGGATTGTGAATTTATATAATAAATGCTTCAAGTGCATACCGAAATGGGATTTGTCACTGAAATCTCGCTCGACGTGCTGGACGATTGTTTATACCGCCCTATAATTAATAAATCTAGTTGACTAGATTTAGGAGGCAGCTTGAGCTCAATGCACTGAATAGCACTTATGGTAATGGACTAGTATAGACATTGTGAAATACCGCAAGAAAATTTATTTATCGTCCCGTTGTGGGTCTAAATGTTCACTAGATCTCGTTTACTATAGGCCTTCTTTTCTAATGGTAACTAAGAACGTACTAAATTTGATATCACAGATGTTCATTCTTCGCACGACTACTACTGAGACACAGACAGTGCTTTGATTTTTGTTTTTCTAATGATGCTGCGACTATTTGATTCAAACGTCGTTATCCAACTAATAACTATCACCGAACTTCAGCGGCTGATCACATACATAGTCTTAGGAAAGGCTAATGTTTAATTTAGATTACACGAAGATCGTTCGTGTCGAACAATGTTTTTGCTCTGCGCATTTCTGATATTTTGAAAGAATGCAAACTGCTATTTCAAATGAGTTGAATTTCGTCTTTTCCTTGAATGAGAATAAGTTAAGGACCATGAGCAATATTAAGGCTTACATTTTTTGATTAGTACTTTACGAATCGATCTACAAATTTGCGGAAGATATAACCTCTAAAACAGGTGCTCTCGCATGCAGGTATAGGCGCCATTGATTTTAACGTGTTTCGTATACCCTTCCCGAGCAGAATATTGACTCACTGATATTTTTTGTTCCTTCCAGCAAAATCCAGAACCGATGCAGGTGGACGGCATGCAAGTTGGCATTGACGAATGCTGTCGCGCCGGTGAACCCGCTGCCGAGGAGCCCATAGTGACTGTCCATAGGCCCACCCTGGAGTTGGAATCGTACGCTGCTAATTATACAGGCTTGGCGAAACTCAACCGCCTTATGTTTATAGCCGATCGTTGTCCAACATTACGAGTCGAAGCACTCCGGATGGCACTGGACCATGTTATGGGAACTCTCAATGTAGCTAAATATACGGTGCGTAAAATTATATATATATATATCTATATATATATATATATATAGTAGAAAAAGGTATTTCAGGACTTTCAGTTGATGATTTACGTTGTTTGAGGAAAATTCTATTATGACAAAAAGTCTTTTCATGCTATAATGCTAACCATAATACTGCAGTCCTATGAGCTACGAATAAACTCTTTCACAGCCAGATTAACAAGCAAAAGTGTATCTATTATATTTACAATTAACCATTTCAGGAAATCCACCGGAAGCTAACGGAGGCGTTAAGCCGTGGCCCACCTAGTGATGTGCAAATGGCAAACGCTGGTCCGGGTGGAGTCCCAGACGTTGCCGAGAGTAACGAGATTCCTCCGCTGGACAACGCATGGATTGATACACGTACCAAGCAAACCGCTCTTAAAACTGAGAAACTCGATACCGATCTTAAAAACTATAAAGCCAATTCAATTAAGGAGAGCATCCGGAGAGGTATGTATTATACGTATATTTGGTAATTCTTCTGCGATAACATTAGTAATATATGATATATGGTGTATCATAGATTTTTCTGACTTAGAACACAATAGCATTATTTTAGCATGTGACTCAATTGGAGAAAGCTGCGCCCCAGAGGGCAAAAATTAATTCTTATACGAGATGAGCTCGATTTTTACAATAAAATCAAACGACAGAAATGACATGACTAATATCTCTGTAGCTGGCAAAATGCGTGGATTCTAAAAATCAATAGATTAATAAACAATAATTCGCTTTTTACTATACGTTCCGTCACGGTAGGCACGGACGATCTTGGTGAGCACTATCTTGATTGTGGCGATTTAAATAACGCCCTGCGCTGTTTTGGTCGCGCACGTGACTATTGTACTTCGGGCAAGCACATCGTCGACTATTGCCTCAACGTTACTCGTGTCTCCGTCTATCTACAAAACTGGCAACATGTCGAATGCTACGTAGCTAAGGCAGAAAATACGCCTGAGGTCATCGAAGGTGAGCATGAGCATTCCGACGAATTGGGGTGAACCTTAAGCGCTAGCTATAGCGATTATAATACCGTTACGAGTGTATTATAGGAGTATCCGAAATAGTTCGAGGGAATAATATGTTTAGCTAGCTTTCTTGTCAGCTATTCTAAAATATCGCTCATTACAGCCACTTCATCAACGGGTCAGGGTCCGGTCGCTGCTGGAGGGAATGCCGCATCCTCAGCTCGTGACTGTATTAGCCCTGTGGTCATCAACAAACTGCGATGCTGTAATGGCCTAGCTAATCTCGCCACCCGAAAGTATAAGAAGGCAGCTCATCACTTTTTGCAAGCGAACGCTTACAATTGCGACTTTCCAGATGTAAATGTCAGATAAACGATAGTTAGCTGCTTACTGTTGTGCGTTGTTTGTTCTTTAACTTTTAGCTTTCAACTTAGTGGGTAAACTCATGTAAAGCGTTGGTGTCACGCTTTTAGGTGCATCTATTCGTAGCAGAGCTTTCATATAGTTTAGCCACTGATAAAATGTAGCAATGGCACAACAAAAAAGCTGATGAGCATTCGTTAATTCTGAACTCGAAATTTTTCACTACGGAATTTACCTGAAATGAACCATTGTGTTTTCTTGAATCTTTAACCTGCATGCCCAAGAGGGCTTGCCAGTTCACAGTTTATGTGCTAAAACTTACGAAGCTTGCTAAAAAACCCACGTTTTTGAATAAGACGGCCTAATATTTATACTATATAGATAACACTATATCTCAATTTAGATAGGATTACAGATAGGAAGAGAAGTTGGACTATTCTGCTATGCGGTACCTTTGCAAAAATTTTACACAAAAAAATTACAAAGTTTACCTATATATATTGAAAGTTATCGTACGACGTTTAAATATGCAGCAGTAGCGATATGCGCACTTAGTTGCTTTCTTTTATTAGAAAAATATTGTACTACAGTTGAAAAAGCATATTTTCTGCATGTTTTTTGTTGTCTTCGCTTTCTTCGATAGTAATATTAAGTACTATTATCAGCGTAGCAGTACTATTGTCATAAGTCATAAATCTTTCTCATATCATACTTGACTTGTTAAGTTAGAACGTAATTTATGTTTTTTTGCCTCTTGTAGATAATGGCTGCACGCGATGTGGCCATTTACGCTGGTCTTTGTGCCTTAGCCTCGTTTGATCGTGCCGAGCTTGCGCGAAATATAATTCAGCAACAAAACTTCAAGCAGTTTCTCGAGCTCGATCCCCAGTTGCGGGAGTTAATCCAGCATTTCTACGAGAGCCGTTATGGACAGTGTCTCGCCTTACTCGACCAAATTCGCGATAATCTTCTGCTAGATATTTACCTTGCTCCACATGTTATCTCACTGTACGCACAGATCCGTAATCGGGCATGGATACAATATTTCTCACCGTATTTGACTGCCGACATGAACATGATGGCTGTAGCATTTAACACAACGGTCCAACAGGTAAACATTATAATATAACCGTAATTTACTCGCTAGGGTAGGCGGAAAACGTCGTCTATGCGCGCCTAGAAATGTGAGCATGTCGGTGATTTGAAAAAAGAGCGACTAACTAATGAAAATAAGTTCATCAAATTTATCGTAACGCTTTATAAACAGTCCTAGCTTTTTTGAGCACTATGTCCCTTGTCGTCTGCTGGTTGTTTCATTCTTGTCCTTTTTGTCGTAAGGACGCTACAAAGCGTTGAGGCGTACAATTCGCCATCGAACGCTTGAGCACTAGGATCATAGACATGGAATTCCTTGTTACAGAATATAATAATGATTCTTTTTTAAATTTTCCTTAATCTTATAAATGAAATTCAAATTAATCAGTGTCAAAGTGTTAATTAAATGAACTCGTGCATTATGTTCTTCGTATTATTTTTGTTTTCGCAGGTCGAAGAGGAGATGATGCAGTTGGTACTTGATAACCAAATTCAGGCCCGAATCGATTCGCATAATAAGGTCATCTACGCGAAAGATGTAGACCCGCGCGCAAGTACATTTGAAAAATGTTTGCAGATTGGTGATGAGTTCGAGAAAAAAACTAAGGTAAAATTTGATTTACTCTTGCATAATTGTGTAATTTAAAAATAATTAAATGTATTTATGTATGAAATATTTAATGACTGTTTAGCATCATAATAAGATAAATATATGCCTTTAGGTGATTTGCATACAGCTTCATTGCTTTGTCGAGTTCTCAATTTTTTGCTCAAACAATTATTTGGTCTATTATTTTTTTTAATGATGTATATTTCAGTGATTCATTTCCTTAATAGATACTAAATAAGACAATTATTCAAGTGTTCCTTTCGCCATGTCCTTAGGCGTTAATGCTCCGTGCAGCTCTGATTAAGAACCGCGTTTGCGTTAAGTGTCCACCCCGAGGTTCCGGGTCCGGCCAGGTAACCAATGGCGATGGCGAGAGGCCGTCATAATTATTGCCGTCACGAAAACATACGTCGCCCCGAAGTTGTCCGCATCTTTCTGCCTACGATGCTCGTTGCTTTTGCTGATTGTTGTGGTTTCGAGGCAAAATTTCCCAGAGTTTCTAGTAGTGAAAAGATACTGCGTTCGAGCTTCTATGTCACGCGTACGTGTGTAATGATACCGTGTGACTGTAAAGTAAAGCCGAACTGAGAAATAGTTTTAAATAGTATACCGTACAGAGTACACCACATTTAGCCCTGCTGCTTGGTAGAAGTTCGTGGCGCTAAAAACGAGAAGGTGTATGGCAAATAGTGATGCGACCTGAGTAGGTCGGAGCCTTGAAAAATTTTTGAGAGGAAGAGAGAGACGGACAAATAGCCTACCGTGATCATAATCGTTGTTGTAAGCCTCTGTCGATCTGGAATCATACAAAAGAAGCTATTTATAGTTATGGCCTACATTTAGTAGTAATAATAGTAGTAACAACATTGGGGTAGGGGAAAAATAAGAGACATTCTGAATAGCTTCATATAACATACACACACGCAAACACACATAAACATAAGTATAGCGTCGTCTAACTTTGGTTTGGCCTTGTCGACGGAAATTTACTAAATATGGATGCATTTTTTAGGTCAATACCGTGTTAGCCTAAGGTGTTCCAGTCGTTTATGGGTATACATTGAGGAAACAAGCACAAAGGTAGCATATTCAAGCTCTGGGGAATGTTGCCAAGATGTTTTACTTTATCGGCCACTTTGAGTGGGCTTTGCCTCGCGGAGCTATAAAAGGGAGCAGAAATGGTCGTTGTTGTACAGCTAATGTTGAATACCTTCGTAAGCCTAACTGTATAAAAACAAATCTCACAGTAATGAAAGTGAACAATAAATTAAAAGAATAAATATTATTAGGTACATATACAATAAATTGAGTTTTTTATTTTCTTATTGACGATTTTAGTAAGTAAAATTGGTAACAAGGATTAAGATTTTTAGCAATTTTTTTTTATAGAATGTTAGCTGCGAAATGCCTTCATCACCAATTCCAGGCCTTACACTTGGGTGTTTACTCAAAAATGTAAAGATCTGATGCTCCTAATAAATATTAGTCCTGTGCTTTCCCCACTCCTACCAGAACCGATCATTCTAAACGCGTTAATTGTTGTTTCTCTTTCAGCTGAGCTCGTCCAAATCCCGGGCCGCTCTCATTTTCCGTTCACTGATTTTTTTCGCCGTTTTGCTCAGCGTATCCGTTCATTTTCCGTTTATAAGGGACCAGTATTTATCTCGGATCATACTGACGATCAACTTAGCTACGCGTCAGCCTGAAAACTTTAAATTTTCTGCGAGCAACCTTGAAGGCAGAAGAGTAGAAGAAAGAAGGGGTCACTTACCACACATGTGGCTGTTTCAATGTTTTTATCGTAAATAGGGGCTTTCTGTAAATTTCCGCGGCCAGTACTTGTTAGGCAGTAGGTGGTGGCGCAACGACTTGTGTTGAACCACGTCATCAGACCTCTTCAGGAAATTGAAAGCGCTGGTTTCATCGGATTTAATAATGACGTATATTTTCTTCAGTCACTTTCTTTTGCTCTTCTGTTTTTCAACTTCATTTAAAAGCACGCTGATGGTGGTTTCGGTGGACTGGACATTATGGAGTTCGTATTGAACATCTGAAAGCGCTCCTCCAGTTTTGCAGTCAACCTTCTTTGTATAAAGGCTTCGATAGCTTTCTCAATTGCGTGTATTCCCAGCTTTTCATTAATTAGGTGGTATATTATGAGGTCTGTGAAGGGACCACGATAGCTCTGGTTCTATCTAAGAGTATCTTTTTCACCGATCCTCATCGATTCGACTGACATTAGGTTCAGTGCGGGTACTCCGCTTTTAGCTAGTTTTTTCAACACAGGCTCAGCCTCTCCTTGATAGGTGAAAAAAAAATTCTTTTCCGTGATCTTGTCCACTGGCCGAACGGGGCCCAGGTAACAATCTGTCGCCAGTTTGCATCAATAGTTTTTGCATAAACGCGACCCTTAACTTCCTTGATTAACTGTGATTACTTTTTAGGTCGTGTTCTACATGTCGCTTTTACGTGTTCCCACATTTTTTTTTTCACTTCTTCTCTATATAGCTTTTATATAGCTCTTTCTAAGTTTTTTTCGTTTTGGTCAAAGTCATAGCAACGCGTCTACGGTGCTTGCGCCTCGTTCCATAGTTTTAGTGCACCCTTCTAGTGATTTATGATCGTTGGCTCCGTTGCTATTATTAGGTTGTCTGCTATAGAGGCAAAGCTACTGATTCCTGCTAAAAATAAACGGCTAAGTTTTTGTTTGTCAGAGGTAAGGGCACTAACAGAATCGATCAATGATTGGTAAAAATACTAAGTGAAATGGCTTTCAGTGAAACAACAGTGTGCGTAGTCGAACTGTAACGACGAACGTGACTACATATCAAAACCCGTGACAAAAGCATTTGACATATAACTAGCTCCGGGCGTGTTTTTTGTGAATTACGATATGCAGTTGATGAGAAATCAATTTTTTGCTTTTTTTCTTTAGTTCCGCAGTCGTCGTCACAGTTTCACAGCACGTGCTTCAATAAATTCCATATTGATTAGGCAGGTACAGCTCTGTTCTTCTCAAAAGCTTCTATGATTACGGCAGTTTGTTCTTTCGTTTAAAATCCTAAGGTATAGTCACTTCCTGTGAGACCATGAGCCTCTGTTTTTGTTCTGCAAATAATTGCAACAATAAAAAAGCTGATATTTCTCCGATAACCTTCGACAGATTTCACCTTTAAATAAAAACACTAACCATTAATCGTCAGTTTTCAGCAATAAACGATATCTTTGTCTGTTAAATCCTCTCTGATGAAGTTTAGATAATCGCCGTCAATAGTTAACGAGCCATTGTAAGTATTTACGAAATTTAGTCTAATAAAAATTACTTATATTTTCAATGCCCTAAATACAACCCAATTTTACGAATGTAAACTGAACCTTACTGCTTTAAAAAATGCAGTTCTTTATTATTCCTTTATTGGAACACGTTTTTATGTAAAATAATAGCTACCTCGGTCAGTGAGGTCTACAGTGTTGTTCTAAAGAAATGTGAATCTAATCAAGATCTAGTTAGCTCGAGCTCGACCCTGTTGTCGATATGAATATTGTAGTTGTTATGGTGTTATTATATAATCATAACAGACTGATAACTATCGAGACGCAGAATTTGTATCGGGCTTTTTTCTTCAATTTACGCTTTATATAGTAAACACCAAAACGAACGTATCGTAATCTAGCGTCGTTATTACCAATGTTTAAAGATCATGTAAGCTATCGTGAAGCGTGAGCGATATAGTTGAGAAAGAAACATTATCGTAAATTAACACTTATGTATAATGTAATACTATAGATTTAATACTATAAATCAAATTAAATCAGATCAATTACTTCGAAAAACAGTGCTAGATGGATCTTTAAGTGGTATAAATTGGCCGTTATTTGCTGCTACCTTCAGTATTTAATTGATAATTAATTGGAAGCAGTACACTTTCCTTAGATTTTCGAAAAACCTTAACCCTCTTTTAGAAATTACATTAGAACGGAACTATCACTTGGGTCACTCGCTATTACACAATGCAGCCAGGACCTTGTTGTAGTCATCCCATAAATTTAACCTGACCGCGCTGTGAAGAACTTGTCTTTTGAAACTATCTCTGTTAGCCTTAAAACATTTCTCTAGTTGCTATACCTTCTCCAACGGTGTGCTCTTATTTTATGTAACTTCTACAAGTAACTTAAAGCTATGCAGTGTAGCTGTAAGCCTCCATCAAGCAAAACTGACTTAAATATGTTAGATTAGTTTAGATATGGTAAACGTACCAATTTCTAACTGTTTGTACTCACTGCAATAACTAGACTTATGAATGTGTGTTCTTTATCACTGGGTATCTAAGCATAAAACTTAACTTTTCGTACCAGAATATACAATTACGCCTGTGTGTTTTTCTAACTTAAAAATATGTAAAGCGGTCTTGGTTTGGAACCGGATGTAAAGGTACTTTGTTTCGGTCTGGGAGTGAGTTGTCTAAAGCAACTGTTTAACGGCACTACCGGATGAAAAAGTCAGGACATTAATTTAGATTCGAACCCCAAAAAAATGCGATGAAGGCTTTACGTACGCAGTGTTATTGGTTTTTAGAATCCGAATTTTTGAATCAACACAACTTTTTCATAAATTAAAATTTAATTCTACCGACTTAGACTTTTAATCAAATCCTCTTCAATTTTCTACATTATTTTCGTCTCTATTTTCCTGTATATAATTTTTCTGGATTTCGTATCCAGGTTTCTGTTTCAGCCATACAGTTTCATCAATGCCGCCGTGGGGCTCTTGGCAGAGGGTACATTAATAGTTAAAATCAATTTCACGTCTTTCGTTACTAAACTACGGGTAATTATTTGACGTTAATAACAAATTAAAATTAGAACGCTTCTCAATGCTGACGTGTTACCAACGTGTGCACCCACCAGTTATCTGTTATTATTATCATTGTGGTTAAAAAAAAAATGTGCCGCATAGGGGGCAGTCGTTTACAGATTTGAATGTATATTCCACGTTGCGATACGGTGACTAGTGCCACCGTTAACAGCTTTAGTAGTAATAATACTTAACGGATAGGATTTGCCATTTCGGGTTATCTGGAGGTTCTTGTCGTTCTTCTGCATCTGCGACAGTTTCTTCTTGGGTACAAAGTAAGCAACACAGTCGATGGAGGAATGATGATACAGATGGTTTAATCAATGGTGCCGTCAACAGGGGGGTGGTATCTTCCCCCAAGCTGATCGAAATATATAGACCAGTCACAGCGGCTCATATTGATGACACACAGAGAGCGGGATCGAACGTCAAGGAAGGATCACGGTTAAAGCCAGCTATACGACACAATACATAAATACTTTGTATAGCAAAACGGGCTCCTTTCGATAGAAATACATTATCGTCAGCCGGTGTGCTACAGGAACCGACCGGTGCAATTGATGAAATAGATGCACGACCAGGCGATACAAGACATTTTTATTTGTAACTTATCCCTGTAAATAGAAATGGTAGCACAGCTGGCGGAAAACTGCCGGGAAACGGAGGTCCTTTTGAAATGACAGTGTCCTAAATAAAAACAAACATAAGCATATTGTTATACACCAAACAATTTTCTCAAATCGCATTAATGCCAATTAGCAAGTTTAAATTGTTCATTGTTTGCTCGCATTTTTTCATATTCAGAAAACAAGTAGGTAATGTATTTCTTTTAATTTTGGGATTGAAAAAGGATTCGAGGGAAATAAAGAGTTGAATCACGTGCGGGATTATAAAAGACGATCTATTCACCTGGGCCCACCTTCCCTTGTTTCTCTTCCAATCAAACAGTTTAATCGGATTACAATTTCGAAACGGTTTCTCATTTGTCTTGCACCGTCTCATGACTCCTGTAGTCTGTAGGGTATGGTAAAAATTGAGGCGACCTGATGCATACACAACTACCTAAAGAGCGGAAAGTTTGACCTACTTGACCCTCTGCGTTGATGGAGGCACATGTGAGCCTTTTGCAGCCACGTTTCTTGTGCCTGTTTATTTCTGAAAACTGAAACCACTTCGTTATTAATATATAACCTACTTATATTTTCAGTCAATGGCGAATAAATATGCTCAACTTTTTTAACATAGCAGTAAATAAGTTTGTGTAATTATATAATCTTACAGATATGTGTCCCCAAAAAAGAAGCAGAGAAAACCTTAAACAAAAGCAAATATTCCACCAGCAGTCGGCTTTTTTGGCGCCGATTGTTAGAAGATATGGCAACCTTGAAAGGCGGCCATACCAATATGGACCCCATATTGTGGTTAAAATCTGACTCTGCAGAAAACGAACAAGGGGCATTTATCACCTTTATGCATACGGGAGAATTTGTCGCAACAGCATCAGCAACTGTATATCAAATATTTATATACGTTTATACAGAATGCAGAAATATATAGTGCATGTATTGAACAACAAAGAGCTGCTTAGTTTAACAGTCAGTCGACATGTTAAGAATAAAAGATCCCGTAGGGCAGTATCCTTGTGCCGGATGTCTTCTGTACTGCAACAAATGCTTTGACGACGTGCTCTTCCCAGTAAAAGCTGATTACTGGTGTCCTCATCTGATTAATATTCTAAGCGAGTCACCTATCTGAAAGGTTCCGACGTATTAAATCCCCATTGAGAAGAAGACCAAGAAGAAGGCGATGACGACAACAACAAACAGGCATAACTCAACGTTAGCTGTTCATATTACCGCCCCCTCCCTGATATATTTATGTCAAGCGATTCACATTATCCGGCGATCAGAGGAACTGCTTGGTAACAGGGCAACAGGCATGCGGCTTCACCTGCTTACTGCGGTGATCGCGCCATTCCTATATAAGCGAGTCGGCGTCATCTTGAAACACATAACAAGGCAGCAGGATCCTACAAACATGAAGGTGAATACAGTCTCATTGTTCTAAGGTGTTTAATAGTGCTCGCTAATCTGTGCTTCCTTCAACTGTGGAGTCTATTATAAAGGGCTGTTTATTCTACTTTATTTACCACTAATATTCCTACAACTATCAAGAATCACTCCACCGAAAGTCATTTAACTTAGTTTTGTGAGACATCTTGATATTTGACACAGGTATTTATTTAACAACACTCCTAGACGAGATTTGATACGTTGAATCAACTTTAACTCGCTCGCTATATATTGTATATGGATAACAAGTACGGCACATTTTTTGAGTATATACCTTCAGTTCATATTCATACAATATTCTCCGGCATATTTCCTACAACCCTAACCTTTACTTCAGTCTATAATCATCGCCGTGGTGGTTTCGTGTATGTGTGGAACCGCACTGTCCCAGCTGGCTCGAGTGCGCGCAACCAATGTTGGTGACAACTCTGGTACCTATATCGCCAATCAACAGTACCCCCCGACGCCGTTTCAATACGCTTATTCGTCGGAAGATATCGAAGGGACACATTCGGCAACGCAGAGCGGCGATGGTAGTGGCCGCATTGAGGGTTCCTACACGATGACGCTGGCGGATGGCCGTACGCGAACTGTGACGTACGTTGCCGATGAGAATGGATATCGTGCCGAGGTGACGACCAACGAGCTGGGTACTGAGTCGAAAAATCCCGCCGATGTTATCATCAATTCGTCAGCGATTACAGGCGAACAAGCTGCCATCCAATATGGGCCAGCCGCCCCTCAGAGGCAGGTTGTGCCTGGGCCCGGTATCGGTGCAGTGCAAATCCGCCAGCCTAACAGCCAGGTCGCCCTGCCATCCTATGGAACATTCGCTGGAGTACAGGGTTAAAAAGATGGATCTACATAATAAGCGATTTAGAAAAAATAAAAAAAAAAACACTAAGGCCTGAGTTTTGTAACTGAACTCAGCTAGAATACCTATTTTAGTAGATTTTTTTACCCTCATATCTTTCTCAAGTTCCTACTTCATCCACGTATAGGTAAATGATAGCGACTCTGCGCCTGAAGCCCGTTCGGCAGTGGAAATTGGTCCTATGCTAATCTTTTGATTTCGGCTTTTTTTCTAATTTTTGCTGTTTTGTTGATCGAAGCAGCGCGACATATTTTTTTGTGGTGTTGATGATAATGATGATGTTCAATAAAACTAAAACATTTGGTGAAAACGGTCAGTGCCTTGACTGTGTACAAATACTGTTTGTTCGTAAGTTCCTGCTTTTGTGTATTCTATAATTTCGTATAGTTACTTATCTTTTATCTGGCCAGCTTGTCTTTTCCCTTAAAGAGAAGAGCTTAAAAGGTTTCTAACTTTTATTAAGTTCTAGTTCGGAACTGAGAAAAGAATCACTTTCTAAACGTTTATAGCCAATAGTGGTTTGATGAAAATCAATGTTAGTATATAATATGAATAGTTAGTGAAACGTACTAGCTCAAATAAAATGATCTGAGCCTTTTTCGAAGATAAGTCTTAAACATTTTATGTCTCCTAGTGATAATTAATGGTTTCTCAAACTTAATGCTTATGCTTAGCTTCTCTTAGAAAGGACGAGCCATATACGGTGCCCGTCGTTGTTCCCTTTACATATAGTAAAAATTTGAATTTTGGAGTTAAATAACAACTATCGTATCGCAAATAATATTGTATTGTCTTTATCTTCTATCTTCTGTGAATCTCCGTACGGTATTCCTCTAAGCCACAAACTGGATCATTTAATTTAATGTGCCTCTGCTATAATTATCACCCATAGATGTGTTGCTATATGAAAACCAAAAATATAGTTGAGGATATTGTGTCGATACAATATGCAGAAGTTGAAAAGACAAAACAAAGGCATATTTAGATACCGAAAATATCGAAAATTAGTCTAATAATTTTGATTCTCTTTTTGCTAGTTTTGGCTTTGAAAGGAAAACTTCACAATAAAAGTGTCATGTCGGAGCTAGGGAAAATTATTTTCATCTCGGAGATGTCACTGAGATTCGTTGTGAGTCAGATGGCTAATAGGCATGGGGCGAAGACAGCCACTTGATACCGCGACATTGCATAGTTCTATTATTATGGATATATAGTTTCGGGCATCGCTTTCATTTGAAGCAGCAGTACTATTGTTTCGTTCTTGTCAACTATGATATTATTATGTGGAACGCCATATACATTACGTAATCGGAAATCTGACATTGAATGTGTTCACAGGGATCTCATCGTCAGTCTAAGTGATCAGTTTATATTAACTCATTTCTTTTCATAAAGTTTTATCTAGGAGAGACACTTGAGGGATCAATTGGTATTATGTCAACGGTAACGTACATAAGTCATTCATAAACAGAATACTTTCAAATAATAATCGCCTACTAGTACGATAGTTACGATACAAACCGTTAAAATTGATGTTGAGACACAGCAGAGATCATAGTCCCGGAAAGTCTTCAATTCTTCTGGTTCAATATAGACCTTGCGACAAAGTTTACATTCGCTATTCCAATCGTTTATCAAACCGGCGTTGCTGTAGATCAGCTATACCAAAGAGACTATGATCATATTACTGCACAGGTAAAAGACTACTTATTTGTTATTCTAAAGACACTTGCAGAATTTTATGAAGACGCACAATGTCTTTTCTACATTTAAGTTTTTATAACGACTGAAAATACGTTTATTCAAAAAATCAATTGACATAGTTAATAAGGTTAACTAATAAAAAAAATTGAGTTCCTGACCAGGAACCGATTTCTAAGTAAAATGAGGTACAGTGTGATTTAATTATCGGGTTCTTTAAACCAGGTTAGAATTGTCGGAAAGAGTTAGGGAGTTCAAGTGTATAGGGGCACATATTTTTTAAGCACATATATAATGCACCTTAATAGTGTATATTTTGCTGCTGTGGTTTCTTTTTAAAAATCTTCGTCTAACAAAAAAAACTTAAAAGGCACGTCTAAATTCAAGAAGGTTTCTAAATTCTGCTTTCAGCATTTCCGTGCCATGGAATTCACATCCGGATCCTAAAATGTTTATATTAGATAATATGTAAGCAGCACTTCTATTTTTTTTATTAAGTTTCTTAGAATATCAAGTTCCTGTTTTAATATTGAACTTATCATAACTATTAAACGTAAATTGAGAAAGTAACAAAAAATGGGTCACAAAATAGACAGGTTTAGGTGCTTTTTTTGCAATGAAACAACCGTAAATTCAAAGTGGAAGGGGCAATACCGACTGCTACATTAAACCTACTATTGATTATCTGAGACTCAGTAGCTGCTGAAAAAGATAAAAATAAAAATACACTGTCCACTTAGCAAACCTATATCGAGAATTATATAGTCAATATATTTCAAAGCTTTGAAAAAAAACAAGATTCAACTTATTTGCATTATCGAAACTGTGTGGACTGTTCACTTTACAAACCGTTCACTGTTTAATGATGTACAGACAACATTCTAATTTTCCAAAAAAAATGGACGTTATCTTTTTAACTTGTCAAACTATTCCCTAAATTATATCAACAATCGGTGTAGTAATCGATAATAATCTATTGTTCGACAGAGTCTTTGCAATGAAAAATGTAGATAAAATAGCATTTGCTTAACCTATTAATGTTGAAATTCATAAGAAAAACATTTCTACAGACTGTTACATGACGGTTGTCGAAATCAACACACGTAACTATCCTTTCGCCTCTATAATTCGGATTAATAAAAAGCAAATGATGCAGATTCTACTTTGTTCTTCATTAACGCAATGTCATTAACGATATGCCCCACTCATTTAGAGATATTTTTTATCATCGAACATCGTCATGAAGCACTTCTCAATAGAAAACCAATGATCTTTTGTACCTTGAAAAAAGACGCGTCATTTTTTCGTTTTTCCTCGACATTAGAGCCGCAATATAATAACAATTATTACTGTTATTGACAATAACCAAATAAAAAGACGAAACGGTTGTATGTTGTGTCTATCATTTGATTTCGTAACAAAGCTTTGAAGCAACCATTTCGACCGTTGGATGCGCCGAAACTTACTGCGTGGCTTTCAATTCATGTGGCTTTGGTATCGGGGTATAGTGTTTTCTTATCTATTGTATTGTTGACGTTTACTTTGTACTCAAGTTAAAGCCGCAGTATGTAAGCAGAAATAGTGTCATTCCTATTTCTTAATCAATCAAGATGAAAAAAGAAAATGTTCAGTAGGTTAGGCTGGCGGTGTAACTGCGTGTGATTTAAATATATTCACTTTAGATGTCTTCCTTGAAGGCTCTATGTATGTATGTACAGTGGAATCTACAAGATGGATTACAACATGCATAACCAGCAGCCCACCGCTGAACTGGCACCCTCTCATTAGCGGTTTAGTATAATGGCCTTAGCTAGAGAAGCAAAACTGTTGATACGAACATTTGCCGTCACCAAAAGCAATGAATTGCAGATAACAGTCTTTTTATGCATTACCTCGTCAACCACGCTCGCTCATTAAGTAGTTACAACGACGCAATATTGTTCTAGCCAACAAATGGCTTGAAGACCCGCGCAGCAACCCCACACAAGGAACTCGGAGTATATATATATATAACCCATTGACCAAATCATGGCACACACACCCAGAAACCGAGGGGAAGAAGAATAGAGAGCTAGCTGGAGCACGGTGCGTCGGATATATTCGTTACATCTTCATGTTAAATTTCGTGTAAACATTCAAATAGTGAGAATAGGCAAGTACATGGAGTTATTGTTCTCCGAATCGTATTATTAATTCACTAACCGTGTTATAGTACACAGAAAAAGATTCTATTAATATCTGCAGGTGCAGCATTACGTGAAGAATAGCGTCGAATGTGAATAATTTGCGCGGGCACGTTACTGCCGCTGTTGTGCGATCGTATCATAATGCGCTAATTTACTATACTTTTTTTCCTAGTAAGTACGTTCTGTATATCGCCGATAGATAAGATGACGCTGTGGCCATTTGTTATCAGTTCACTGACGGTTACGCACAAATGAAAGGCGTCCGTTAGTTGGTTTATTCAGTCTAGCGGAAAATAAACACACCAAAATGGTCTCGTTGATGACGCTGCACTTGGACTCGAACAGAAAAAACTATAATATATAACTAGTTCAACGAAAACGTCGGCGATGGCGACCGTTGAGGCGAACCCAGACAGTCCACTGATGTTTTCATATTATAGGTTATTTCCTAAGGTTATTCCTGCTTACGATTATCTTAAATACGCGACTCGCCAAACACTTCAAGCATTGTGTAGTGGTTACTATGTATACTTAGCAGCTGGTGATAAAAATGAATGAGAAATATCATATCTGTGCGAATGAAATTATTTCCAATCCAGATCGTCTAACAGATAACTTCTTCAGGCAATCTTTTTCAAATTGAGAAACTTCAGTGACACTAGACGTCTGAAACAGTCGCGAACTAAAACGATTATAACATTTAGTTTAAAACATTCAAATGGCTGATCCGTGATAGATTAGACAAAATACATTCTATAATGACCCACCCGTCGTGCCTTTGCTGATTACCTAACTGCCAAGTTGCGAACGTCGTAACGAAAGATCCTACTGGCATATTTACAACTCAAATTCGAATCGCTCACAGGGTCATAGAATGTTATAGCTGAATTGTACTGTATGAAGCAATGGTTCGCGGCAGTATTTCATTGTATTAACTCGAAACATGTATTTACTTTTGTGTACAAGCCGTCTAACTCACCTCGTAGTGCTCTAAACGGCTAATGCCAATGTAGCACATCTTCGAAATATTCCGATCCATTAGACTTATTTAATACTAAATGCCATTTTCATATTTTATGGCCACGTATTGGTGTGGCGCGTAAGTAGAATTTTTTAGATGTTTTTAACTCCGTATATCAGTTATTTATGTGCATCGCACAGCATCACTTGAATTTTATGCATTCCCCTGTACAACTTCAGAACTCCTTGTTTCCTTTGTCGCTTTACAGTTTTTCATTGTCGGCGCGTTAGTCCGCCAGTTTGGTGGAATTGTTGCTCAGCTACTAGCTCGCAGCTCCATAGACGCTCCTAGAGTCGTTGTATCATCGCCTACAGTTGTTATTTTTAGGCCAGCCCCAGATTTTGCCTGTCAGCAATACGCTCCGATGCCGTTTAAATTCGCTTATTCGTCGGAGGACGTCGGGGGTAGCCATTCGGCGAAACAGACCAATGATGGGAAGGATCGTGTACAGGGCTCGTACACAATCCCACTAGCGAATAGCAGCATCTGAACTGTTTCGTACGTTGCCGAGGCAAATGGATATCGAGCCGGGGTGACCACGAATAAACTACGCACTAAATCGAAAAATACTGCCGATTTTATCATCAACTCCCCATCGATTACCGGGCAATACAGACCTCGGGTTCTACGGAAACAATTGGTAATAACACAATACACTGCTGCACCTGCTATAACGCAGATTCGCCGAGTCAACAATCAAATGACCTTGCCTTCGTACGGTACCTTGGTTGGAATCTAAGACGCCTTATGGGGTTGAATTCTGAATGTATTTGTCCCGCTATTTCTTCGAGCTACGGATTTCTTTGCTTCCATATTCCATCTGATTATTTTCTACGATTCTAGCTTCGCATTCGATATTTTTACCAGTTATCCTATTAAAAGGAACGAGCTAGATTAAGACAACGGAGTTCGCACATCCGAGGGTAGGTTTGCGCTCGCTAAGTTCACATTCGGTCAATGAGGCTACTACCATTCGAATAGTTTCGGTCGTTTTTCTCTCTGCTCTGTATCGACTCACTATTATATCGTTTATGTATATTTTAATAAATATGTTGTTTTGTATAAAGTATCCATGCATATATCATGTTCCGTTTGGATACAAATGATAAATAGAAATTACCATACGATAAAAGTTCATATAAGCACTTGCGGGGTTAACTTCATATCTACAAACGTCTTCTAAAGATATTTCCAGTATCCACAACCTTCATATTCGGCACACTGGTACTTATTACTGAGCTCGTACAACTCTACAACAATTTAAAAAATTATATTGAGAATACGATTAGCTTACGATTAATACGATTAATAATACTGATTATTACACGATAAAGCAATGATTAGACTAAAAAAAAAAAACGTCCATCTAATAAATTGTGGAGCCCATTTATTCATGACAATTCGCATTTCTAAAATTTACATACAAGCACTTTTCGGTAGTCTCATAGCTACATTACTACGAATATCGAGATAGTGCTCATCTTCAGGATGATATCTTACAACAGATAGCAATAAAACGACATTTGCATATGGAGGAAAATGACAAGGAAAATGCTGGAGTTGTCTGACTCCTTTGTCGTGAAATATGCCCCAGCCTGTTTGGGCTATGTGCGACCCAGATCTGTACTGGGCTACGAATACCTGGAAAGCGCTCAAGCTGGCCAAGATTTACAATGTAATGGACAAGGGATTGAACGAAGAAAAATTAACGGCCAGTTTATGATATTCAACGTCAAAAACTAAAAGTAAAACGAATATCCAAAAAAAAAAAACATTAAGGTCGAAATACGTATATCGAATATATAAATACGTTTTACCGGATTGAACTTATAAACATAGACCATTTAACTCTAAATCTTGCAATTATCACCATCCGAAGACTGATCGTTCACGTAAAACTTTGCTTCCGTAGCGGCGCCAGTCGGCCGCTGAAATCCATAATTCGTGACTAGTATCCAGTTGACTCATTATGTTGGCACCTCGCCATACGCACGAATCAGGCGGGAGTTCCTTTGCTCGAGTCACAATCTCAATTGGCTCACCTAGAATTGTCACCCCGAATACTTGTTAATATGTACCAAATTGTCGGGTCGGATGTGCTTAACTGGTAGCGAACATGTTACGCGACGAAACGAACTCTACGTAGATGCGTCGTGAGATTTTAATGGCAATTATATTGCAGTTACCCTTATCTTTAAAGCTATGTACTAATGAATTTCGAATTTGTTAACCCTGAACGATGTACACTTATATATAGAAATCATTTAACACATTAATGGTTGAGAATAACACTATTATATAACAAATAATAACAGCACAAACTCGTATAAGAATTTTTGTGTTCATACTGCAGCTAAATCAGTTTTGCAGTTCTAGTTTTGGGAATAGCTAATCTGCTATATGGGCCGAAAATATTCAGGTGTTTCTTTTCTAGTTTTAATTCAACCCCACACTGGGAAAATATCTTAGGTCATAGGTTGCCAGCGAAGTACGAGAGACAAATCTAGCTATTTAAAATCATATTACATGCGTACGCATGTACAGCACAATGCAAGACGCCCGCAACTTGATATAGGATATATACCTTGAAGTGCTTTTGGCATTTGTACAGCGAGACGGTTGCGTAGCCAGGTGGCAACTCCTGGAAAGTAAGACAATCCTCCCCCGACTAAAAGTAGCTGTGAGAGCATCTTTCGTTTGACGTCTTCCGATTCGCAACGGTCCACCGATTGTAAGATAGCGACATCGATTCCAAGAACCTGCAACGTTTGCCAGCCAGTGTAAAGTAGGGTTACCCGTTAGTAAATGAAAGGCTTAGTAATAGCCCAAAAAGACATTGGATACATGACTCAGTTTGAGATAATCACCCATTTCGTTCACTACTATTGCTCGTAGTCTGTGCCAAGTTGCCAAAAAAAATTCCAATTGCATATCAGTTAACTTGGAATTATTATGAAAACGCTCGGAAGCACACACATACATTCATCTATCACTAACCTGGGGAATCGGTATAGTCTCAAGCCTTATGGGGTCCTTAAGTTCAGTTGGAAGGCCGTCCTCGTCATCACCTTCGTCAAATTCGGCATCGCCACGTTTTCGCTGAGTTTGTAGAATATACAGGTCATCGTGAGGGTCCTGAGGATCGCAAACCTGCGGAGCATGCAAATGGCTGCGCTTGGGCCCCGTTAAAGCAAGCATATCTGGAGAAAACGCACCGAGAACAGTAATCATCGCCTCTTCAGCGACACTCAGAGAAAATTCCCTTGGCGTGTCCCCCGGAGGCGAATGCATGAACCGTCCTTCAATCTCCCCACAGTGATCTAAGTTCAGGTGGCAAAAAGATTGCTTGAGACGATCGAGTAGACGGGAGTCGTAAATGGAATCTGGTTTGTAAACGCCCCAGGGCATTTTCTCCTGAAATTAATAGAGACCGCTTTGTTACAGAACATTGGCCTCCGATAATTAGTGTCATCAATAAAAAGGCTACAGGACGCCATCGAAAAAAAAAGCTTGACAGCACAGAACCTAGAAATTCAAGTTGTTTTCGAGAAGCCTGGTGATCCACATAAACGTACACGTAACTTCCTTCATGTTATCTATAGCCACAATGGTGACTAAGAGTTCGCAAGAATTTTACCTTAAAAAGATACTTCATCAATTGTGTGAGATCCGCCCCTCCAAACTCCATGAGCAGTCTTGTCTGCTTGAGGGAGATTCCGTCGTCGACGCATGTGATTAAAGTTTTCTGATCTCCAACGTCGACAACACAGGCGGATGCCATTCCCGAGCCAAAAGCGGCGCACACGCTCTCAACGTGGACAAAAAGTCGTTGAAAACCCAGCTCAAGGAAGAGCAAGTCTACTATTCTTTTTACATGCTCAGCTACATAAACGTCGCTCACGATCAGTATCGCACTTTTTCCTTCGGGGGTTGTGCTTAGGTGCTCCCGAATTGCCCAGTCCCAAATGTCTTTAAGGTCATGCAGGGCTGCCGTCAAAGAACCGCCTATACCCTTGTGAAGATTTAGTCGACCTCGCCTCATTGGCCAGAATACATCGAAGTCTGAACCGGGACGAACGCGAAGAGCTTCATCGCCAAAAAGCTTCTCTACGTTTTCAGCGGGATTTACATAACTGTTATCGTCACCCATCTAGAAATCACAATGAACTTTCTTTATCACAATGAACAGAAAATATGAGTAAGACGTAAAATGAAAACCAATAATACTTAAATTATCTGGACGATAGGTTGAGGTACTTTTAGACGAAATTCTTTCGAACATTGACAGTACCACAAATGAACTCTACTAGCCAGATTTATTGAAAAGCGTATTTCGTCAGATAACTTCACATCGAAAACACCTGAACACTGATCGTGCCAACTTGAATGGTTCTACTCTGCTCGACCGTAAACCGCTGCACCCCTTTCGAAGTCAAACAGTTTGACAGAAGTCCAGACAACTGATGGGCCTTTTTGTCGATTACGCTAAGCACCTCATTATTTGCCGACACCTGTAATATAGTTGAGTATTACGAGGAAGAAACAGCTCTTATTACCGATTATTCAGTTATAATGAGTATATAATAATCACACATACATATTTCTCGAAGCATTACACTTGAATTTGGCATCTGGGTAGTGTAAACAGAGTCAGTGAGCAGAAATTCTTTTAAGAGCTATAACGCTCAATGAAAGAATTAGGCGCATCCAGCACTAATCGCAAGGACATGTATCTCTTATGTTAGTGACAAGCGGAGTTGATGTAATTACCGGGGGCAAATATTGATAGTTAGCTGGCGTTCGAGGGGCCGTGATCTTTCGGGCAGACCCGGCAGTCTGTCGCCGTCGTTTTCTAGCAACGCAATGGGGAAGGGTTCTCGGGGTGGCATCACTGGCGAGTCCGATGCGCAGGTTGCGAGATCCAGGATGGATAACTACGATGTCAGTAGGTCGCACCAACCAAGGGCCTTCTTCCAACATCCTGGTGCTTTTGCAAGCCTTTATCGATGACTGTCGTTTGTATAGCGAAAGTATATATGAAGATGTAGAACAAGGCGATGACTCACCCTGATCTAGCGAAGATACCACCTGCGAGAGTATTTTTAGATATATGTACTTTCATTCCTAAATTATTATTTGCAAGTTAGTAACTAACGACAACAGTGATTTAGACGCCAACGATGAGATGTTGTTGCTTCATCAATAAATGATTCGGTCTCATTTATGGAGGTAAACAATTGCCAAGTAAAAGAACTTACAGTAAGTATATTTAAGACTACTGGTCAACGTATTGTGTGTAAAATTTATTTAACTGTCAATTAAGTGTCAGAAATCAATCCTGCAGTTCTCTTCTTCTTAGTTCCTTTTTTATAAAAATAAATTGATCGACTTTTATTACAAGAGACGTCCATTTTCCACTGAGTGGACACCTAAATATTGTCGCTTTTTCACCATGTAAGCTGTCAGCGTCTGAATAATACCATAATACGATCATTATGTTGGCGCGATGGCCAGGACGGCTTAATCTGTCGCATAATTGGTTGCTTCAATCCCAGTCATCGGCATATAGAACAATACATATTATAACACTAGTTGAATATAGAAAGCATTAAATCCTCATGACCTATCTCTAGCCGTCGCGTAGGGATACATATGTTTATAAAACATACATAAAAGAAAATTACCTGATGGTATGTTGAAAAGAAATTTTCGACAAACACAGTACTACAACATGACCAACTGCAATATATTTAAACGGGAAACGTATTGGGACCGACCATCACCAGATTGATACTAAATCAGGTACAGCTGGTCAAGCCGGTCTAGCAAAGTTTGTTGACATTTAGGTTCGTGTGATAAGCGGCAACATGTAGCACAGACGCCGCCAGCTTGAACTTGAACAAACCAAGCCGCCAAACAATTTCGGCGACGCTAACCCTTGGGCAACCATGACAAGGGTAACTCGCCGTATCAGATTTATTTATCATTATATTTTTAGACGGTATAAAGCGATTGTTAACTTGGAACTTTTTTACGAGCAGCGAATGATCAAAATTTCCCGCCAAATCTATCGTCACCATCAGCTGATCGCTCTTCGAACAAACAGATGAGCTACTTATACAACCAGGTATCGCACAAGGCGGAACCACTTTTACCGGCGAGTTAAATTTTTCCGCACAATGATTCGTCAACGTTTTCATTCGCATTTTTTGTATATTTCTGAGACTTTTGTGCGATTAACAGTATCACTTGTTGTTTGTTTTAGGCAATAAGAGAATAGCTTTTTTCGCAGTTGTAGAAACCTGTGCATCGGTGCGAAATTTCTATAGTTGTTGAAACTAAAAACTCACACTTCGTTTGTACGCCAGTAACCCATAGTGCTCTTCTGGGTAATATCTTATTAATTTTCCAAATGGACTGACGGTACGACGCGCTGAAAGACAAGGAAAGCTACAGTTAATGGACATATTTATTCCGCACACTTCAATGAATGAGAAATACGTGAATTCAGAAAGAAACACAATATGGAAACTCCGTATACGTCTGTTGTAGAAACGGTGTATGACCCAGCTGAAGACTCATTCCTGTTGATCGACGCGCTAGAAAAGGAGCTCTCCAGCATTCAAGCACTAAACCCCGTGATCTGTCTCGAGGTACTTTGTTTTGTTTCTAGTATATGCTTTGTTTTAGGTTTAAGAAATGACATGTTTTTATTCCTTAGTCTTAAATTCGTTAACTTTTGTCTGGCTTTCTAGATATGTATACTTTGCGAATGGTGATGTCTGTTTTCGAATTTGACGCCAATGCATCCCGGACCTTTTCAACCTAATGACATTTAAAGAAGGTCAAAATCGCAATTGCTCTTTGTTGATGTAAAACTACAGTGAAACACAAATAGAGATAAATTACAAAAGTTCGTGGGTGGACATACATAAAGTTAGGGCATATACAGTTCTAATTTTGGTCGGGCTGGATAAATTTGAGTATTTTGAAAAAGAATATATTAAATATACATTGAATACATTGAACTGACACGCTAACGATCGCATCGCTTGAGTCTCAGTATTCGTCAATAGGTTACAGTATTTCGTATCCATCGCTGTTTTTAATTTTTTAACTTAATTTAAAAAAAAAAAATTATTTAAAAAAATGAAGAAGAAACAAGGTAAATTTAACTACTACTTATATCAGTGCTGGATAAGTCACAAAGTTTTGATATAATATCTAGTGATAATAAAATAGTCCGGCTTTAATAATTGTGCAGTGTTTTTCGGTTTGACGACATATATGATAATCATTAATACAAATGTTAATTGAGCTAGTTTTACTATGCTAGTTTCGTTTCTCTTATGAACGGCCAAGGTGGGTTGCGGTTCCGGAGTTGTAATTTGCGCCCTAGGCAAATATCTGCCAAGCTGCGTCCTGCTTGCCACGGACGTGAACCCCATCGCTGCAAGGATCGCTCGCAGGACAGCAGACAGGCACTTGAGCGAGTCCAAGGGGAAACACCGTTCCCTTGAAACTGTTGTTGCCGACATCGATTCTTGTTTCTTCTACAGGTTTATATCGTATTTACCTTTTGGAGCTGTAGTCAATAAACATCGTGTCTGTGAAGCTTATTTATACTTCCGTCTTTATCGAGTATGCTTACGTATACATGAGAGTTTGAACTGCTCACAAAATTAAAATCTGTATCTCGTTGTAAGCACGCGTGACATGTGTTCCTGTTTGTTACAGTACACAAACGTTATAGTGTTCCATATTTTAATATCAAGTACAATGAATCCTAGGTGCTATACTATAAGGAGACGATTAGGAGAACTCGTTCACGTAGGAATAATAACTAAGAGTCATTTAGCTTTATATTCAAAATCAATGAATGCTTTCGTAATATATTCGCATCACGTTTTTGATTTTACAGACTCTCTGGCCAGCTTGACTTGTTGCTGTGTAATCCACCGTACGTACCCACAACGGAAGAAGAGGCGCTGCCCGATGACGCCACCAAGTTAGCGTGGGCTGGCGGTCCGAAGGGCACGAACCTCATTGATCGGCTTTTACCAAAGGCCGCACAACTTCTAAGTGACAACGGACGCCTGTATTTATTATTGGTAAAAGAAAACAACCCTGAGCTTGTATGCACGAGGGCAAACTACCTCGGTTTGGAGGGCCGTAAAGTAATTGAACGACGCTGTCGAAATGAGCATCTTTTTGTCTATTGTTTTGAGAGAAAACAGGATTTGTGATGACGGAAAGACATTTAGTTGACAGGAACATTTAGGAATGAAGTGAAGTTGAATAAAATCAACATATAGTGTCGTCAAATTTTTTCAACTTAATTCAACTTGCTTACCTTCACAAGTAGTCGAACGTTCGGCTCAGGGAAAGTTTAGGTCATATTACTGTTGTAGCATTGGTGTTTGATGCGGGCGCCATAGTCAATGTGTGTGATAATTTCATATTCGCGATATTTTTGTGTCAAATAATGACGTTGCGGTTGCTCAGGCAGCTAATATTATACAGTGCCCTGACAATTAATAATCGGCTTGCTACGTACGGTTCTATATAAAGCAAAATAGTTGCAAAATAATGAAAAAAAAAAAGAAAAGTTCTCCGTATTATCCTTGGACCGCTTGTCCCAGTGGGAAAAAGCTAGAAACCGCAGGTTAAGTTTTCAGGCTGTGACAGATACGTTCTTTTGTTGTATGGACTAAATACAGTTTATTTAAGTTTACGGTAACTAAGGCGGTCATGCGTTGCATTCAATTTGACAAAATTGATAGGAATTCTATTTATGACTTTAGTATTGCAAATAGTTCAGGTGTATCTAAAGTACATAATAAGTTGATATATAGATATATAATAAGACGTAATAATAAGATAACAGCTGAAGTTGCAGGAGAATATACAAACGTAGAGTAAAAAATAAATAATAATAACAATAGTAGTGACGATAATGCTTCAAAGATAAAACTTAGATAGACTTTATTAAAGGTGGATATGATGCAACTATAACAAAACGTTGTTCAAAAAAAATATATATAAGAAAAAAGTTCTTAAATAAGCGAAATAATGAGACTAAAGTATCCAGAGAGAGAAAGGAGAGAGAGAGTTTCCTACCATCGCGTCACCAATACAAATAACACCTTTCCATACGCAACAAGAAGTAAGCGACGAACAGATTCTTTTGGGTGCAAGCAGTCGAAGGGAATTTGAAGCAGGCAAGATGCTCAAAAGTAACTAGTACTATTTCGGAAATATTAGGTGAAAGTTTTAGAGAGCGGTAGGTACTGACTAGTGTAGAGATGAGAGTTAGTTGTGGAATGAGTTATTTGATTTCTTTTCAATTTAATAATAGCTTTTTTCAAAAGAATACTTTGTCGTTCTCCTCTTTCGGAGAAAAGCCTTCAAAGGCTTTTGAATTACTTGATTCCGTCCTTTTCGTTGTTGCTGACAACAAAAATTGTAGGATTAGCTGCATCAGCTTTTGGGCCTTAGTACATCCAGCTGTTTCTTTTTCGTCGTGGATTATACAGTAGGTTTGAATGTGCAAGGTGTTACCGAGTTCTCTAATATTTTATTGTAACTTACTTATGCTAAGCCTGCACCGTGTTGTTTTCCAACGTTGCGATGGCGTCATAGCTGTGCTTACGTAGTTTAATCTAAAAACGCGTATAGCTGTCCAGAGCAAATGTGACAGACTGGCTTGCGCTTTATATATGTATATACATACTGTTTGACTGTTTCGCGTTACGCGTCTTTCTATCGGGTAGCATTGTAATTATTCAAATCTATTAATTCAAAAAGACGACTTCAGTGTGTTACTGGTGATCTTTCGCTTGTCAAAAATATTATTTCAACGATGTAAACAAAAACAATAATCTCTTCAACTTCATCGACTTCAACTTCTCAAACGTACCTCGTTTTTTCTTATTTAATTAGTCAGACATCGCTAATGTTAATTGCTGTCTAGTCATTGTATTCTGAGTTATACCCGCATGCGCTGTAAGCAGAGTGGCATTGATACTAGAGAGAAGACTTCCACTACGTTCGTGTGGCACACCAGAAAGAGCGAAGCGTTAGATGGCTTCTAGCCATCTAGCCGGTCGCGAGAAACCATTCATGGACTCTCAGCTGAACGTGCCACGGAATATGACTTCACATGATAATAGTTACAAAGGTTTTGATGGAGTGTCTTTAAAGGACTAAGCCCTTTCCACATTGCAATGCAGCAACATAACGGATGAAGATTACAGATGAAGGTCGCTCCACGTTTACCATTTTGCCGAACCAAACGCTAAAACGTAGTAAATCCATTCACTATAACGCATAGGTAAAAGTTGCAGCTGCTGAGCATTTCGACTGGCTGGAAATACGCATATCGCTACTTCGAAATAAGACTGCCCATGAATTATGAACTGAACTTTTGTTGTTGTTGAACTGAATTTGAACTGATGTTGAGTTAGATGGCAATACATTGCCTAACTAATTGCCTACAATCAGGAGCGTTGCCTATCGCTGTGATGAGGATATTTGTTTGAGTCTCAGATATTTGAGTCACCTGTGACAGATGAAGAATATATCTCTGCACTCGTAGAACTATAAAATTAGCTTGCTCACATTAATCGAACAATGCTCTCGATTAACATGTAAGTATAGATGTGGTACTAAGTACTGTTCTGGGGGCTAGGTGTTTAGGTGCATATGGAGTACTTGCGGTGGACGTACCTTAGCGCGTAGATGATGGTGTCACAGTTCGTTAGATCCTATATTAGCAAGCTGGAAGAAGTAATGCCAAGTGCCATTTGCCTTGTAGAACTCAACGAAAAAACGCATTGCTTATTTTTGGTCAAGTACACACGGTGACCGGTACGTGGTCTTTCTTGTCGACGATGGTGATTATTAAATCAAAGGAAGGTTTAGTGTTCGCTTTCTGTGATGAAAGAATTAATGAGTAAATCCAAGACAGCTCGAAAGGGCAGCATTATTCTCCCGTATTCAGATTCGCCTTGAACTGCTTTCAAAAATGTACTTTAGACGGCAACATCCATTAGAAAAACGTGCAAGCTATTTGTATCACAACGGTTTACTTCTCAGTGTTGCTCCTGTTGTCTTGTAGTGAGACTTCACCTTCTTTTTTGAAATGTTTCATAAGTTTATTAAGATTACTACCTTAATTGAGTTATCGGTGTTCATGATGGATTGTAAGTTATTTTCCTCTTTATGCTCCTGTTATGCTTAGCGATAAAATATGAATACTATGCTTTTATCTAGAATAAGAAACCTATAGTTAATTATAGGCTCATGTACGTTTTTAGCTAAAAAAATTTCTAGATAGCAATCGTCTTTTTTTCAGGCAATTTTTATAGTTGAGATCGGAACAATTCTTAGGGGCAATTAGTACTGGGCCAAACTTGGTATTTCCGGACGATGTATCCATGACTGTGTAGTTATTCAGAAAGGAAATAGATGTTCATACAGATTCGAGAAAGTCAGAATAGCCTTTGACATTTCCCTGTAACGATGCTGCTGAATAGCGTAGCTCAGAGAGTTACCATGCGATTTCAATGACATACTCTAGTATATACTGACATGCGCCTTGATGAGCAACGGTCTTTCGTTATAGCAATATTTATGTCCCTTTGTTATAGGCATCCTTCAATAATTGAGCATGTTTTTGTAAAATCAATTGATATAAGAATTACAAATTATAACCGTACTTACCTCGAATCAAAAAACAACGCCGTTAAGGAGTAAAAGCTTTTCCCGACGGTTAAAATCAATCATGTCCGCCATAAGACTGGCAACTACATTATAAAATTACCTTATTGATCAAGACAGCGCTGCGTAGCTTTATATTTCAGGTACCAATTGAGATGGGCATTAGAGATAATATAGAATAGCGGTTACAAATATCGAAGCCAGTGAATGATTCTAGAATAAACTTAAGTCGATATGACCATTTCGTCATAAGCTGGTTCCTTATTAAGACGCGCAATTTTCAAATTCTCAAGACAGCTTCAAGTAATTCGGAAAGTGCTTTTTATCGATGCTTGTGATTTGTCTGTGTATTTACCATGCCACTTTGTGTTTTTTTCAATGTGTGTGCTGAATAGGTTTAAAATGAAAACGTCTTAATATGGCAAACACAATAAACAAAATTCTACCAATAGGCATCATTGAGATTTCTTTGAAATTAGCAAAAATAGTTGCATTATTGAATATAATTTTTTTACTTTAATATATTGAGTGCACAAGTTTCGTTTCAGTCACTTGGCTCAAAGTTAGGAATGATCTCGAGTAGGCTAGTGTTCTTAAACGGTCGCTATGCTCGAGGTGCGTGACTTAAAGTCCTATCAAACAAGGAAGTGCCCGGAGAAGATCAACAAGAGAAGATCTGGCCAATATGCGAGGCTCTCTTATAAGTAAACTCTTATAAATCCCGACAACCTACGTGAAATTTCATAATAATTGCCTTTTACTACCACAGATCCATTGGGGCAATTTATATTATTTTCTTACAATTTAATCACTATCGAGCTGGTCTGCGCCGTATGCGTGCTGGTTTTACAAATGCGTAATATAGTGAAGTAACACGACATGTATATACGCCAGTCATAACACGAGTATTACACATCATGCGCTTTTAACTTTCTTAAACGGGGTTACATCTTTAGCGATTTACTGAAGGCAAATTACCCTTAACAACGTATTTTTTATCGTATCGATTAGATTGCTGGAATCTGATTATTTCTTATCAGAACCTTATATAACTTACCTGACGCTTTCTTATATTCATTTATATCCAAGTAATAAGATTATCTGATTCAGTATCTCAAATACATTCGAAGCGTAACAAAGTAAAAGACCAATGGATTTATACGTTAACGCAGGCCAACAGTCCGGTATTAATATTATTATAGTGAAAAATAACATATTAGGAAACGCAAATGTGGTCACAATTAACTCGTGTATTCAATATATAAATCATAGATTCTGTTCATCAATCAGATTTTTAACAAATGAATGCGGCCTAATTACGTTATTTGATAACAATTTACACTGGTGAAAAATATTTTGGTCTATATTTCTCAATCGTATATTAAACTAACTGCAAAAGCTATCTAATTGAACCGAGTGGGACATCCAATATTCTCATTGTTTCTTTTGGTGTCAGCGCGTCATGCAATGACACAAGTAGGCAATACGCCAAACCATTTACGGTACTGACCCGTCGTTGCATTTGAAAGCATACGTCATACAAGGGTCAGCACTGATTACCTAGTTGTTAGCCTTTACTTTTTAATAGGCTTTCATGGGCTTGACAAATGGATTTCATCTCTTAACAAACCATCAATTTACGAAGCGCCAGCGTTTAGTATTTAATTCACATGGCGCGCACACAATACACTAACTGGAAACTTAGTACATTGAAAAATAAAAAGATGTGAGTGTGGCCAATAACACTATTGAGATTATAGCTTGTACAAAAATAGGAATTTCTATATTCCCTTACTGTATTGGTAAAACGGCCCGAGGTCGAAGGCATATCCTTTGATGCGAGGTCAGCTCATAATTTATGGACGAGTCACCTTTTTTATTCACTTCTGGTTGCAATAAACAAATTATCATCGTAGGCAAATGACTACCTGCTGATTCAATTTACGATTAATGATTGAAAATTAAAAATCATTATTAACATGAATAACGACTGGCATGATGATGAGAAGCACAACGTTATTCAAATGTGTTCTAATTTCTTTCCCACGTTTGTTTAGGTTACGACGGGTTTCACTGCGGCTGATGGCTTTAGTAGCCTCTATGTCGGCTGCAGTTGTTATTTGAAACCCTCAAGTAGTTACCTTTTACCTGAACAGAGGTTCCCGAGTATTTTTTAATAACCCTTTACCGTACGAATCTGATGCTGAAGTTTTTTTGGGAGCGGATACCCTGGCAGAGGTTCGCAGAAATGGTTCTATCGACTCGTGCAGGCTCACCGTAATCAAGTATAATATCTAGGCATTATCGCTTATTAGCTGATCGCTTTTATGCATTTTGGGTATCTTAAACCCACATTTTGTAGTAGAGTTCCTATAACATTGAAGGAAATATTAGTCAACCATTAGTTGGCCGTTTGCTAGTGCCTGTCGTCACTGATAAATCTGAATGCGATTAGAATATGCTAGGCTTTGTATATAACTATCTTGGGTTTTCTATATAAAAATACATAGGTTTATTCAAATGCTATGTATGCCATAGTTACTTGTTGGATGCACGTATATGTAGACGTGTGATGTTTACGTTGGTTTAAAGTACTCTGAGTTCAACTGTGCAAAAATCTAAATAGCTATAGGAAAGGCGATAAATAAAGTTACAAACCCTGTCCCTGTCTGGCCCCTCCAGATTGCTATTATCCAACTCTCATCCTGACAGGCTGTTGAAACAACATTAAACAGAGGTACTGAGACCCCTTATTGAATGGACGCTGAGATTCGACCATAAAAAATATTTTATGTTCTACACAATACTGCCGTTTGAGCAGCAACTGATCAGTGATTATTCTGAATTGCCCCCTGGAGGCGATGTGTTGACTGATGGCAAACGCCACCCAGTTTAAGGCAGTGGTAGAAAATATTTCGTCCAATGGATGATACCTATGCTGGACAAGCCGTGCCAGCACTTCCCTTTAGCCGTTCGATTAGATATTATTGCTCGCGACTTTCTAACAACTCTGCAAACCCTACGTCTCATATTCTTAAAATTGTACCGAAAGGCCTAGGTTTGCTAAAGTTTTCTGCGGCTCAAGAATGACTTCGTACTTTGTAGTCATACGTCATTTTCAGAATCTTGTCGTACTTTGCGTATTAACTCCGGCGCCCTGTACCGTCGCTGTCAGAAGGTCGAAAAGCTTTTCAAATCTATCGTGTGGGTAAGCGTCGGCACAGAACTGATGGCAGCTGTATGAACAAAGACACATCGAAGCTCGGCAATCACCCATGTGCGTGCACCCTTTGCGACTTCAAACCGGAATCAATAGCATTAGTACCATCTGCCAGCCACGAATTTATCCACAAGCGAGCTACGGTCGCTGGACACCTATTGAAATACTCCAATAATTCTGATGCCTGACTGCAGTTTTTGTATTAGGAAATCACAATTTTTAAAATTCTTATTTTAACAACAGAGACCTATGTTTAAATACCTTGGAATTTCATCTGAATTTTCATCATGAGAATGAATTCTTCATCTTAGATTGGATAGTCCAGTCTACATGGCGTTTGTATCACATCTGGGTTCTTCAATTATGACTTCGTCGTGATGCAAATAAAACAGGTTTTTAAAAATTCTGCCATCTCTGCTTACGCAACTATTCTACTTACTTGAACTAATCGCCCGGCGATTGACAAAGTTATGTATCGTACAATATAGTAAGCGTATGCAACATATGCGAAACCCACCAGATGGAAAGCTGTTCCCGAGAAGTGAACAGGCCCGAAACGGTTTTTTTCAATTAGGCTTTATAGCTATTAGTGAACTCAAACCCCAAAAAATAGTAAACGCCGCCCATTATAGATACAGACGTTTTAACATAGGTCAGTAACCCCGAGTTCTCTTTCGTATACAGAATGCATGTACATCGTGCTCAGAAGGCGGCTCAACCTTATGGCATGTTGTTCAAAAAATGGCATCATACAGGTTCGCTACTTTTAGAACTCCCGTTGTACGCACTATGGAATTGCATGATCAATTGTTACTTCTCACACTCACACACTTTTCGGTCGTATTGTCTGTGAAGTTTCGCTGTTCGTTCGATATTTGCTAGGTCCAACATCCAACATCTCCAATCGCTCGAGGCTCTAAGCTCTGCTCTGAAATTGGACAGCAAATCCATTTCACGGTCAGCGTTTAGTTTCAGCCATACGCAACTGTAGGCAAATGCGTGAAACAATCCGTCTTATCAATTGAAAAGCTTACGAAAGACGTCGGGGTAAAAGTGTCCTTTTGTATATACCCTGTGGAGGCGTTGCCCATGAACGATTATTGTGAAGACGCTATTCGGATCTTTTGTTACGTGTTTATTCTGCTGTTATCTTTTAGATGCAAGATCAGCTTGCAGAAATGCTTAATCTTCTTTACTACTATTAGTTATTTACGAGTGTATCAGGATCCTGTTATACTATCTAACGATATGTACCTAGTTTGCTCATTGATGAGCATCACTGTCATTTTTTTGATTAAAGAATGCATTCAGTTTTTTCTCTCTATGGAACGCAGGTTAGGCTACTTTCCCTAGTGCAGTATGACCGATCCATATCCTTCTGCTGGACTCTTGGAAAGATTTGGATTCGTTGTAGGA
This sequence comes from Varroa destructor, assembly GCF_002443255.2. NCBI lineage: Eukaryota > Metazoa > Arthropoda > Arachnida > Mesostigmata > Varroidae > Varroa > Varroa destructor. The sequence continues at coordinate 52,594,742 of NW_019211455.1, read as the reverse complement.
TATTCAGTCGAACGATATGCTGCTCTTTCGGAATATTAGGAAAGTACAAGAAAGCATTAGAGAAGTGGAGTAAGAGACTAGTTTAACGATACCAAATGGATTGATTGCTTGATAACGCTGAATTTTTCGGCGTTGCGTTTATCCTTGCAGACGCTCAAAACTTGCAAAGCTTACAAGACAAAATCTAATTATCAGCTGTACTCGATAAGCTGTTATTAAATACAGTATTCGTGTACCATTATTTGGATAGGCGGCATCATACATGCGATCTTCTTCGAAGCAGCTCACGTGCCAAAAACCCCGGCTTTATATTTCAACTCGAAATATGCCTATGTCATTAAAGTGGATTTTTAAGGCACATTAAAGCCCGATCATATCTAAGTATATATATATATATATATAAATGTTTGCATTTAGTTTAGGATAAAACATATTTTTACATGAGACTCTTTTGTTTACCTCATTGCAGTTTATCCGCGCCATATTTAATTGCGATGTAAACACTACTAAAGGAGGATTTGTGATTTTAATGTAAAGTGACTTTTTGTAGAACGTTAACTTCTTTTCGAAATAAAAATTTTAGATTGTCTAAGACAAACACCATTATTAATAGCAAGCGAGCAATGTTAGTAACGGTCAATTACGTTATATTGATTAAACTCACAAATTTGACATCGGTCACTTCTGTTCTCCTTTTGAATATTATATATCATCCTAGGATACCGTAACAGAACCATGTTCAAAGCAGTGACTAAGAACTATCGGCACAGATGCTTATAATTCCCAGACCGGTCGGGGACGCACCGCGTTTTAATCACCTACTTGGTCAAAACGTATTTGACAACTATTGTCTACTACATGAATGCAATATATTGTTGGTTTTTCTATCAAACAGGTCTGAGCCTGATCCGAGCGACGTTTCCGTCGTTAAGGGAGGTAACGAGGCGTGAAATATTGTCCTTGCGGTCAAGTTGAAGAGATTCTAAAAGAAGAGCTCGAATCACATTGGAATTATTCGTCCTTAAGCTTCTTTATGTACTCGGGTAGGTTTTGATGATCATATATCTAAAAAAACATATCTTACGTAGTAGTGAAATTTTCTTGAAATAAGTTATACTAGAATCTGCGGAAGCAAGCGGGCCACTAGCTACAGTGTAATGCGAATTACACACATTTTTTAGTCTAAAAAAGCTGTATTCTAAGAACTTTATTTTGAAATGATGTTTTAATAACATATTACTGCAATTTTTAATTAATAGCATGTCGTTCACAATACGGATAGGATCGATATCCTAAGGAGAGTTACTAAAGGTCCGATGTATAGGATGTAGGTCTATCAAGATTATACAACCTTTCGATCAGCTGCATGACGTTTATGCAAGTAACAAAATTCTTGTCTAGAATACGGCGTTTACGTGTGGCCACTGTACGAGCTAACCAAGATTCAGAGTGTGACTTCTATTGACATATAAACGACATTTCCGCGCTTATATGGAGGTGCCCGTTCGCGTCAAAATGTTATTGCAAGTAAGATAAAAACAAACATGCATGACGAAAAACTTGATAAAAATAGTCCTCCTTGATTTTGTATAAAGCATTTTAATAATAAAGACGATCACTTAAACTACTCATTTATTCACACATTTTCTTGATGGTGGTAATAATAAGGACTTTTTAACTATCCACTTACGTAAATTGGTGCAGTCTGCTAAAATGATCCTAACTATATTGCTATCGCCTTATCGGCTAAAAGGTCGAAATATCACACTGGAAAAAAAACGGCGCACCGAACTTCACCCCTAATGTAACAGCCACCTGTGACAAATAGAGTTATTTCACTCACATAGGGTCTTGCTTTATCTACGTCTCCGTTGTACTTGCGACAGCATTTACAGTATAATTTACTTGAATTTTGCTGGATTACTAAAATACACTGAGCGGGTGAAATATATTGCAACAATCGAACAAGTTTACCTGTAATTGAATATGTCTCGAGTTACTATACGTTTGTTCTTCTTTTTGGCTGAAAAAAATACGTACGGTTTACGTCACTTATAGAGTTCATCTCACACACCTCACTTAAATCAGGAACTCTTTGGTGTGGACCAGGAGATCGGGCCGCTAATTATTCTGAGCTCGGGTCAGCCAAAGAAACTGATCGCTGTTGCCGAAATCATGACCGTGAACATTAAGAAAGACTCAGTCAGACTAGATCGGTACAAAAAACTTGTGCTTTATCGAAACATTCTTAGTTACATGTGTTCTAGTTACTTATCGAGTGACGGCCAATAGAACCTCTAATCAACCCCATCATGACTTTGGTCCCTTGAAAATCTACGGTCGACAGTCGAGGTTCGGCCTCCAGCCCGGCTTCCTCAAGGTGAGCCCGTACAAATTCGTATGATGGGGTCGATTGGAGGTTCTATTGGTCATCACTCAATAAGTAACTAGAGCACATGTAACTAAGAATGTTTCGATAAAGCACAAGTTTTTTGTACCGATCTAGTCTGACTGAGTCTTTCTTAATGTTCACAACAGTACAGGTGCAAATCAACAGCACCGCTTAGTAGTAACACCGAACGTAAAATACGAAACAATCAACAGTCAATTATAAGAACGAGTTTATTTCCTGAACTTTTTAAATGAATGGAAGAACATTGAAAACCCTGCCATTATGCTAGTAGCTATTTTATTAAATGAAGACACGATCAGATTTGATCAAGTCATGCGACCGTAATTGTTGACATAAGCTGATATATAAGCGTTCACTCATTGTCTGACCCGACAGGACGCATAAGAATTTTAGCGATAAATCTGCATCAAAATTTCTCTAATATGCCATATTGGTATTTCGAATTCGTTTCTGGAACAACTCTAACAAAAATAACATGCATCTTTGTGTTTTAAAGGCCGCCATGTGAGGCTATATTTGAACAGTGCCTGAAACAGGCTGAAATAACGGAAACACAGGCTGCTAGCGTCAGGTATAGAACATTTTGTATTTCTTTTCAAAATTGACTAAATCATATATGACGAACTGAAGAGGAGAAACAGAAAGTGTGGATCCTAATATTTAAATATGACTATTCCTTGATACCTAATGATATGCATACCTTATTTAACAACGACTTCGTGTTGAACCTACCTTCATTGATTGCGTCAAAGTGTTTTTAGTCAAAGTCGAACTTATGGTATCGCGAGACACAAGGAAGTCTTTAGTTTCTACTGTTTTTGTTAGGGGGACGTAGATTCACAGCAACTGCTTGGTCCATGCAATATCAATAGTGAACGATAAGTTGTATGGAAGCTTTTAGCTGTGGTTTAGCCTTGTCAAAGGAGTTCCAAGAATCAACATGAATGACTAGTACGATGCATAATTAGTAACGCACAACGGGGCAATACGTAATTGCATACGAAACATAATTAACAGGTATAATAGACTGTTAGTATACCTGTGATTATCCGTAGCCCCATGCATATGACTCCTAGTAAAACAAACGATATTTAAATTTGGAAAGCCATTTCTAACGAAATCGGCTCAGTTCTAGATGTTGTTCTTTACGTAAAGAGCAATTGCGTGAAATGCCAGGATGGCTCGAGCTTATATCTCTGTAACACATGTTAGTATTATCTGATGCTTAGTCTGCTTTGAGCATATTTTTAGCGTAGACAACGTGGCCGCTAACTAATCGGCCATCGCTTTGTTCGCAGTTGTCGATACCGATGGAGATTACGTGGTCACGCCGGATATTTCGATACGAATTTCCTTAAAAGACACATTAAAACTTTAATCTAAATCTAGGAAAGCTAACACAGTAGATAGATCACAGTTTAACATGAGTAAAAAACTGTGTAAAGTTCATAAATCTAACAGAGTTTGTGGTACTTGTTAGAGCTCTTCAAGTTTTCCGCATGAAAATGCTTTTCCCAGTATAGCAGAAGACACGTTTACCTTGCGAACCCCTAATCAAAATCTGAATGTGTACATAAGGGCATTTTTTTGTTCGAATCACTCCTTGCTCTCTATTCTCTAAATTATTTTCAAATTTTCAGGTATTATTATTTTAATGTGTACAGTGCAAAATGCCTTTTGGAGAAAAATGAAGCGGGAAAATTTACACTTGAAGACTATACGGCAATCAGTAAAGACCTCGTCGGTGGTTTATTCTCAATCAGCATTCTTAACCGTAGCTATACCAGGGACATAAGATGAGCATATCATCATACACTTATACAAACTTAAGTCATGTGTAGTTAAACAATGCGAACTCCATGAATAAAATTCGTACTGAATGGTGATGAGGGCATGAAAAATGCCACGAACTATATATATATATACATACGGTTTGACAAAATTGGTAAGCTTTTCGCTCTAGTTTCCAGATAAATATTCTCTATGCTTTTTCGTCGAACTTACCTAACGGAGGTCTACTATGCGGCAGTAACATTAATGTTGCAGTGGTAAGTGATATTTACAAGCGAAAACATGGAGCTCCATTAGGTGGTCTGACTGTTTTGCTCTCTTTGGAATGAAAATTTGATTGTGTCTGGGTTCTGATGCCATGGCAAAAATTAAATTATGCTTACGGTAGCCAAGAAATTAGCGCAGGTCCGTGCATCAGTATTGAAAGAGGTGGTGCGAATCGATAGATCCTCAGACGGTAAACGCAGTCGATGACTGAGTTAGTTCCCGCACAATTCATAAAGTTGTATAGGGTGGACTAGAAGACTAGCACAACCTATTCCTAATCTATATTAATTGGTCCCATACATGCAACAAACAAAACGCTAAAGAAAAAATTTGTTTTTTTAGAAACCGCTACGGTTTTTTGAAAATCCTCTACACATAATACAAACTACAGACGGCTCTTTGGGATTAATGAGAACGGGCATGGATGGGAAACTTCCGAATGTGTTAGTTACAGGCAAAATAATATGTTGTTGCATATAGTAGTGCAAGCTATAGTAATGATAGCGATTGATAAGATGCGCTGATGGTCTTTTTAAGCGCGCTTTTAACAAAGAGCAATGTCGATTTTTGTATATATATACATATATATATATGTATATAAATCCGCTTACAGGAATATCAAGTTCTTTGTGCCTAATAGTTTCTTACTTAAGGTTTGTATTTCATATGTCGATTTTTTAAAAGCTTTAGACGCGTTTTTTCGTTTTTTTCTATTGGAGTTTTTTTTTAGTACCATGGTTGTTTCTATTATAGCGTAGCAAAAGTCGCCGCAATGTACTGTTCCATCGTAAGTCGCGCACCCGACAAAGGGAAAGGCATGCTGATACAGCCTTTGATAAAAAACACTTGAATCTTTTAACAATGGGATTTTTCAAATATTGGCCTTGGGTATTTGTAAATAAACGGATTTTCACTCGCTACCAAAATAGGCCTTTGGTAATTTATAACTGGATACACGTTTGTAAAAGGGTAATAAGGCTTCGTTTCGTTCCTTGTATTTTTAGCGATATTAGCCAACGAGTTAGAAATCCTACAGAAGAAAAATCGATTTTCTAGGCCTTAGTATAGTAGCTCTGTTATATGCTGGGTCTAGCTGTCTGAAGCAATGTTTAGCAGCAGTACAGGAGGTAAAAGCTTGACACTTTCACCAAATAACACAAACAATTTAATTTAGTCTGTGTTGCCTGGCGCCGTTTTGAGTAATTATCAACCAAAGGTCAATAGACTTTTTTTGAAAAAAAGAATAACATTTACCTGCCTCCACGCTTAGCTATATTATTTACTTGCTTGGTAAAATCAACGATTATCTAGTAACCTAAAATGCGTCAAACGTTCTATAGAATGTTTTATATATTCTATCTGCACCTGACGCCTTAGAACTATGTGAGACGGAAAACAAACTTTTTAACAAGATGTTTACATACATTCAACATAGCTTACATACGTTTCTTATTGACGTACGAAAACTGACGGCTTTTATTGAAGTCTTGACATGGGTTCGGTGTTCAGAGGCAAATATCACCAACATTTTGGCTAGATTGTACGTTACTAAATTTCATATTCCAACATCGAGCGATATTTACCTGAATCTAGTGTAAATTTGTCATGACAGATTCGCAGGTATTTATCGATTTTGTTAGCTTTCAATGTTAATCCGTGCCGTTAGCTGAATTTGTTTGAGGTGACTTAGGTTTCTGTAGGATGCTTTGTACGCAATCTATCACATTTTTCAGAAGGCGAAGACGACAAACAGCAAGGTTATTTCTGGGCCAAGAATATTGACTTTATATCGTCGCAAATAAATGCATTTCTTATCCTTATCCTAAGGTTCGTTATCAAATGTTATCGCACTATCAAACATATATATATATATATATGTACATATACAAATTTAGAAATTGTTATATATTACATATATTTACAATGAGAATATGTCAGATCCCTAAAACGGTGATTAAAAATACTATGAGAGGGCATAATGAGATAGCACTGGCATCCCTTTGTGTACTGATTTGCTTGGAAATACTTAAGGGCTGGAGTACCTAATGTGTAACGCCGGATCTTAACTTTACCAGTATTTATTCGGTCTGAATATAATTACCTGTTTAAAAAAACGCCTGATGTTTCGAATACTTAGCGAATGACGTGTAGAAAAGCAGCCTAATAATTAATAATGGCTTCATTCCCGTTAACCGTTTCCCCTTCTCCAGAACTGAATGCCAGTCGTCGTAAGCACCCGTAAGGCAAACCGCGCCACCAATGGACAAAAATTATATAAGCTTAACGGCTGCATCGACTTTTTTTTTGCTTTATTGGGACTCTGTTCGCTTCGATTGTGGTGGTCTGTGCGTTAGGGGGCAGGATCCTCTGAAATGAACAACCCTTAGATTCAGTCATATGTTGTTATTTATGAAAATATTCAGTGACTTTAAGTAAATCACTAAATGTAAATGTTTATCACAAAAATAGAAAAAAAACACGTGACACTCATAAGTGCAAGTGTTTTTTCACGTAGGATCCGATATTAGGAACTAAAGAATGGCTCGTAAGCGAAGAAAGATTCGTAGTATATATAAATACACAGTGACGATATACAGTGACGAACGACGCAAAATTAAAGTACGTGCGCAGCTCGTTTGAATAGCAACCGTACTTTTCGACCAGAGTTTTTAAACTATTGCACAATGTACGGACAAACAACACTTACCGGGTGCCTGTTAGGACATCACAACTAACCTTGAGTCGTACAAAAATCCACGTAAATTAGACTATATATTACGTTAGAATATAATGAGATATATAAATCTGTACATAAGAGCTGCGTATTTTCGATTAAATATAGGCGTTTAATGCGCACTCACTTCCAGTAGTTCCCTCGGGAATATTTGGGCAATTTTGTGAGAATCCATGTTGCTAGAATAACTTATCCTGCTGTCCATAAGGCCTAGCCCTAAGCGTAGAGATCGTCTTCAGAATAGGAAAACTATCCGCGCATAGAAGGTTATCATTAAAATATCTCTTAACAGATCTAGCAGTTTTGAGATGACTTCACGATTTCAATACAGTCGGTGTTTGCTCCTGCTGACCAAATAAAAGTTATCATTAGCTGCTATATCAAAATGAAAAAAAAAGTATCAAAATGCTGATCCGGAGAAAATCAGCGTTTTATTCATTCAGCGACAAGCGCGAGCATCACAGGGACAGTGTTTTTACAAACAAGAACAGCGATATTTAATATACATTTTTTGGGGGCCAATCGAAATATAGAATCAAAGGGTTAATTGAAAGTAAAATTTCCAAGCCGCTAATGTTCAGTATATGTACATTCGTATTGTTAATTTTCTTAATTTCGAATCGCTGAAATTATCGTCATCGCATAGATTTGAGGGTTAGTATTTACAAAATTAAATGTCTACATCAATTCAACATCAGTGTAACAAATTAAAACATCCGCAAAGGATGACATCATGCCATTATTGACTCTGAGCATCGGTGAATCTCAGCATTTTTCAAGAACACCTAATCGTTTTCTTATTGCATGTAAGTAAGAGTGTCAATGGTGCGAAAAAAATCCAGACTTTTGCTCCCGGTGAGGAAATGATCGGACACGATTCAACAAAGGCAGCCAAGTTTTTGAAATACTCTTATTCAGATGCAGCTTTATGCCCGGTGGAATACCATTAGCCTTGGGTAGGTAAACTTCCTGTTTACCTACCCAAGGCTAATGGTATTTCTCCTAAGGCTGTTAAAGCCTATATTAAAAAAAAAAAGTCATTCAGATTATATAGAGTTTCTACGATGTCGCTTGTATATAAGAAAAGTATATAGTAAAGAAGTCAGAGTTATAAGCAAATAAGAGGCTTGAGAAAATATTAGATGGTTATTATTCGGCGCGCTCAGTCCTGTAGCCGTTTGATAGGGCACTATTTGAAGAGGGACAATCAACAGGGTTTCTCGGAAAAACGGTCCTCGACTACCCAGTTGGCTAGAGCGGCTCGCGAGTGGGGTTCACATATAAGTAACAGGTCAGCGTTTCGTCGCATAGACTTAAACTTGCTGTAGCTTGATGTCATGTTCTTCAAAATAGTATCGCATAAACCGTCTACCGGAGGCTTAAAGATTTACATGTACTTAGAAAATCAATATGACGTGAAGAAATTACGAAAAGCTGTTGATAGTATTATAGAACAGTGCATGACGTAAGAACAGGTTGAAATTCTAGTCTTAAAGTGAGTAATTTTGTGGCCCACTAGCTTTAAGTATATACTGAATGGCGCAACGGTCTTTTCGAAGAAATCTTTTCATGATTTTGATATGGCGGTTAGATTTCATTGTTTACATAATATAGCGATTGGAAAATATGTAACTTAATTTATTTTTTTTTCGATGTTTTGTAATAAAGAGAGTTAAATTCTGTATCTAAAACTTAGTCAACATCTAGTTACGCGTTTTGTATTGTTGTGACGTCCTACTCAACTAAAAACATCGAAGCATTTATAAAGTTAGGATCACCTTTTTTGAAGCCAGTATTATTACAAAGGTAAAATATAATCATAGCATAGATATTTTTAAATCTTTTCTATCTATTAAAATGCATCACGAGTCGCATAAACTAAAACTGGTGTTCCATTTTTTTTAAATGCTTGTAATGTAAAATTGCCTGAGGTTAAAAAAATAAGACGGATTCTCGCTCTCATTAGTATATTTGCGTCACACGTGCTACGTTTATTGATGTAGTCGTAAGGGTTTCCCACCATTTTATTAAACATTTGCCCTTTAAAACAGGTGTATTTTATTCGAAGAAATTGAATAGGGTTAAATTTCACTCCTGCAGCATCTGTAGTAGTTCTAAAATGTACATATTTGGCTTTTATTGAATTGAAATATATATGAGTTCTATGTACCTACCGCTTTTTGATAGCAAAAGTCTTTTAATTCGATCTACATATTACTCGTCATGTACCTGTTATTCGAGGGACCTCTTCCGTTTTCCTGGCTCACATCTTATCGATCGTAGTCCAGGAAATCGTTGCACAATTTTCCTGTTATAAACTCGTATGACGAATGAAGAAACAAACTAAACTATTGTGCCATAACTACTCATTTAACGATAAGGTCTAGGACTAGACTAACACACAAGTAGATGCCGAATATTTTAAATGATACGTTTGTTATAGAATAAAGAGTCTACACGAAGTCAACATACGCAAGAACAATCAACTCCTTGCTAAACAAACTAGGACTATTTCCTTTATTTCGACGATTTACTGATGAATCCCGAAAGATGATAATACTATATCCTTCATAAAAATACGACAATCTGTTTTTTAATGCGGTTTTCAATTTTAAACACCCGATTATAGACGCTCTCCAGACTTACTTTTTGCAAGCAAGGGTGACTGAGACGACATGTGGTGATCACTAATGCCTCGACGACGGCCAAAATGTCAGTTTCATCAACGTCCACGCTCGTTTCTGCAGTTATTTCAATTTTCTGCGGGCTCGTTAGTACGGACGCAATGTTTTCGTCGCAATCCGACGACGAGATCTGATCAAAAGGGGAAGATCGTATGTATTTCGTGCAAATAAAATTGAAAACCTGTTTTACTGTTGGGTTAGATGAACAGCAAATAATCACTTCTCGCCGGAGACTTCTGTGTCCGTAATCGAGTCACGGCCCTTGTTTGACCCGGGCTGCCGGCCACAGACATACGTACCAAGCTTGTCTAGCAAATCTGTAAATATAAGACCGCATCGGTTCGTATGTGTCCTGAGAGTGAAACTAGAGACCATATAGTTTCGAAAATCCAGCGTCTGAAGCCATTTCAGTATACATAATTCAATAGTACAATGCACTTTCATAAACGAGAGTTTTGCGGCAACATAATAATTTCTATGAAATGGATACATGTATAAATAATATAGCTTATGTACTGCTTACTGCATGCTGTATACAACACCAGCACAGTCGCGATACCAAAGAAATGAAATTTTAGCCAAAATCTCACATTCTTCTATATAAGAATTAACTTTAATTTTTAATTTTAGAGTTTGCCTTTAATAATTCATGATGACTAAATGTTTCATAGCAAGTAGGAATTATAATTACGCCTCGATATATTCACTAGTAGGAAACCATTTTAAAAAAATTGAATTTCGTATATGAAATAATACTTTGTGCAGAACTCTATTTCGAATAACCTAATAACGAAACTACAACAAAATAGAAATGTTTTTTTTTTTTTTTATATTATATAAGCACGCGTTTCATGAGAAAATAATAGCGGCATTCAGTGAAATACAAAAAAAAACAGAAGATATAAATCGAGGTTTATTAAATGTCATGTATGTTTAATCACCTCGAGCGGAGCGTTGTATGGTTCGGCTTTTTCCTTCAAGTTGTTAAGGCGTTCTTGAAACGAAAGTCGGTTTATTGTGCACCTCGGAAGCTGTAATTCAGGACACTTTTTGGCACGAATTTCGGAAGGTGTCCCTGTTAAAAGTGGGAACGGCGTGGGAGGCCGTTGGTGAACTTTTAGCATAGTCGAAGCCTTGTCGTCTGATAAAAGTGATGATTCCCGCACATTTGTCCATTTTGCCCGACACATCTTTTCAAACTCTTCAACCCCCTATATGTAAAGACAAATTTATATTCGCATATTACGAAATATGCCGTATAGGCGTACTATTTTGAGATGGCTATAATATAAAATCGTCACATTGAAAGCTTAAACAAATTTCGACGCCATATCCTCGGCAAATTGCGGAATTATGCACAAATATCCTATATGGGCTTTACTGAATGCAGGTTACCTTCAACGACGAATCGGGCATAGCGCTGTTCCTTGTTACCACAGCTGATGGACGCGTTGTTGTGGGCGTCACTTGTACAATATTAGGAAAACCGTACTGACAGATCTGTTTCCCAGAGGCCAACGGAGGAGGCGATTCGATCATTGAAAATGCAGGTCCGTTTTCTATGGCCATTAGCAGGCCAGGTGTGAAATTGTTCACGGTGTTGACGGACCCACCGACGTTGAATGGCGTTTGTTGCTGTTGGCGGTAATGCCAATACTTTGCCGGGATTCTCTCTTCTTCTTCGGCGCTGGACACGTCGTGCTGTTGCGATTATAGTATACTAATGAAACATAGATATAGCAATGTTCCTTCCTAGATGTAGTATATATACACATGGGATGTGTTCATATACTACTATAGATACATCAGACGAATTGGATAAAGTACTAATACAGATTGTTTTTGCCAACCAAAATGGTGTTAGCTTTGGCACCGCCCATTTTTTTCAAAAACAAAAATATTCTCGGCGGTAGATTTACCCAAATAATTATCTTAAATGAGATGGAGCATTAATAAACAATTCATTCCTTGCCCACCTTAAGCGGATAATTAGCTTGCCTTATAGAGTGTATTTACGATTGTGCTTTTACCGCACCTGCCGTAGATAACGACTGCAGCAAAATATTAGATCCTATGTCGTACCAGGGGTATCTCGGGAGCTTCTACTCGATCGGCCGCTGCATTATCCATGATTTTTATTTTTCGCGGAGCTACTGGATCGTTTGTACTGGTCCACCAGGGAGTGGTCCCCCGCACGCATAAGTTGTACAACGGCAACCGTAAAACACTACCTTTGATATTCTCCTTCCTTTGTCTGCGTGTAACTTTTTTAGCAGTTGGCCTGTGTGATTTATGTGTCCTAACCAATCTATAAACGATAACACGGCAAGTACGAACGAAACAGAAAATTTAATAGCAACGCTATGCTGATCATATGAAAAACTTGTAGGTGTATAAAAAAGGCAAAATTTTCAAACCTACAGAAAAAAAATTGCTCCATCGGATCCCCGATTCCTTGGATAATACTTATTGAAGTTTTCTACTGTATCGGATATGTTTTTCATAATAATTTTGCTTGTGGTCACAGAGAATCCGATGACCTATGAGTTAACTGGGAAGCATGCATAATGATCTCAGAAAATAAAGTCTTAGCAACTTGTAGAATCAACTTACGTTGCCGATTGGCCCTTGTTATCTTGAATTGCAACTTTCCCCATAATCGCGCTCGGATCCGGAAACAAGTACTTTCACAAAAAACACTCACAGCGCAACGATATAGCAATAGCTTGCTTGTCAAGTTTCAGGTTTTCCACCTGCGATCTACCATAGACGACCTACAATCACCTTGAGGAAAACGGACCAATCTCGCTGAACCTGTGAGAAAACGAATCACACAGACTTTCTCTTAGCGTTTGCGATGTGCGTCCAGTGCAACTTAGTGTCTACCGTGCACTACGCACGCGGGATTGCCGGTAAATAGGTGGTGCAGTAGTAACGTGTTTGTTTACGAAACTTATAGGGATATGTCAGGTGATTCAAAACGGCGCACACACACCTCGTTTCGTGATAGAAGGACTTGGTCGTCTAAAACAGCAATGGTCAACTAACGGACATACATGGCAAAATCGACAATATGTATATACATATTTGTGGTCTTATCGCAAGCCCTTCACAGGGTCAGAGTAGAAAGTTCATAATCTTCAATCCATATATATACAATAACGGTAAGAAGAATAATAACTATACGGAGAAACGTTCTTTAAAAGCTCGTTAATTTATCTTACATATGAAACATACAGTTAAATTTAATAACTGTTTTCAATGACACAACCTACCCATGGTCTCTAGCTTCGTTAAAGTTAAACAATCTTACACGTTTTGAAATACGTCTAATAAAGGGCAAGCCCAATGTTTTCCTTGTTATTCAAAAACATGATATTACATGCTCCATTTCAAGTTACGGTTGTTGAAACGACAGAACAAAAACAAATAAACTTTTCGCCATAGTTAAAATACGGATTGGTTCTGTCTTGAACATCAAATAGGGCTATCTGTATGCTGACAAATTTGTCGGCTACAGGCAAACATTCAGTTATGCCTAGCACGCCTCCAGCGCAACTGTTTCACAACATTGGGTGAATCTACTATATTTTGCCATTATTTCGCGCCTGAAACAGTCATTTTCGGCCACTCTGGTCCCTCTCTGTACGTGTAGAACTTCGCCCGACATATAGAATTCGCTCATTCTGCTCGATCAACAGCTCAAACGACTACTAGTGCATCATCGGAGGGGATCGCCGCCACCGATTCGCCCTGTGTAAATAGACCTTCTAACCCAGATGCCGAAATCAGCACATCAAATAGTCCCTCGAACCCATAGGTTCGGACACAACAAATGGAAACTTCAAAGGGACTATATCTGATAGTTCCCACAAGTCAGACGAGTGCTGCGAGAACCGTCCGCATTTCAGGTCAGCCTACCACAGATCTCGGACGTGATTCATCAGGACGTAGTTTGTTCCCACGTGATCATTTTAGTGATGGTCTATGTTGACCTGCCTTCAAAGGCGATAGGTTTCTTTCACATCGCCCCTTCTAGATTCCGTTGTCGATAAGTGAAATAGTTAGTAAGAGCTTTTAAAACATGAAAAGAGAGCTACGGCGGTTCCCTAATATTTTCGTAAGCAAAGGGGCTCTAACTTAATTTGCATGCTGTAGCGTTCTTTAATTGTGTTCAAGTTGCTGAATGATAAGTTTTAATTATTCTATATTTATTTTACAATTAACATGGCATGTTCTTGTTAGAAAAACGGTTAGGATGACAGTGCTTTCCACAATTGTGGTGGCGTTCATTAGTGACTGACGGTACACGCAAGTGCGAGCAGATTCACATGGCTTTGGTTGAAGAATGTCCTTTTTTGTAGAGGAAAAATCCTTAAATAATTAATCTCATTAGCTGTGTATGGTAAGGAAAGTTTAATAATGCATTGTTAATAAACTGAGGTTAGCGCATTGTTTTTACACATTTAGTGGATTTAAGCGAATATCCTATTAAATCGGCGCAGCCTTGTATACATCGAGTTTCCGGATACCTTGCTTCAAGATGCCCTTTGGTGATATACACGACATACTACGTTGGCCAGGATAAAAAAAAAAACGTAGTAAAAACCACTAGAACTGATGTGGCCAGCTTAAGCTCGGACCTTTTGGACCCTTCCTATCCTAGAATGGCATAGACATAGCATTGCGCTATTCGCGTCAAAATAATTTTACATCAAAGGTCGAGGAAGAAATATTTCGCATAAACAGAATTTTGGATATGGTAACGTTTATTTGAAACGTAGTTCACAACCTTAAATATCTGACGATAATCTCAGTTTGAACTGGAGAATTGTCAAAATCAAAAGAGTAACTTCGAAAAAGAGGACATCGATCTTTGATGCCTGTGCATATTATTTAAATTAACACGAAATAATTTTGAAATGGCTTCTGCAGTCGTTGTAATAGGTATTCCTTTTGTTTAAGAAACCCTACTAGATATAGCCAGGCCTTAACAGAAAATTTGCGAACCCATAACAAAGACAAATGACGATTCCAATTACTGCACTGTTTGCATTTGATAGTGGCTGACTATATTTGTATATATTTTAGTTCAGCTCTAATTAGCCCCGTGTGCGTATAGAATTGCTATGGGCCAATTGGACAACATGGACTAATTAAAATTTGTGTTTTGTGATCATCTATCCCTAAGCTTAAGGAAAGCAGGGGCCATTTATAGCATACGGTATCTGTATTTGGTTTTATATTCGTTAAGATTGGTCTCAAGCCAAATTACATACATACAAAGTACGTTTTACATAACTGTACGATGATGCAATGAAGTAGGTACGGTTTTTTAGGGTGAGCTCGGTTGGGAACTGTGCTGCATGAAATGTTTACAATAATAATGCCAGGTGTCTTAATGAGCATAGTAGCCATTCAGTGTTTCAGTGGCATCGCTTGAGAATACCGCCATTGCAATGACGAGTTCTTGTGCCTCTAAGCGTTCGACGCCCTGTCAATCCGCGTTACGTGTTAAAGAATCAACGAGTTGAATTTTTTTGATACTTCTGTACGCATGCTTGCTAACCGCTATTTTTATAACGCTATTCATTGTTTCATCTTTAAATAGTGCTCCATAATGGGCCACGATGTTTTTGTCCGAGACCTACAGGCGTCTTCTTCTTTTGATTGCCTGAAACAAATCGTTTCTTCTATGAACGTTATTTTAGCACAAAAGCAATCGTCATCAATTAAACTATCGCATACGTCCCCTAGAGTCAGTAGTTTGTACCAGATATATAGTTATAACCAGATCCAAAATAACTGGATAGCTTGTAGTGTCTGTACAGCTACACGGTAGCCACCGACGGTAAAACGCTTAATGGTATTTTTTACAAAATGGCCTGAACTTTGCTAATGCACCTGACTCGAGGTCACAATCACGCTCTTGATGGAACTATCAGTGTTTCTCTTAAACTGAAGCGCCGAATGCCTTCATTGCGTTTCTATCTGCGATTCACAGGGCACCCAAATGTATGGTGATGATGTCATAAATAGTCTGATGTTGTACTATCTTTACAATAGTAAAACTAATTATTAATGTAATTAACTTTACTTTGTTTTTTGTGTGGTCCTGTTAACGGGTTACCCACTGACGCGAACGAGAATCGGCTATGCCTTCATGTGTTCGAGGTTATCCACTACAATGCCATATAAACACACGTTGAGTTATTTTACAAAAACATGTTGTATTCAGTTAGAATTCAACTTATGGATTTTATATTTAAGTCATGTAAAACCTAATGTAAAAAAAAATTAATGTAAAACTAAGCCAATGGGTACAAGTCTGTTTTTGGTAAAATAGGACAATCAAATAAAGGTCGAGCACGTCAGATAGGTTCCTAGGCGAAGAAATGTTTCAAAATTGAACGTGTGTGGTGGCATTTGGAAGAGTGTTATAAACATAAAATTGAGGATCTAGCTGAATCTTTGAAGAGAGAAGATCGCATCTTTCACTTACAGTCACTTGAGAAACTGCTCTATAATTGTCGATGAAAGAATGTAATCAAATCTTTTGGATTCAGTTTTACCTAAGTTTGCAGCTAGCAATAACCTTGGTAAAATTGTCACTAGCAGCCATGTTATTTGGGCCAGCGTACATCTGCCTCGGCAGGTTATAGGAGGACACTAGTTAGCTAAATATAGACGCCCACGAAGTACCTTGACGATTTTCTAGCCTTCATCGCATCTTCGATTCAATTTCCACATGTTGATCGAGCCATTCTGGCTTATACTGTCAGACGTTTATTCGTGTAGAAATTCTGTCCAAAAACAAGCAAGATTTGTCATCAGCTCCTTGTAACGGTGTGTACCAGCTCATGAGATCCAAGTGTGTACTTACGGCCCTACAGGTAGCTTTCATACAGTTCAGAGTTATCGCGCGAACGAGCGTGGGTGATCTTCCGATTTCCTACGACGCAACACAAATGGCAATCATAAAGCATACTCTCCTTTTTTTGCCGTGATCGTTATTTTTGCTTTTATGGTTGTAACTATGGGTTATTTTTCTAGGCGTAAACACTAAGTAATGTGGTCTCGGATCTAGTGCGGTTATGTTAACAAAATATAACCCTACTGAGTAGACTGTGTCACAGCTTGAGCTACAGCTAGCTAGCAATTTTAGGCGTTTAATTATGCGGGCTCGTTTTTATGTGGTACGGAGCGCGTCCTATGGACCTTGTTTCAACGGCAGTGGAAACCATGCTGGTTTGATTATACTTCAGTAGCTTTAGACTATAGGATATAATATTACGGTTGTTGCAGATGCATATTTGGACTGTAGAAATTAAAATGATGGTATTCGCGGATTGTTAATAAGTTGCAATGAAAAAAAAAACTGTAAAATGTAACTTATTAAGAACTAGAGAGAGACGCTACCACGAAAAACGGACCAGAAAGGAAGAAAGGGAAATAGTCCTTTAAGTGCTATAGCAGGGAGATGACCGCGGGTCTATTACGTCTAAAGTTTACGTATAATAATATATTAGCTTTTGTTAGCCAAAGTTTCCAAAGCTGAAACTTACCAAAACATCGAACTTAATTGTATGAATAAGGACCAAGTATATTACTTTGCATACCTTCCTCGGTTATTGGCATATACAATTTAATTATATTTATGTATTATGTATTAATTAACTGTAGCAATTTGCCAGCTACCAGCAGTATGCCACACTGGCTCAATACGCCAGCAATCACATTACCAGTAATCTGCCTCCTACTACTACCAGTCCCTCGGAGGTGTTTCGATGCTTGAAATCTTGTGCCTTTTCCTCCGTTCTCCTTGCTTTACTCAGTACGCGGTACCCCGATCCGCGCTTTAGCTTCATCCTGTATACTGCACGTGACAAACGCATTAAGGCGGCTTTGTCTAGCAGCGCGAACCACAAGCGCGATATTTTATCAGAAAGTAATCGTAAAAAAAATTAAATTTCATTAATTACATTTACTATTAATATTTCTTAAAAATTAAAAACAAAGAACTAAAAAGCTAGCATTAGACACGTTTTGTGCGTATTTTAACCATGCCATTGAGTCAGGTTCCATAGTTCTACGCAGATGCGATCAGACGGAAGAGCCAATGAACCATCATGCATCAAGTCTCTTAAACTTTCTAATTATATCTGAAAAACGCATCGGGATATGTATCCAGAACTTTACGAACGTTTTCTATTGGAATTCAACAGATAAACTGATGTCCATCATTATTGAATTTTTGTAACGTCACTTTAATCATGCATAATTTTCATCTTCATGTATACCATTTTCGAACTCTTTTTTTTCTAAAAATGTCTGCGATAGCTCACAAATAGGTAATAATTATATAGGAATTTAATAACATGTTTAACTTAGTATTATTTACTTTGCTTAGTGAAGCGTAAAAATGAAGATTATAAATACTAATAAATAATTAAAAGGTGTTGCCTAACTTTCGCGGTAGAATAAGTATGATGAAAAACTGCCATTAACCAACCCATATAAAGACTTATAATTCTTTCTCCTGTAACGCTACATTCGTCAACTTGCTAGGGTAAAGCGTTTAAAGATGCTGGTACGATAGCAGACTTGAAAGAGGGCATATGTAGAGAACCGAATAAAAAGACTAAAAAAAAATAGAACCATATTTGCTACGGAACAGGGAAAAGAGATTAATAAAGCATATTCTTTTTAAATATTCAGATTTTTTTTTATTTAATGTCATTTTTCATTATAAATTAACGTACATTCAATTAGTATGCCAAAAAGCCTCCTGAACGACACTTTCAATTTAACTAACTTCAGTCATGATTAATTGGAAATTTCAACTCTATTAATATAGTGAGTGCTCAGATTATTATCATAATTCTTTACATTTATTTTACGAGAAATTAATCAAGCACAGATACCTTAAACATATTTTTTTCCATGACACTTTATTACCTATGGCTTTCTTTGCCATAATGTAGTTGAAGCGGTATCATTTCGTGTGATTGTTCTCACAGCAGATTAAAAACGGTTCTTACCACTTTGCTATAAATTTATCAAAACAAACTAGAAACCATATTCTAATAGCGTCTGCGCTCACCATTCCGTATACAAATATAGCAAATCTGTAAGAGAAGCAAATGACTTTTCTCTGAATCCATAGATTGACACGGAAATCAATCAGTCATGAAAGACCTTAGTGAATGAACGTTGCTGCGGTGGTGTGGATTGCGCAGCCTTGCGCTAAGCACATCCATCTCATGCGCAGATCACAAGTAGCAGTCATCGAACATGTAAATATAAACAGGAACAAAATGCCGACTTCGAAAAGCGTCTACTCGAGCCAATGGAACGGCGCATGCTGTCGCTCACCTATTCTAAATCCTGATAGTGTTGATCGGCTGTGAAAATGGTAAGTCATTGTTGTGTATCGAAAGAGAGTTATATGACTGTTTTTTAAAGTCATAAAAAACGTGTTCTCAATCGATAACGGGTTATGGTATGTACAGAAGAGATTGTGATTTTGTGGACAGAAGATTTACTTTGTTGATAGGATTATGCAACCTATATGTTCCCCGAACAGCTTCACCGATGACAGTTTTCCTCAAGCCTGTTTAGGTAGTTAGTTGCCTAGCCTATTTACAGATGAACAGAACAACAATCAACGTGTAGTTTAGTACTTTTACAGGCCAAAATATTACGCCGTCGTAAAACTATAGTGCATGTTTAAAGTGCATTAACTATCATTTGCGAAAGCTTTCGTAAGCAAGACCTAACAAAAGTGATTTTTTACGTTAGTATAGCACCTTTAAAATATTTTCGTTGATCTTTTATTTGTCAAGTATCCAGTTTAGTTCATTTACGCATTTGCATATCATTTTATGGTAGACCTTTAAGTGATACTTTGAATGTGTTTAAGGCCCTTTCTGTCGTAAAGTAAATTCAAAGGTAGTGAAGGTAGGTGGCTAAAGTTTGTTAGTATTATTTCTTACATTATTATCGGTTGATTAGTACCCGTTGGCGACAAATCAAAAGAAGACACAGGCATATATTTTATGCCTTATAACGCTGCTAAACCGTGAATATGGTACATATATAAAATCATAACACCCAACTAAGTATGTCTAATACGAACTTCGTAGTGACACACAGTTGGGGTGTCTATAGTTCGCCAGTTTCTGTCTACTTAGCGATGATATAAAAAGAAAAATAATAAAATTGAGCCAATTTGAAATTCTCGTAATGATAGAAGCTCGTGAAAGGGCTGAAATAAATTCTGTTAAAGCAAAGGATTAAAACAAAATTCTGTTAAAGCGAAGGATTAAAGCACACAATGCCTTTTTAATATGCTTAAAAGCGTACATGTATCTGAGAAAAAGTTGAAAATACGTTAATATTGTTTTATTAGACCAAAGTGTGCATGCAGTCATCGTAGATATAGCAAATATCTGCTGCAAAATCTGTACCGTTCCGCCCAGATGAAATTGTAAATAGCTAAAAATTGGTCCCGCTCACTGTGTTAGTTATAACAGCTAAATAGTGACAATTATTGTCAAAATATATTCCACGTATTTCCTGCATATACCTTTGATTGTAGGGTCAGAATCAAAGTGGCTCCGGGGGCGGAGGTAAGGAAGGTCAGGAGAAGGAGAAAAAGAAGTATGAGCCTCCTGTGCCAACGCGGGTTGGCAAGAAAAAAAGACGCGCGAAGGGACCAGATGCTGCTTCGAAGTTGCCTTTAATTACACCGCACGCCCGTTGCCGACTAAAGCTGCTCAAGCTCGAGAGAATTAAAGACTACCTGCTTATGGAAGAAGAGTTCCTACGTAACCAGGAACGACTAAAGCCCCAGGAAGAACGGCATGAAGAGGAACGCTCGAAGGTCGACGACCATCGAGGCTCACCCATGTCTGTCGGCACCCTCGAGGAGATTATCGACGACAATCATGCCATTGTATCGACATCGGTTGGATCTGAACATTATGTATCGATATTGTCATTTGTTGATAAAGACCAGCTGGAGCCAGGTTGCTCGGTTCTGCTCAATCATAAAGTTCACGCAGTAGTCGGTGTTCTTTCAGATGACACTGACCCAATGGTTACTGTGATGAAACTTGAAAAGGCGCCACAAGAGACGTACGCCGATATTGGCGGTCTCGACCAGCAAATTCAGGAGATCAAGGAGTCGGTAGAGCTTCCCCTTACCCATCCAGAATATTACGAAGAAATGGGTATTCGTCCACCTAAAGGCGTGATCCTGTATGGTCCACCAGGCACCGGCAAGACGCTGCTGGCGAAAGCAGTTGCCAACCAAACGTCGGCCACATTCCTTCGTGTCGTCGGTTCAGAGTTGATTCAGAAATATCTCGGCGACGGGCCGAAGCTTGTGCGAGAGCTGTTCCGTGTGGCTGAAGAGCATGCCCCAAGCATTGTGTTCATCGACGAAATCGATGCGGTAGGGACCAAGCGTTACGACTCAAACTCTGGTGGTGAACGTGAAATTCAACGTACTATGCTCGAGTTACTCAACCAGTTGGATGGGTTCGATTCACGAGGTGACGTGAAGGTTGTCATGGCAACAAACCGAATTGAGACGCTCGATCCAGCTTTGATCCGACCCGGCCGAATTGACCGCAAGATCGAGTTTCCATTACCCGACGAGAAGACAAAGCGTCGCATCTTTACAATACACACGGCACGTATGACCTTAGCCGAGGACGTGGCTGTTGACGAACTGGTCATGGCTAAAGACGATCTATCAGGTATGTTTATTGATTTTGTTCATACAATTCGATGGACTGTACAATTTTTTACTCGGTCTTAACATAGACTTTACCACTTCTGGTTTCCACAGTAGTACAACGCGTCTCAGAATTGCCTTTTCGTTATAGTTCACAGTACATATCTTCAGTTAAAATTGCATACTTCACGAATATTTGTTTGTATGTTGCTTGATTAGATAAGTCTACTAGACAGCCAGTATATACCGTTTATATCTGACATCATACCTCTATTTTATAAAGTCACCAGAAACAATTTATTGGATTTCCATTGATTAAACCTAGATTCTTGAAAGAGTTGATAATTTGCTTCAATGCGTATCGTGGCGCGTTGCAGTATGCTTTACTCTGCTAATGATATCTAACGAGATCTGTGAGCTGAATTTGTTTTCCTTTTTTTGTGTACAGGTGCGGATATCAAGGCCATCTGTACTGAGGCCGGCTTAATGGCACTTCGAGAGCGCCGAATGAAAGTGACCAACGAAGATTTTAAGAAGTCCAAGGAAAATGTTCTTTATAGGAAGAAGGAAGGCATGCCCGAAGGACTCTACCTTTGAAGGACGATCACGGAAATCGAAACATCTTCCGTTCAACAGGCGAGCTTAAGGCGGTTTATAATGGTCCTTTGGGTTTGCTTGATGTGTGAGGAAGATGGACGAAAGATAAAAGATCTAGATAAAAGAAAAATATACACATGAGAATAAGAGAACCATCCTGTGCATATTAATAATATGAAATAAAACCGTGCACATGATGTTTGTAAGCTAGATTCATTTACCTCTGAATGGTCACCAGTTATTAGCGCATGCGGTGTGCTACCTTCTTAAGTGATAAACTCACAAAGATGATACATGGGTTAGAAAACTAAATTCTACACATCCTCTGTGAACTCCAATTTTATATTTGGGGAACTAGGCATAGGTAAATTCATAAAGGGAATAAAAAATAATCCAGTTTTTTTTAAAATAAGACTTTTATAGTCGTTTTACCTTTCACGTGATAAAGGTGTATTTAAATAGCAAGATGTAAAAAGTTATATCTACATAATTTTTAACTATATAATAGCAAGTTTCTTTACGAATGAAAATTGTAAGTTCCAACATTCTGTGAAACTGTTCTGAGTCAGTTTTTTTACAACGATTTTAAAACTAGATGTTAGTGAATAAAAAAAAAAATATAAGTGTTACTTTTCCGCTTTTTACAGCAAAGGAATTATGGCTAGTTCCGTTATTATAAGCACTACCTTTTAAATAAATTCATCGTAAAACTAGGTTAAAAATAGCAGCGTCGCTGATAATTATTTTAAGGCACGTTCTACTTCAAGAATCAAAAATAAGAACATCATTCAATATTTCTACCTGTAGGTAGTGGATAAGAACTAAAGAACTAAAACTGCTGTTCGTTTGCTTTTATTTTCGAATTTATTTAGCTCCACAGTCCTTTTCTAGTGTGTGCACATTACTTCATTAGATAGCATCAAACTATATCATATTAGTCGTAATAATAGTATTTTAATCCTTGCAATGGTACAATACATTATGCGGTATTGTACGCTATATGTACGGATCAACCCTGTATGTTTAGTGTCTTGGTATGTTTGCTTGTTGTTACTGGTGCCTGTGTCCTAACAATGTATATATATACACAGATATCTAATAAACAATTATTTATTACAATTTATTAGTAAATGTAGTGACACTTTTGCCACCTAGTGATGATTGTTTCCGTAACTGCGAGAGAAGTTTAATGCTTATTGAGGAGCTGGAGTATATTGATCCTATATAAAAGAGAACAAAGGGACAAGGTGGATATACTATTTCGCAAAAGACAGGTTTGTCCGCGATCACCATTACACATATTCTTAGTTGCTAATTTGACAGTCGCGCTGGTAGAGGTTAGTTC
Source organism: Varroa destructor (assembly GCF_002443255.2). Taxonomy (NCBI): domain Eukaryota; kingdom Metazoa; phylum Arthropoda; class Arachnida; order Mesostigmata; family Varroidae; genus Varroa; species Varroa destructor. The sequence continues at coordinate 52,571,168 of NW_019211455.1, read as the reverse complement.
TTTTTTTGATGGTTAAAGTCGGAAATTGATCAAGTAGTCGAGGTTTGCGAGAAACAATTTAGACTTGCTTGCTTGCAAGGAATTATTAAGTAATAGTCTGCTTCAATTAATAACCGCATTTTATAATGATTAGTGCTCGAAATTTATTGTCCAACTAAAGAGTTCATGGTAGACTTTTTGCCACATTGTTTTTGCATCAGAGGAGAACAAACTAGTACAGGATTTTTGCGATTGTCGAGTATCAATCTCTAAATATGCAAGCACTATCGCCCCTTAATTCCGGCAGAAAATACGAGTTCCACTACACTGTGTTTCGGGAAAAGTTGTTTATCGTTTATTTAGGAAGAATAGTACCGGTATGAAAACTAATTGGCCGTTACCTTACATTATAAAATATTGTGGACATAGCAATCTACTACGCTGAAATTTAGTGGCGTGATCATTATTGGTGGAAATCACAAACAGCTGATTTCTTCCGCCATTTTATTGTAAGTTCGTACAACAACTGGCTTGCCAATCGTTCGATGGTTTAACTGCGTTCGTAGATGCAGCCTCTCATCGATGTGCGGGGTATATAACGAGAAACAATAGGCATTTAGTTTAAATCACGTTTAGGACTGACTGGAGCGGTTAATGGGATTGGAAGTCTACATAAATTAATGTACAATCCAATGCTTATCTCTATATAAGAACCGTGATTTAATATACTGTCAAATATCTTAATAACAAAATCACACTCATGTACGCTTTTCATAAATAACAGTAGCAATAATAATAATATAAGGATTAATAATTTGTAAAACACAAAATATTTGTAGCTTATTTGCGTTAGCTGCTAAGCCAGAAGCAATTTCTTTTAGTTGTATGGTTACTGAGATTTGATTTTGGTTCCGTAAACCGAAAAATCACTAAGCACAATCTAAATAATCACGCTAAGTTTTTTTTCAAGGCTGCAGTGTGCAGCCTTGTGACCAGTATGCGTATCTTAACCCTGCGGGAAAAATCAAAGAAAGAGAAAAAGTGAGAGAGTATTTTTCAATTCATGTTTTTAGATACATTGAAACTGGATTACGAGCTAAGCTCTGTAACGTTCAGCATAAAATCAGTGAGATCTTTGATTTAACAGATCTTTTCCAATTTTTTCGCTTAATAATTTCATAGTTATATTTCACAGCGTCGGGTATAAGCAGATTGTATCGTTTCCGTTTACCCTTTAGCTCAATATATGTCTTGGGTTTGTTTTCAACTCTCGACCTATTTTGTTCTATGTCCCTTTCTAACCTTCTATCAGTGATGCTCAAAACGAATCTCCTGTCTCAAAAATAATACCACGCACGCATGTACACAGATAGTTGACGACGTATAGGAAATAAAGGTGCATAAATCAGAGCGTCTGAACTCTAATAATTACACTGTGCAAGAGAATAGTAATGCAGTGTTTCCCTGTAGCGGTGTCCTACATCTAGTAGCAGGATAAACCGTAATCAAGGGAGGCAACCGCCTTGTTAATACGGAATAACAGACAGCTTTCTGCCGAGTCGGTTAGAGCAGTCTCAGTTTGCCAGTGACACTGTTAACATCTTCGACCTTGCCAAAAATGGACAGAACGGTCAAAGATCCGGCAGGTACCTGCGTTCGGCCGGCGTCCTCGACGAGATAGCATGGAAGATCCTTCTCTTGGGCACTCTTTTCAAGATCTAAAAGCTCTTGGGTGTTCTTACCTTTCAGGCAAATTTTTGTCTCACTGTAATGCATAGATAGTCAGAATTGAAAACGCGTTAAAAAGGCCAGTCTTCATACTAAACGTAAATAAGTGTATAAGTTTATCTAGACATTCAAATGTAGTAACAAGCGGAAATTTACTTGGACGTGCTCATAGAAGCACGAGAACATAAACTCACCCTGAATCTTCCCAGGCGCAAAGCATTCGACCGTATCTGAACTCATCGCTCATTAGAACCCGAAAAAGGCCCACAGCCGCATGACCCACTTGTGCTCCAACTTTTCCCGTTCCCATGGTTAACTCGCCGTTAATAACAAACACCATTTTATAGAGATCTCCCGACAACAAATCGCCTTCATCGTCAGATGAAGAGGCCGACGAGCCATCCGGAGATGACATAGCGTCATGTAAACTCCACTGAAAAACAATAGAGGAAAATATGGAAACCATATCAGGTCCAGGTCTGTGTTTTAATGATAATCTGTCAATTGTATAAAACCTTAAACAAAAAAAAAAATTTATTAATATGGTAGCATTATTTCTTACGGGCACGACTATCGCTTTTCTGAAGAAACTGCAAACTATGTATACTAGCCAATTTTGATGTCGGTAGTTGTTGGAATCTGTTGTGACGTAATTACTGAATAGGTTAGCTGTTGCTAGGTTGAGCTGATATACTAATGACGCATTTCCAATTGTTGGAAAAGTAAGTCGTGCAAAAATATTGCTACAGTACGCACCCCAGGCGGCATTTGACTGCTATTTACTGTATCAATGCTTTCAAATAGCCAGGTGGCTGCGGAATCTGCTGATGAATTATTCGTGTGGTAGAGAGCTTTTACAGCGTCGCTTTTGCGAATTCCCATCGACATCAGCGCACGAAGGTAATTCTTGTTTGGCAGCCACCTTGAAAACGCCATTATTCACATAATGAAAAATTGTTACATGAAGGAAACTTTTCACCAATATAGAGCTAGCTAAATTAGGAACAGAAAATTTAAATAATACCTTTGGCCTTCTTCTAAAAATTTGTAAAAAGAAATACGAAAACGTACGTATGTTCAAGAAAGTATAAGTTATTAGTCAGCCTCATTAAGTACACCGACATTAACTAATACAATAGGCGCAATTGTGACTAATATTGTTTTAGCTTTAAGCCTCATTTACTTCATATCCAAGAAAAAACTAAATATGAGGTAAATTACTGATTTTCATTGTTGAAGATTAGCTCTAACTGAAACACTACTATTATTTCTTGAAATCAGTATAAACTTTTCACTTGAAGAGGTCCTAACACGTTACAGACCTTATTCATGCTTTTTTTTTTTAATTGCCATCAATAATTATTTAAATCATCCTTTGGTAACTTACTTCTCGTCCTTGATTATCTTTTTTTTTTCAGTTTTTTCTCCATGGGACCCCTCTGGAACGTCGTCCCCAACTTCTGACATGTTTGCGACTACGCTGGTCGCATCTACTCGGCTCTCAGCGCCTTCAGGGCCCACTCGTTCGCCTTCCATTATCACTAAACAGTTGGAACAAGAGGTTAATCTACTACTCTCTCGTTGCTCTTTAACATGAAAAAAACTAAAAAATACATAATAAACTGTTATGGAATGACTGTCAAGTGTATCCGCAAAACAAAAAGCAGCAGTTTAAACTTAGTCATTACTGTACACTATGGCTCAATTAATTGAGAAAAACAAACAATTAAATTAGGGACTTGTAGATGTTAAAAAAAACTTGTCACGTAGTTTCTTGCGGTTGAAAGGATAGCATGACAATAGGCACGCTTAGTAAATACATTGTTTTCGAATGTTTTTAGAACATAGGATCATGTGTTAGCTCCAATGCACGTGATACTATAGGCAGAACGTTAAAAATAGCCTTTTCTAATGCACAAAGCTATCAGTCCTTGTCTGAATTGCGCGGCAAGTTATGTAATCGCTAGTCGTAATCGGGATTTAACGTTTAATAAAATAACAAATATGAAAGCTGTCATCCAACACAGTCTCTTCAGCGCTTCTTAAATCTTAATATATAATCGGTCACACAGTAATACTGTACGACAATGGAGGTGGCAGATAATAAAATGCCGAATTTTCTACTCAGCCATGTTAAAATGTTTCCCTTCTCTAAGTAACCACTGTGATCATTCAGCAACGAGGCTACCAGGCACGTGTTCGGGCAGTAACGGTGAAGAAGATCCAATTACTTACCTATGAACTGAACAACACTGTAGATTCAGCTGACACTGAGTATTACAGGAACCTTATAAGATACCACAATGTGAAAAAGCATAAGGTCTTCGCTAGTGTTTATTACAGGAGACTTGTCTATGCAGTCACCCAAACACGTTCGAATTGTCCATTTTCACGGGACTTGGACAATTCGGATATTTCTGCAAGCAGCTTGCTCGCACGCCTATAGGCGTAGCTTAAGTTACGCTCCATTTGAAAAAATGTAGCTCCTTATTTTCTGGTTTTTAGAATAATGCCCACATAATATCTGAATGTTAATCATTATCGAGTAATTATATCGATGTGGTCAACGCGTTTGACGTGCATTCTGTACTGTCCAAATGGGCGGACCCAATTCGATTGGGGCGCGTTGTGTTTTGATCGCATCGAATGTGGGAAAAATGCCGGTTTTTCTGAGTTTTTCATCGTTTTAAGTGGCTGTTAAGGTGCTGGAGATTGGTGAGTAAGCTGTAAAGAACAGTTATAATATTCGTCTCTACAGAACTTCTAGCGCCAAAGGTGCCCAGATAGCCAAATTCGGTTGGTTTAGCATTGTTTGAACATGGAATACCAGCCGCAGTCATCAAGATCGGCAGTCAACTGTTTCGCTGTGTCAAGATTGATAAATTAAAATGTTAGTGAACATTTCGGTGCTGAATCAGATTGAAGTGCTCATATATGAAATTTTCATTTCGTGCGGCACGTTGTCGTAGAAATAACCATTACGGTGTCAAGCAATGTCTTTTGCCCGCCAAAGCTTTCTGGTGCAAAGGTTCCGATCATTGAAGTGCCATAAAATTTAATCCGACTCTTCTTCACATGGAAGTAAATGTTTTAATATGCCTGCCTCTAGAAGAAAACAATAATAAAGGCGGTTCATGAAAGTCAATGTATTAATCATCTCATTACAATTGTTATATAACGGCAAGTAAGAATAAATGATTATATGGATATGCTTTCGTGTAACAATGTTTATGCTAAACATATGACAACGACAATAAAAAAAATTAATGATTACTTACTTTAAGAGACTTATGAAATGGAGAGCGACCCGAATGGGTTAATTATATGCATGGGATGGGAGTGCTTCAGTGCTTATATTAACAGATAGTAGTGCTGTCTTCCTCTGCCCAATCCTAAATGTCATTTAGGCATCACTTTCCATTGAACAGTTTAATTAGAATGTTAGGATAATTTCGTAATAGAAATGAATGCTGCTCTCCTCAAAGCTTTGCCACTCAATTGATCTACGTTAGATTTTTGAGCGAACTTAGAGATGTGTGTTATGCTGATTATAGCATGTGTTTGCAATATTACGCCTTAATTATTTGTGTTCGCTTTCTGTCTGTTCGGAATACATCATTCAAATCTACATAAGCGAAATACCCGTTCTAAGCTCAGAAGGTAGTTTTAGGCCATTCATTTAGCCAGCTACAAGAAAACCGCCTTCTGTGTATCTAAGAGCACTGATGAAACAGCGCTTGACAATGCACTGTTTTGAACCCGTTTTCAAGGAAAAGGGAAGCAAGCCTTTAGACACTCATATATCTTCAATAATAAACCAATTTTTTTGTTATCGAAGGTCTCTTATCGAAAGGACGGTATTTGCTTAAGGTTTTTTTCTTAAAAGGTCTTTTGGCTTTCCAGTATCAATGTTAGATATAGAAGTTTTGTTTGACATCCTTGAAATGCTTTTTAATTAGCCTAATACAGTACTTTTTCGTCTTGGACTCTGCATTTTCAGACTGGTGCTAGGTGTCCAATTATTGACGTGACAAACAACGACCACTATGGCTGCGATGTCCGCGAATGCTGTCAACGTCTCCGTCTCAGTCGAAGTGGGCCAGGAATATGCCGTTCAGGAGATCCATTACGATGGCCAAGAGGTGTACACCCAACCGCCTACTATGAGCGAAAAGCTTAGTAAGCTTGCACACAAGATCGACTTCAACGCAGATGAAGATGATGTCACAACAGAGGAGACCAATGCTAAAGCTACGTTCCAGCCTTCATTGTGGCCTTGGGATGGTGTACGCAACAAGTTAAAAGCGGCTCTTACCGAAGTGTCGGTTCTTGCCGACGTGTTGGCAATCGCCCGCGAGAAAAAATATCTCGTTCTTGACCCGGTTAGCCAGGAACCGGTTGAACATAAAACGAACGTTATCCTTTTGGCAAAGAAAAAGGCATTAAATGCTGCTGGCGATATTTTACTTAAGGGAGCGACCAATTTACGCGGAGCTACGCAGCAAGAACAAATGGGCCGTCGAGTCAGCACAGACTTCCATACAGAGCTTCTTCTTATGCGACAATCGTGGCGATTGCGAAAAGCTGGTAGTTCGATTCTCGGCGATCTGAGTTATCGCAGCGCCGGATCACGTTTCTGGCAGAGTGGAACCTTTGAGGTGACAAAAAGTGCTCACGCCCTAGCCGTCTCTCAGGGCGAAATTGCTGCTGGTCAAAATCAAGGACAAGACCTTCAAAGGCCCCCAAGTTCCGTAAAGATTACCTTGCCGAGTGAACTTGAAGGTATCAGCTATATACAAGTCACAATACAAAAAGGTAAGCAACTATATCTGCGGACCTAAGTGCGTTTAAACAAACGAGCTTAAACAAGAACTGCACAAAACCGACATTATTTGCTATAAATACTGCAGCAAGTAAAATTCTAGTTGGCACGAGCATTTCCTATTATTGAAGTTACATATAGCAGGAACACATATTAAATAACACGGAAATAAACTACCTTTTTTTTCGTTAGATATGGAGACCATTGCCAGTGGCTACCTTTCGATTAATCTGCCGCAAGATGCATTTTCTAAAGTTGATTCACCTTGGCAGCAGCGCTTAGAGGCTGCCCAGAACGTACTCTTCTGTAATGAGCTGTTTGCTCAGCTTGCCCGCGAAGCAGTTCAGCTGCAGCCATCAATACCGAATCTCGTCGTTGGCAATCTTATTACTAGCACGGTAAGCTAACGCGAAGCGCAAAATTAAAGCAGTAAAAATAAAATCAAACAATTCCATTGGTTTACATTTGGTTGCGCAAATTATATTTACATTGTATAATATCATTATTGTTGCTCTACGGCCCTGAAAAGCTGGAAATTATTTCACTATACTATTTCAAATTTATTTTAAATAAATAGTTTTATAAACAATTTCCTGAACTTATTTCAGTACTACTTCACTAATACATCAAGATTGTATCAAGTTGTTATATGTTTGATTCAATTAACAAAACCTCTTGCATTTTGCTCATGAACATTAGCATTGCGAAAACAATAGAACACTTAATAGAGTTTAGTCAAATTGTTTATCTAAGTAAGTATATTTATGTTGTTTATCTACTAGCATCTAATAAATCAACGAGCTCTACGAATAGCCGACAGGTGCAAGCACGATAATCGAGCTTTCTTCTGAATCACTGAATAATTTCCACCCGTTGTTACAGCTGTTTCCTGGTATGCAGATGTCCATTGGCCTTTGCCATCGGACGTTGCACGAACGCCGACCGCAGGTGCCTCAGTCTCGTTTGGATCACAAACACGTCCTTGAACACTCACTCCATCAGCTTCTACGAGATTTCCATTTCAACATACTGCACCATTCGATGCCACATCCCGCATCGGCACCATTGGGCTTAAGCAAGAGGCAACGTTTGGCAGGGCCAGAAGCCTACGATAGACATACCCTACTGGAAATGGCAAAAAAGTAAGTTCTCATACTCTATGCTCAAATATGTGGAAGGCATGAAAGGGGCGTCTAAAAACTTTTGCATTTATTGCCATGTTATGTTGAAAATATATCAGTTAGTACTGTACGTAAGTCCCCTTCTGGAAATTATAGCTATTCGTGTTTTTGGTTTGAAAATTGCACGTACAAAATACATTCTGACCAGATAATCTGATTTAGATTCGATAGAGTCGTTTGCGTATAATATTTTTTCAGTTCATTATTTCATTTCCGCTCAGCGACTTTGTGTTAGTCAATTGCAAACGTTGTTGCGTAATGAACTATTGTCTTAATTACGTTTTGACGTTTTATGCGTTCCATGGATTTGACTTTCGTTCAAACAGCGAAACAATATTAGAGAAGATTATTGCACAGACCCAGCACGTAGTTTTGCGTCTTGGTGCAACAGTTGTCATTGACCAGTTTGCGACCGAGGTGAAGGATCCTCTGATAGTATCACACTGGGTCGCCATGTCATCGCCAACACAGCACTCAGTCAAACTGAAGCTTGTGTCACACGGTTATGAGAACATGTGCCGTACACCGCTTGTTATCCATGTTGGCCAAAAAAGCCTCAAGGCGATCCTAAGGTAAGAATCCATTGACCAGTTAAATAACGGGATTCTCCGGTGAGACCGATTGCTCATGTAACGAAAGCTGAGAAATCCAATCCTAAAATTGCGAAGATGAAGTTAATAAAGGAAGAAATTAATAAATTCAGTCATTTTTTCATGTTCGGTTTATACATAATCGTCGTAGTGGTGCAACGAACAGTGTCGGGATGATTCACTTTCTTGCAATGGTTAACCGTAAGGTAATCTAACACTGTGTTCCTGATCTGACGTATGCGTTTCTGTTTCATTAGAGATGGCCGTGTAATATCGCTTGGTTACGAGCCTACGGAGTTGCGGTTTTTGCTAATGGCGCAGGTGGCACAACATCAGGTCTCTGCGGTACAGACTCTAGCTAAATACGTAGGATGGAAGGTCCTTTCGACCTGTGGCTCTGTTGGCGTTGGGGGTGTTGAACCTCTGGGAAACGCAAGCTCCATCGTAATGGCTTCACCTAACGGCGAAAAGTATGTTGAACTTGCGGCATTAAGTGATTATAATCTATGAACATGTATTAGTTTTAAATAAGATAGATTGTTCTATGCCTAAATGCATTGTCTGTGTATTTCCCTTTTGAAATGTAACGTACTGTAATGACGATTCGGTTAGCCCACATTTTTTCATTCACGGTAAACTCTCAATCTCTAAAAACACTGTATCCGTAAGAACACATACATAGAGCTCTTCTACTTACTTTGATATAGTAATTGTCATCATATTAGAGTTGTATTTTTCTTATGTTATACCTTTTTTACGGTAAATATTGTTCGGTTTCCCCCTTTTTCTGTTTTAAGCGCTTGTTTCAGTGTGTGTTCTTCGTAAATATTGGGTTGCTCGTGTTTATATATGTGGTGGGCTACGATTAATGGGTACTGACCTTAGCAATTATCCTGTTTGCTCCGTTTTGCAGAATCCTTGCTGTAAGGGTGAGTCCCGGTACGGGTGTTAAGGTGTCACTTTCGTCCACCCCTCAGCAGCAGGACTTTTATCCTTCATCGTTAGTCAAAGACCGCAAGTGGCACCTCCTCAATGGACCGTTCAAGGAGGTGTCACTCGATCGAATGCAAGGCAAAACTTTCCTCAATAAAATGGAGCACCTTATGGCGGCCCTCACAGCGTTACAGTAAACGAGCCCACCGTGTAACGTTTACGTGTTTGCACTCTTTATGGGCTATGTAGAAATTTTAACTCGCAATTCCACTAGAAACTGCTAGGATGGATGGAAGATGATTTTGAGAAGGATTATTTCGAAGGGACCCATTCAAAATAAGCTTTCTCCTAAATGACATACATATGATAACGATGATAAGTTGATAGCAATTTATGAGGCGGCTTATGTTGAGCGCCAGTGTGGTGCGTGGTTTCAATGTATGTATTATTTGTAAATAAACTCAACCTTATATATATATATATAATCTTATATACGGATTCGTCGAAAATCGATGCTGTTGTATTTATTTTTGTTAATGGGGCATGGAATGGACTGGCCTGTATGCTCGTATGTGATAAACAATGCATTCAAAGTACTGAAGCGATAAAGGTGGCGAAGGTTAAGGTCTTGCTCGAAGTGAAGCAACGTAACATCAATTGCTCACTGAAAATAAAAGAGACTCTTTAGAGTGCCCGGTATAATGACAAAAATACGTTATCTCATATGAAATAAAATAGTTTCTTGACTTATTCTCATGTGACAGATGTGAAAAAAAACTAGAGCTAATGTACTTAATTTTTTAGTAAATAGAATCCGACAGGGAACATATTTCCAAGTTTTTAACATTCAAAATCTACTTTAGAAAGATCAACACTTAGCTTAGAAATTCTATACCACGCTCACATATGAAGAAGTCGATAAAAACTAGTTTGAGCGCGTGGGTAAATGCATTTGAACATGGCCGCCGTTTTTGTTATAAGATTACTATATTATGTCTATATGTCATATCATCGTGATTCATGCTCTATAGTTCTTTTCTTTCATATTTTTATGAAACAAAATGATGTTCGTACAAAAAAGATACAAGCACTGTTCGAATTAATGTTTAAATGTAATATTTCGATCAATGGTTAAGTTTAATAAACGCAATTAGCACACACACAGTTTAAGGACTGCGTCCTGCGTAAGCTGAATCGTTTTATAAGCATAACTCAAGAATCATCATAGTCGTAGGTACACGTTATAAAGCTAAAGGTAAGAAATCACGTTTTCAGTTTTTGGACATTTACCTTTAATATCACATTAAAAATGTATAATGCATTATGATACAAGTTTCGTTTAGTTTAATCGCAGGATATGGGTAATACCGATTCAGACTTAAATTGAAAACTCGTTCTTAGTTGAATTTTGCCTTCATGAGTTAGGGAAAATATACGACAGCGTAATCGAGCTTTTTCCTTCCTGTATGCCCTAGAGGGTCACAGTATCGTCCTGTAAGGATTTATGAGTCCGGGCATGGATGGAATCGTCATCTGCAACTTTCACCTGAAATGAAGAGTGCAAGTTCAATTTCATTAATAAGTCAGGTTTTCACTCCGACCACATTTGATTGGAGCGACTAAAAAAGGCGAATAATACAGTGTTTCTTTTGATTGTATTTATGAAGCATGCATATGTTCGAAATTACAAAAAAAGTCAGTAGTGCGATTGTCTGATTGTTTAATTTTGTCCTTAAAAATGCGCTAGCCGACTTCTTAACGTAAAAAAAAACTTAAAAATAATATACAAAAGTAGTATAAATAAAAAAAAAATCATAGAATATATACTTGTTGCTCATTGACTTTAGCGTACATTTATTTCTTTAATTATGCCTTGCTGCATCTATGGCAAATTACAGACAAAATCGGTGACTTGTGTGCCTAATGTCCTTATGGTCCACTGAGTTTTTTTCTGATGTATGAATAGGATTCACATTGGCTTGATTGCCTTGTCCAATTTGATTTTTCCTTAAAAGTGCCACAGCACGGAACCCTTCCTATAGGCCGCCGCTTGTGCTTGTGATGAACCGGTTGCAGCACGGCTTCGTATGATTGCCGATCTGACGCAAGTCTCGTGCCTCAGATTGGTCCTGTCGACATATCAGTGGATGATTTCCACTGCGCGTGCATCCACGGCCGCGATCTGATTTTGATGCTATTTTGGTAGCAGTGTCTCGCCTTCTGTTGTTAACGGATTACCACAGTTGAAACGGTAGCGATCGCGCAACTTGTGACCTAGCTAGCCACCTTCACTGGTCAACCATTTGTATTCCCAAACAAAGTACCGTGTGTATTCTACAAGGGTACTGTACGATTTTGCAGGTGACATCTCGTAACTGCTGCAGTGCTCCAACATTATATTTCGAAAAGGTATTATTAGCATGTGCAATACAATGACGTTACAAGTACTATACGACGCAGCGGGCAGCAAGTGTCAAAAAAGCTCAGCTTAAAAACGAAAACTGAGCTTTGGATGGTTCGTGACGTTTTGATGATGAAGAACCCACGTCGCTGGAAGCAACTTTCTCACGTGCACATCAGATGCTCAGCTCAAGCCTCAACCTGATTCCTGCTACGTGTCCTTTTTTCTTCTACTTTAAAGGATTAAGCTTGAAGGTTGCTGGATATATATTGGATAGACATCGAACTCGTCCCACGTAGCCTACTACTAACTGTTTCGAGAATCTGCCGAACTTCATCTGAAGCCTCTTCCAGCTTACCGAGTTCGCCATCGACATGGATGCTTCATCAGCGTTTATGGTTATTGCTGTGCTTGTCAATGCAGAATGAACAGTCTCCAGCTACTGCTGTTGCTGTTATTACCGTACGCAACTAATGCTAGATTTCCCCAATCGAGCTAACTAGCTATTGGAGATAATTTGTTCTGCTAGGTATTTGTCACTTCACTGTTCAATTGACTGTCGGTGTGCTGGTTTTTAGCCGCCAACGTGTTTGCTTGAATTGTCCGCCACCAGGCGCGCTAGACTTCAACGAAAACGTCAGCGTAGCGCTCGATGTAAGATAGCGGCAACTGATGTGTTTCTGGATGTCTGATGTTGTAAGTTCAAACTGTTGACTTTTACCCTCTTCCGTTCTGCTTCTTTCCATCTCCTGACGCGCCGCTGTTCTTCAATAGAGTATGGGCCGCTCCTGTGGTTATAGTACGATGTGAGGCGACTTTTGGCTGCACATATGATCGATTGCATCAAACGCACAGCAGCTCGGCGGCCTTTCCCGCTACTTCGGTATAAAGCAACGACGGAGAGTGGAAACGCGGCGGTAGGAGCCAGAATGGGCTGTGGGAGGGTGCGGTGTAAGAGTGACGAGTTGAATCTGCGGGGCGGCCGCGGTCCTATTGGCTAGAACAATCTGTTTTTCATATTGTTATACACGCCATGGAATGACTCATTCTTGCTACCTCTATACGAGTTGAGTTACCCAAGGACTTTGCTAGAAACGAATCCAGTAATGAAATAGCGTTATTTAAGCGCATCTATTATTAAGCTCAGCGATGGCATTTCCAATACGGCTAAAAGGGATCAGTACTTTGTGCTCAAATGCTTTGAAAGAGAAAACGTTGAGCGTCGAGTTTAAATAGGCTTATAGTGACATCGAAAGCAGAGTCACCACTTGATGTCGGAACCATTGCCACGCCATTACAATATAGACTCAAGCATAGCCTTATACTGATTACGTTCGAAGCCTTCAATAGATATCAATCCTAACCTTCCCATATTCGCATTAGAATGGCAGGAATCAATTACCTATCACTAAGCGATATTGGGAAAAACCAGAACTGCATAACACTCAATATATTGTGATAGCACTAGAGTGATGTGCTCCGATAAGTGCGCAATGGTATAAAGTAAATCTTTCATAAACTTAGAACTCTGAGAGTTTTTTTTAGCAATATAAGAACAAAAAAGTTCCACCTGTCTATTCAGTATTCCAACTTTGGACGGATGTTCGTCATTACAACGTTATTGTGTCTTAAAGTTCTCCCAGTTCAGAGAAAACAGCGATTTATGGGTTTTCTCCGCGGACGTGGATCCTCTCGAAAGATGTAGTCAAACTGACCGACGTCATCCGGTTTACTTTTTCGAAGCACTAGGTAGGAAACGACGCGGACAAATGCTGTATCTTCAAAATGACACCTATGCAATTTCACAGATCAATTTTCTACAAAATCTAAAACCTGTTTTAGCGGAATATATAGATCTCGTTTAAACTGAAAAAAGCTGTATAATAATGCTTTTTCAATGAATAATAATGTTTAATAATAAATTTGATTGTTATGGGATACTCACGTATTTACCTTACTTGTGGTAAGAATTGTAGGTGTGGAGTAATGGATTCTACAGACTTGATCTAGTGGCAAAACCATTCACTACAGTTAAATTGACTACTTACTTTGACAAAACAGGTATTTCAGTTATTTGGATACTATGTTTTTTGTCGAACTAGGTACAAATATTTACTCGAGTGAACCCCCACCTCATTGGTGCATGTCCGATTTGTCAAAAATAGCTTAAAATATATAAACTGAGTCATTCTTTAAGTCTCCTCTGTAAATTGTCATTATTCTGTCTTTGTTATTTTCATGGAAACAACTCTTTCAAAAATCGGTTTACATCGCTTAAACAGTCGATGCTTAATCATGTAAGTGGGTGGATCCCCTATCAAAGAGCCAAGGCGGAGCCACATATTCAAGAAGCTCAAAGTACGTTTCCATATTTTTATGGATATTTAGCTAACCATTTTTCTCTAAATCTGCATCACTAATGTAGGTAAGTAAATAACCAAATCCTAGTGCAAGCTAATGACTATATGTGCATAAACGCATAGGTGTTGAATGAATGTCGAACCTAAGTATCGAACGCAAACACGTGAAGGAAATAGGTCCAGATCATAAGTCGGTCGACAGTATTAATATGTTAACCTCCGAGTGACGCTAACCAGGATATAGAGAACATATTTTGCTATAATCCTATAGAAACATTATTTTTAGTTAAATTGTGTGTGTGAAGGATCTCTGTACTAATAAGTAATGGTGTAGTCTGTCTTGCACAACCAAATCTCAGTGCAGTTCACCATTTTGACCATAGAAAGCAAGACGAATAAAGTTAATAATAATAACGGATTTATAATCAGAGTTCACATCTGCGAATTCCGATTGTGATTTGGTATGTTTCTTTCTAGCCTGTAATAACTACCGTGGCTGGTGTATCTTTCTGTTGATATATTTAGTTAACAATAACATATCTCAACAAATCGAACGAGACCTGTCTTACACAAATGCGTCTATTACGCAGGCGTGTTAACCACAAACGATGTGAAACAAACTACATCGATGAGAGTAAAAAGATGCGCGGTTTGGAGATGTTCACGCAAAATGATCGCCGGGAATTTATATATCAAGAATATGTAAACCTTATCATTTAGGACAAGTATCGGTTCAGTAAAGCTTCGCTTCAATACGAAGTCGTAGTTCTCGCAGAGTGTTCTTCTTATAAAGATAAAATAGACTGCAATGACACAAATTGGAAGTAAATCTTTGATAAGCCCTTTACGCTGTTAAGTATTCGTTTTGAATTGGGTATTAAAATATTGAAATAATATAGCCTGAATTTAGATTCTTAGCTTTTGGTTCTATTTTAAACCCTTGTTTACACGTTCCTGTACTAGCAATTTAAATATAAGTGTACCTTTCACTAAAATTATTGATTATTTTAGGAACCCCATTCAGTGCTTCACGGCCTTAAATATAAAACGAATCATTGGGGTTTTATTCAATAATCCCTTGTAAGCCATGACACAAATTCTGCCTAAAATATATCGATGGCAACTTTAAACAATTCGCAGGTATCCTAAAAATAACCCGACCATACAGTCTAATACAATACAAAAATCTTTCTTTAAAGCGCAGTGTTGTTCTTTTAGACAAGATAACCTCGTAAAGCAAACGTGATCATGCAACTATATGCGCGATATTCTCATCCATCATTCGGCTTCCATAGCCCATATTAATTAATTAATATTCAAACTAAAAACGGCCCTCAAAATATCACTTAAAAGAATTGGGAGTTTCGGTCTCATCTCAGTTACCTGAAGGCTATATATAATATTGACTGGTGTTGGCTATCGTCTCGATTAAATACCCTGTCTTCAAATCTTTTGCCCTACTCCACAACGATTTTGAATTTGTTCTGTGCATTTACGTTATTTAATATTCTTACTGCACAAGTAACAACCGCAATTCTAAAAGATGTAATCTATTTGTAGATGTTTTAAGAAGTAGTTATTTTATGTAAAGCGTTTCCTTGCTAGTTCAAACGAATTTAAAGAATAATTGCAGCCACGAGTTTAGCTTTCCAAAAAAAGTACGCTAGATACTAGATGGTTTAGATATTATACATAGAAGTGAAGAATTAGCAATAATTTTATATTGCTTATCGAAAATAATAGGCGTTATTCCTTAAAAAAAAATATGGCACAGATTGCACACGCAACGCGCATATCGTCGTATTTGTGACCACCAAACAATATAGCTTACTGGACGTATCAAAAACAATGGCTCAAAGAATTGTATTAGGGGTGAGCCATGCTATATTGAAACTAGGGTCTTAACAAACCAAAAAGAAACGAAATGAATGTTCCCTCCTTCCTGTTGTTAATTGTAGATCTAGTTACCAAGTCGGTGTAGCCACAATGGTGTGCTAAGGCTAACTGGCTTAGCCCTAAAGCGTTGTCTATAAGCTTATCTATTTATCAGGCACATACTTAAATCATGTCACAAAAATAGCTCAAAATGCCCGGTTAAAAAAATCTCCCGCCTTTGTGTCACGACAGTCTCAACCTAAGTGTTGGCCTACTCACAAAGCATAGTTATGTTTATTCACCTCGAATCACACGTTGTAGGTTACCCTGTTTCATATACAAAAAAAGGATGCTCTCGGACGATTTATCAGTTGTATTCATTTTCTTAAAAGCCTATATCATCACATGTGAACATATCTGGTAGTCTTTTAAAGCGCTGCTCGCATCGAGTCGGCTACTTCGATCCACTCGTCGAAAGAAAAACAAAGTACAATATCAAAGTCAACTGAGGTTTTTTTGTTGCCTTCATTATATAAATTAATTCACCGTTAATTTAAATGCACAGTCATAGTCGACTTAGAGCACGATTTCTCTCTGTAACAAATCCGCTTGATTTGGTGTATAGTTTGGTAAACTGGTAATCTATGGACAAGTATTAATTGTCCTCCTAGTACATCGAGAAGAGTGTTCGTTGGAAATAACAGGGGGTTTCAAAAATAGGCGAATCCAACTCAATAGCGTTAGTTCAACGCGGACTTGCATTTTTTCGTTTCATTAGTCAAAGTAATGAACCTCTTCCTCTAAAATTTTGCTTTGCTGAATACCCCATAGAGTCACCTCATCCTGGAACGATTTGTGCGCCCGAACATGGAGATAGTCATTATCAGCAATCTTCACCTGAAATCGGAAAAGCACATGCTCCACATTTACGGCCAGATATGAAGTCTTTTGTATCTGTTGCTGATAAACTTACCCTCGGCTACTTAAAATTCGTTAGCTGTTAATTTAATTCCGCGCACAGTTTCTAGAGCAGCGAAAATAGTAAATTCAACATTTTTCTTAGTTTCGCAAGGTAAGTCACATTCCTGTAGCACATGCGTCTGTATGAGCATACTAGCGATTCGTTTAACAGAAACTTCAACAACTAACGTGCACTGATTTACGGCTAGCAGCACAATAGCCAAGCCGCATGGGCAGAGTACCTTACACCAAAATCCAAGAAAAACATTCTGCGAGGTTTTCTTTGACACTTCTCTATACACAGGGTACAAAGTGAGGAATCTAAAGCCAAATATTTCTTGATATGAGTTGTTTGTAAAACGTTGTTTAGACAGAAACAGATAATCTAATGTACTTTTTCGTCTGTTGTAAGAGTATAACTTCTAAGAATGATATTCGTTCAATGTAAGCATTTTCCACTGTGATTACATTTTTAAGGTAACAACACACTGGTAATTTTCAAGCCATTATTTTGTTGACCTGCAAATGACTTTATCAAAAGGTTTTGATAGTAATCATGCATCGGACAATATTGGTAAGTATGAACTCGTCCAAGTGTCGATCATATACGCTATATACAGAATATTTCCGTGGAATCAAATTTTGGAAGCATAGCAGGCCAAACGCTCTAAAAATATAAAGGCTTTAAAATACTCAAAGTTCGGAAAGTGCAAAAAGTTTTTCTGAAAGACTAGCTGTTGTTGCTTGTTTCGACAATCTGCAATTAATATTTTTATCTCTATAAAAGCCATTTTTGATACTTCTATGTTTTCGATGTAGAAATAATATCGAAAACACAAAAGTATCAAAAATGTTTTTCTTTTTAATTAGATTTCTATTGAGCATCTTCCATTTTTTAGGAGGAAAGTCTTCCTTATATTTTCTAGAAGCCACCTAATTACTAGCAATAAGACAGACCGTTGGTTTCAAAAAAAGAAAAAAGAAACTTTTTTAATCGTGATGAAGCCCGGAAATATCGAATAATAATTTATCTTCGCCGAAATATCGCAAACGACGCAATGTTTTTACCATGATAAGTTTACTGTTTTACACAGAAGTGGTTTTCTTCCTCAGGCACCGAGAATAGCAGATGAATGTATGTATGCCGCTAAAATCAGCTTAATTCCTAAAGCCTATATGATAGCACTGTAAAGGAATGATTTTTTCGAACCATTTTATTGTCTCACAGTATTTTTTGGAATAGCTCATTAGATATGCGAACGTCCAGAGTTTCACCCAGATATCCAAAGTATTACGCGGTTTCCCGGTAGAAGTAAGGTAAGACGATAATGTTTTTCAGTGCTACCTTTGAAAAACCTACTTGTCGCGCGTGCATCACATTTGCACCTGTCCTTGTTTTCCTGACGGAAAACAATATCCGAAGATCGTACAATTGTCGACAAAAACCTATACAAACACCTTACAGATTGATTGTTGATTTCTCCCATATTAAAACCGGACAACATCGGCATACCGATGACTAACCTAGATCTGAGAACTGTGATGTACGGCAATAGGTCTTTGGAGGACTTAAATGCGCCTCGGTCAGTAGTTTTTCAATATTTAATGATAGAGTGTTCTACCTATGTAAAATACTGCAAATAGTATATATTAATGCGATATGCCACATGTTATAAAGTGATATCATCCTCATGAGTCATACATGCTCGTCAAACTTCCGAACAATACACTATTAGTCATAACAGAGGAAGTTGACCGAAATTCTGTGGCCCGATCTTTGTATGCTTACTGTTAGCATAACCACTCGCGAGAAATGATTTCTAATTGCATACAAGGGTTAAACGACGACCAATATGGGCTGAAAAAAGGTCTAGGAGAAACAATGCTCGTTAGTTTTTATATCCTCGTTGCTAATTTTTCATTGCGTAGTTAAGACTCACTTATAAAAACCATGTCATTGTGATTCTAAGAAGAATCCAAAATTAGTTTCATATGCATTTTATGTCTGAAACTATTAAACAACATAATTGAATAAAATATATAGTACCTTTATGAAAAAGTTAATCCCATTCACTAACTGGGTCTTATAATGGATCGGCTCAAAATATTCAAATTTTTTGCCAGCCTTCTCCTCACAGCCTTCACGAACCTGTCAGCAAACAAGTAATACACATAAAAAAGGTTAATGGTTGTTCAATAGAGAGATACGCCTAGCATGGTGGTATGTTGTTATTCTATATAGAATACTATTCGCAAAAAAAGGGACTTAGATCCAATGGCAATCAGCCCAGTGGCATAAAATCATCATCTCTACCTACAAAATTTTAAATTTCCCAGAATTTATCGCGGTTTATTGGGCTTATAGTGGTATATTCCTGCTTCGAATGTCATAACAGATATTAAAATATTGAGTGGGCATAAGTGTCGCATGAATCAATAATATTTAAATCTGAACACCAAGACGATATAGCAAGAACACATATGTAATTACTATAGATTATTCTATTTCAAGCGCTAATAATTTTTATTATAAATATTTTCAGCGCTAATAATTGAACGTTTACATTCGGAGGTGCAAGTGCTTAAACCCATCGGCAACTTCGCTGTTGCAATGTTGCACAATTTGGACAGCTCCATAGTGCTACTGCAAACGTAATAAAACTCAACGCCCTTAAAACAATCCCGTCTGTCTCATCCAGTAACAGTGATTATTGCATGTGACTCAGTTCCGGTCCAAAGCATATCTATAGTCTAATGTACAATAATTTCACATACTGTCTTGCCGAGATAACATTTACCCAAATTCGCTACAACTATATATCGCCCAGAGAGCTCGAATACGTATGGCAGTTTTACACATATGCTAGAACAACTACGCATTAAAGGGTGAAGCAGCACGGAGTTGTCAAATCAGTTATCAACACAGTTCACAGCCATACAATTTGTATTCACAAAACAGAAGGCTTGCTACGTCGCGTCATCTGGTACGCTTTTCAGTGTACAATAGTGCGCCTAAACTACGACGTTTAAGACACAAAAAACACTTCGTTGAAATCAAATTCCTCACTCTTTGATTGAATTTATTGTGACGTAACTTTGACAAGACATAACCGAATTCAGGAGAATGAATTCCTGTATACCACCTATGAAGCCTATATAAATAGATTCATCAATGTTCAATCAAAACTGCCAAAGTTTATCGTACGAATGCCTTGTAGCATAAACAGAGCATTATCGATACCATCGTTGCAGATGTAATAAAAACTAAGAAACACACTTTTACCAATTGAAATTTGTAAGCATATTTTGAAGTCAGAAGGAAGCTCTAGTTCTGTGTATTTTTGTGATACGCACTCTTCCAAGTACATCTCGACACTCGTCATCTACAGGCTTCACTGATCCAGTAGACCCACACATCGGCATTGTTTTAAGATTCCGCGTTGGGCAAGCAAACGTCAAAAAGAAGCAATCGACTGCCAACCATAGACGTACAGACTTCAGCGTATTCTGATAGTGCGAACAATATGAGCGATTGCGTTGTAGCCAACTCCACAGAACCTCTTCTTATTCAGATGCTCATAAACGGAACGTTTCCCTTTCCGAGTGTGGAAAGGGCTTAAAGCCGTACAACGTCATACATCAAACTTGCTCCATACAGCCAGCAATCTTATTCACGCCTGTCTACCACGTTACCTATTTATCTGGCCGGGCAAACTAAGTCGAGCCATGGTGATTTTCCGAACTAGTATGGAATTTTTCGTAAGTATTTTATAGACAGAAGAGGAATATATTGAATTTGGGATTCATATCAAAGCCACAGGCCATGCATGACATGACATGATGGGTGTCTGAAAAAAAGAATGCCCTCAAGCCATGGGCCTACTCGCAACAGTAAACGGATTGAGATGTATTTTGGAATGGGCCTTGTTTAGTTTGCCAAGTGAACCGGATTATAAATTAGATGATCGAGAGCAGTTATGTTTGGTTTCAAGTAGTCAGCGTGATAAGGATTGCATAAACATAATAGATGTGCAATTATATATATATATATATATATATATATATATATATATATATTTTTTTTTTTTTT
Organism: Varroa destructor; assembly: GCF_002443255.2. Classification (NCBI taxonomy): domain Eukaryota; kingdom Metazoa; phylum Arthropoda; class Arachnida; order Mesostigmata; family Varroidae; genus Varroa; species Varroa destructor. The sequence goes on along the minus strand of NW_019211455.1, from coordinate 52,550,249 downwards.
CTTTTTTTTGTTTTTTTTTTGTTTCGAGATTTACCTCCAATAAGCCACCAGATGACTGACTTCACGACGAAACAAACAGTGTGTCTTGCGCAGGCTCGATATTAGACCACAACCTGTCCCTAAGATTAGAAGGCAAATACGCTACAGCTATCACGAGGATTCACATGCCTAATACTAAGAAAGATTTCTATAGCAATATGTAATGTTTATAGCGATATTAGGAATTTAGAACTCGATGTTGCTATTGCGGTCTGTCAGGGGCCTAGCATTTATTCGAAAACAGCGGGCGACTCTAGCGCCCTCTAGCAGGTGTTTACTCTCTGCGCTGGTGTGTGATCGCAGGTCATTTTTGGAAATTTTCATCAATTTTTCTGGCTTTCGATGGCCGTACCTATCAGAACCAGCAGCTCCTGACTACCAGGATAGTTTAAGTAAGTTTAGAAAACGGATATGGTGCCCATTTGTCGAAAATAAAGAGTGGGACTGAAATCTTCTGTCTATTTTGCGGTAGCCCACGGCAGCAAGTATGGCCTGTGAATTTGTGTGCGAAGACTTGTTTTCTATGACATATTTCTATTTTTCTATTTTGCTTCACGAATGCGAAGTTGACATGGGCTTGACTAGCATAAACGTTTCCAATAAATTTAAATAGCCAAATTGTAAGAAGTGGTCGTAAATAGACCAACGACGAAGAGAGCTATGCATCGCCTGCTCTTTCCATAGCGTTGAGCTTTGGTAGAGACGTTATACGTAGATATCAAAGACGATATTACAGTTAGGATAGGGTGGGTGGTTTAAACTAATTTTAGATAAACAAATATAAAAAAAAGCACCATTTTATAATTTACACAAACACTTACAACTTGATTGCCGCCTATATTTACTGTAATTTGGATGAAAATTCATTGCTTTTATTTAGTACATCGAGAAGTGTGTGGAACATTTAAAAATAATACAAAAAATTAACTACTCTTTATACTTGTTTAATGCTAGATTACCATGCATAAAACATTTGCGGCGCCTGAATGATATATTCTGCTTTCTCCTTGATAAATGATTATGTGCTGGTTGCAAGAAAAATTTTATTGCTCCTTGTGTATAACGGCTATTACATTTTGTTTTATATTACCCTGACCTCAATGTGGGCGTGTATTTTGTCAGAAAACGAACATAGTTAATAAGATCAAATTTTCTAAATAAACATCTTAAGAAGCCTCAAACATACAGTTAAACGCTTGTGTCTACCTTGACGTAGGAGGCATCGTTTAGTTAAAAAGTCAAATACCTTTATTTATTGTAAGTTACATATATAATATACATAAAACCGATTACATTCAGCGTGATCCTTTTTCATAAATCTTTTTTCCAAATATTTAATAATGCAAAGTCTGCGTTTCTACGCAGCAGAAACCATAGCTACAATAAAGACATTTATGACGTACAATACAGTTCTCCCTGACATCGACTTAATATAACCTTAAACCAAGTGGATCATCATCGAAGTCAATCCATATTTCATAAAAAATGAATAGTAATGTATAAAACTAATGATGCAGTAAAATATTTAATTTATATAACCAGTGGGGATAGTTACACGTATAATGTACCATCGACTCTTGATATAGCAGATACATTCAAGAAATAGCTCCAGTTTAATGCTGAAATGCTAAGCAAAGTTATTCAGAGTTATCACTAGAAGTCTGAAGATACGGTTGACAGCAGTAAAAGTGCCGGGCTCGTAAATATCTTGGTTTGATAGTAATGCACAAGCGCCTTTTCCATAAGAAGATTCAATGCTTCAGCGCGTTCATTAGTAGGAGATGGATTACTCACGTAACTCTGCTGATCATATATACCAAATGTCTTATTATAGATGCCTTCACTAACTACGAGTTAAATAAACGAACGTTGTTCTTGCAGCACTCTAAAGAGTTCGTTATCACAATTTCAACCGCATGTTTTTTTTGCTAGATAGCCAGAGTGGAGTTTGGAGTAACGTGTCTGAAATGGCCTTGTTCTACCCAACGACCAATACGCACGGAACCTTCGGTGCTTCAACGGAATCACCGCGATGGTGTGATGCCTTCGGTCCTTTTGAACTCCCGTGCGGGCCGGATTCGCGGACAGGAGTGGGCCCTTTCCTCATGAAAGTCAAACGGCGAAACAAGATCAAGAATAACACCGTCATGCTCATTTGCGAATTTGAACGGCGTGAAGGAGGATGTCCAGCTTACGCCTATGTGACACAGAAAGGCCAGCTCTTAGGCAGGTCAGATCTAACAAGCTTTTTATCACCCTAATAAATCTTGGCAATGCTTGAAAATAGTCCATACAGTCAAATAGAAGTTAGCAAATGTTTTCCTCTATTCGCTGCAAATACCGATAAGAACTCGGTTAATTTTTAGTCCTCTCTTTTCAAGCTGGGTTTGGCAATCATCGTGTCTACTAATACCAGATAAGAACGTAACTTGGGTAATTTAATTCTTCATACCCGTTCAACTGTCAGTATCGTCGCCTCGTAGCTCGACCTCTTTTGTTGTGCCCCATTAAATGTTTTCATATGAAGGCAAACATTTCGCAACGTAAGTTTGCTCTTCGCAGGTTTCGGCAGGGGACTGAAGTGGACTCAGTTATGCTGTTGGCTTTCTCTTGGATAACTCCTATAGTAATACTTCATGGTTCATCCGAGGTAATTCAACATCAAGAAGTTAGCCACGAGTCAGGCTTCCTTTATTAAATGCTTTATTTTCCAGACGTGGTTTACACAATCATTCGCCTCTACGCGACTACCCGCAATGCGCTCCAGGCAGCCTCAGTGGATTGGCGTCAATTCCAGCCCCACCCACGTTTGCCGAGGCGTCGGCGCTTCTCCGTGATCCGCGGCGCCGCAAACAGTGGTTTCGGCAACAACCTGCCGCTCCGGCACCTTCCACGAGTATACCAATTCCAGATCCTGAGACGGGTGCAATGATTGAGTGGGTACTAGTTATTTAAGCACTTTTTTGTTTACAACTGAAAGTAAATTATATTGAATGCATATACTAAAAATAATTACCTAAAGAAACCAGAAACGCTACCGGGTATTATCATTGAGAATTCAAACTTAGCCTATAATTAAGGTGTCATTCACGTTCATATAATTTACGTTAGCCCAGTTATATTTATTGCCTATTCATAGGACTGAAATTACGGCAGCAAACGTGCTCGAAATAAGTCGATACGCGGAAAAGAGAGAAACCATCAATGGCGAAATTCGTAAGTGTTATATTTGTTGGAATTCCTTGTTTGTCTACTTTTGCCATATTCTTATAAGGCGTAGGGTTTTGCTGATTTGAGCAGTGTTCTTCTAATTATTTTGGCGTTTTCCAAATGTTCTTAGTCACACTAACCGAAATTTCCGACGTTCCCGAGAAAATGCAGGTTTGGCATGTCCGGTACCAGGATGTACGCACGTCTCGAAGAAAGGCGGTATATACAAACATCTCCGAATGCTGCATATGAACCTTCCGGATCGAGGTTCCGGCGATCTTTCATTCTGTGATGAAAAGCTTTGCCCTCTATGTAAACAGGATAAGGTTACTCATGAGGATCTCATTCGTCATATCGTACACGATCATGATACCCGCCTCGAATGCACCGAGTGTGTTGCACTTATGCGTTATTAATTATAAATAGCATGCGCTTTATTACAAGTGCTTATAGGGCTATGCGTTTTGCTTCAAATACGGCCAGGTCATTCGTCCATCTCTCAAGGACTCTTCGTTGCCTTTTAACGCTCTAGCTGAAACGCAAAGGGAATATTTCAGATTCACTATTTAGCTCCTTTATATAATCATTTTTCTCTAGCGCCGTTAACCAGTAGTTAGTGACAAAAATGCACTTCAGCTTCGGATACACTACTTTTAATAAAAGCTATTGGTTTCATACGATCCGTTGCATCCTCAAATTTGAATGTGTAGATATGTAATATTCGTATGAGGTTCCCCATTTAATCAAATATGCAATGGCATTTATCGGTCATCTATGACAATGGCTTTTGCAGGCATGAGTTCGAATCGGAAGATGATTTTAAGAAGTGGAAAGAACGCACGGAACAGGAAGAAATGTCATCATTTGCGTTACGCAGCGGAAAAAATCGAGCTCCTCTGGGCACTTATATTTGTTGCCGTGCTGGTCGTAAGCATCGAAGATCGCCACTGAGCCGCTTGCTGGGATTTGAGTGTCCTGCTTCAATGGTGGTTGAGCGTCGAAATAATCGCCTCTATGTGTGGTTCTGGCGAACGCATATCGGCCACCGGCCGGCCGTTGTGGATGTCACGTACGTGTGGTTGTTTGGGCAATGTTTACTAATAATAATGCACGTAAGCTAAGGAGAAATTTTACAATGGTTAAGATGAGGTTTAATGAATTTTTAAGGTTTACGGAACTTCGAAAGGTCTTTCTCGCTACATAGAGAGAGGACTTGAAGGTCGCTTACAAGGGCATGCTTGTGAAGTACGCTATCTACTTGTGCGTAACGCTAAGTTTATTGCAATATAGAGTAATGGATCGATACTCGTATGTCCAACAAAATGAAAGAAAAAGGGCTAATTTGGATTGCAGCTGCTTAGATATACCGCAGCTTAACAATTACCGTTCTCATTTGCTACTGCAGTTTAAGTTCCAAGGACCGCGTATGGGTGAAGGAGTGCATCTTGAACAAAATGAACAACCGAGACATTATACTGCAGGGCATGAGCGGTTACCTAGGTGGCAATCCAAGAAGAGTCCACCTTTTGGATAGTCAAGATATCGAAAACATTGTAAGGCATTTCGACCTTAAAGAACTACGAGGCGATATCAAAAGCGTGAGTGTCGCCTTATGTTTTAAAAATATTGGATTCAGCTGTACCGCTTTTATTACGCTAAATCAAATACCTAATAGTTAATATATACTTAAATGTAATTTAGGTAACTGTAATGTTTGTTGCGTTGCAGAAACACTTCAAAAATGAAGACTTGCGGAAAGTGAGATTGGCCCGTTACATTAAGCGAACCATGGGCAATGACAAGCCAATGGAGGCCGCTCTGAACAGAGCTTACCACAACGAATCACAGGTGGATATTGACATATTTACACTACCTATTATATCTCATAAAAAACGACCAGGTCAAATTGACGGGTGTGAATTTTGTAGTACTAACTAGTTTGTACTTTAGTGTAATTTTATTCCAGAATTGAGCTTTATAGATTCTATAGGTTTTAACAAACTTGCATAACGATTGGGCTGATTTTACTGACCTCTTTTTGCTGTAATCTAAGCTCGGTGTATCTTAGCTTTGATATTGTTCGTCTATTATAAGCAAATTAATTACACATTCGTTGCAAATCAAAATCAGCCTGCATTGGATTTGTCAAGATGTAATCAGTAACAAAATCGATCAAAGATGATTCTTAGGTAGAACGCCAGGAGCGGAACTATTTAGCAGAAAATTCAATTTAAATCAATTATTCAGGTTACTGTGGCTGATTCACTGTTGTTTCAGCCCAAACGTTCAATGGTCCAAGATCATCTGACGGGATTTCACACGGTAACCGGTGAAGATGAGAGCGATCGCGGAATCGTTTTTCCCCGCCGCTCTGGACACCGCGAGTGTGATCATATTTGTGATTTTTGCAACGTCTGTGTGCACAGGTTAGTAAGATATAAAGCATTCCTTTATGTGCTTACGCATTGATGCGAGGTTTGAAAGCACAGTAATATAAATATTTCCTTTTGAGCGAGCTGTTCTATATACGAAGCTCCTGTTTTATGTCGCTAACATTGTATGACTCCTGCAGGTACGGGTGCACGTGCTCAGCATTCATGTGTGATGGATTAATGTGCGACCATATCCATACAGTGGCTATGTTGGCTGGCGTACCCGGAGATGAATGGTTGGATCCAATGTTATGTAGGGAGACATTCGGTCTAGACGAGGCTTTAATAAGACTAGCTAGGATGAATTATAAAGAACGACTCGAAAAAATGGTGCCGCTTCTTGATGAATTCGTTGCGCTCGTTAGGGTACGTACCGAGCCTTTCTGGACGTGATCGATTAACGGCACCTTTTTGCGCAGTTGTTTTTACTTATACTTACAGTACACATTTTTATTCGATAGTTTGGTGACTAGTACAAGCATTTTGGAGACAATACAATTAAGTGCAGCCACCAAACTGATTTACAGATCATTATTAGGCAAATTATATGGTGAATTCTCTCGTTTTTTATTCATTTTAATTTATAGTTTCTACACTTCTACACTTCTATTAATTCTTTTTGCATGAATCAAACTAAAAGTAAACCTACCTACCTATTCTCATTTAATAATATGTTTTAAACAGGGGGACCAGCATCAGATGGATTTGGACAAGCTTCAAGAACTTTTGGATTCCGGCATTGCGATGGTAAAAGCATGCCCTAAGCCACCTCTAACATTGGACGACGAAGCGCCTGCAGATGCCCTCGCCACATATAAAGAGCCTGATTTGTTCGATTTCGCGGACGACGAATTAACGCTGCCGGCACCAAAATCGACTAGTTTAACTTTGAAGGTTCGTCCTAGCGGGACCCGTACAGCTCTTATTGCACCTTTGGCAGGACCATCAACAGCGTCAAGTATAAAACCCGATACGAAATTGGCTCGCGTAGCTGGAGTAGCCTTGTCCACAACTTCTGTTCAGGGAGTCACTCGACCATTGGCTAATATTCCACGCGCGGTTGGTCCCACCAAAGCTGGTGCGGGTGCCGGCTGTGAGCTTGTACGGCCAACATACTCGCGACGCGCCAACAGGCTTGGCTCTGCCGTACGAATGACAAGAATATCCGGTTCTGTTGCTAACACTAATGACAACTCAAAGCCGACTATGGCGGCGTCAAAAATCATCTGTTCACCTGTCGCAGCAACAACTCGACCCGTTGGAGTCCGTATGATACGACTGCCTTCTCCGCGAGCACCGGCTGTGACATCCTTATCGACAAGAACAGCTCCAACATTAGCAACTTCACGCCTGTCATCTATCGCAACAACTGGTACCGGAGGACCAATAATAGTGCCTACTCGTTTAGTAGTTCCCTTACCCCAGCTTCTTGCTGCTGGTCTAAGGCCGGGGTCGGTAGCCATTGTTCGAAAAGGCCTGCCATCACCAGGGGCTGTCCTGGTAAGGGGTCCGTCAGCACCAATCTTGATAAAGGCCACACGGCTACCCCTTAGTGAAACGCCTTCTACAGCGATTGTGCCGGCCATAAATAAGGCCGAGCCTGCTACTAGAACAAATGAGCAATTAACAGAGAACTTGACGGTCACAACAAGAACTGAGTCAACTTTAAGAACACTTGCAGATCGAGTCAATGAAGAGGAATTAGATAAAGATCATGCGTTTGTGAAATCTGAAGAAAAAGATGGCCTTAAAAATAACACCCTTCAGGAAATTTCGTCTACATCCAGTTTCAACCATTCCGATGCAATATCTATTGGAAGGTCTGTACATACGCCAAGCGCGACACAGTTCGAGTATGCTGCCATTAAACGAGAGGGTAGTCCTATCCATATGGGGTTACCAGATAAGAAAGCCAGACTCGAAATGTCGAAAATTGTCAATCTGAATTTTGGCGATGGCCAAACATCGAGTATGTCTTGGGATGATATAGGTGAGAATTGTTCAACTGTCGGAAATTTTTTAGGTACTACAGATCAGTCAACAACGGATTCAGTAATCAGTTCAAGCCAAACTGTGTCTGCTAGAGAGGATTCGAGGGTCAATCACTGCCCCGACCACCAATCACAGCAATCGCTGCTATCGCAAGAGTCTGAATCACCATCTGAACAAATACCTCATATGAAACTTAATACTGCCAAAGTTACAAACACATGCGACTCTTCAGTTAGACATGCTGAACTCCCAGAAGTATTCTATCAAGATCCTTCTCCGAATAGTTGTAATAACAGTAGAAATTCGTTTACAAGTACTTCAGGTCAAAACGTCTCCACAAAGTTAGTTAGCAACGGAATACAGCCGTGGTCTGAAGCTCTTAGTTCAGCATCTGTTGGCGTTTGGAATAACCGAGAACAACCAGTTAGTCAGAATGTCTTAAATGTGCAGGGCCCGTGGCCCGAAGACTCATGCTAATACACTTTAAGTCAAAATTACTATTGGGACGGAAACAGCATCAATATCATGCAGTCGGCAGATAACCTTCGCTCAAATATGGAAGGGCTAGGGATGTCTGAAACAAGAGTACAGTCAATCGAATTGTTCGATTCACAACATTGAATGATCAGTCTAAGTACAATTGTAGCAAAATCTCTCCCTTATGAACGCTTTTAAAAGTACTAGACGAACTGAACCTGCTCATTCGTTCCTCGACGATTAAGGGCTGAACCCGCGAGCACAGATATAAACAAATGATTAATATGATCTTGGAGTTTTAACAAATTGTATGCGGAAGATACAGCGACTTTGAATCTGTGGCTATGGTCCACGTCACCCGCCTTTCTGCCGTCACCCGCGGTAGCTGTGCCATTCCTACCATATGATTTAAAACTATAAAATATTTTAAAACTGATTACGAAAAGCACAGGTATTCAAAAAAGGAATTTAGTAGGAATGGCACCACTTGGCCATTAAATGAAAGTTTTCCAACGTCGCTTCTTAATGGATCATGTGTACTGTACTTGTTTCAATGCTAGCTCGACTTATCTTCTCACACAGCTGTTTACAAGTGACCTGACGGCGAATGCGAATCCGTGTGTTATATATTTTTAAACTGTAAAAGATACACCGGTATGTGCCTTAAAAACGTTGATCCTTAGCAAAATAATGAGGGCGCTTTGATGGATACCCATTCTTATGTTGCTAATTGAGTCCTCTCAATGCACAGAAGATCAGTTTTTTCGCTCCCGAAAACTACCATTTATTTTACAATGTATATGTAAGCCTCTTTGTTACGCTTCTCTAGTCTACTGAGTGTAAAACTCACAGTTTGGAATGTTTTCGAAGTATATTAATAGGTTATAAACACTAGAGGTGCTATTTTTGAAATGGCACAACATCAAGTCCACACACACAAACACAGACACACAAGCCTCGTTTCGAAAAATACGCCGTTACGATACAGATATCTACGCACATGATTCACATCTAAATATGAAGCTATACATAACATTAACCAGAACTGCCAGTGTAAATATGGAAACCTTTTTTGAAAAAAATGTGACCGTGGCTATTACTTATTAAAACGGACTTACAGTTGTCTGGGGCAATAAGATAACTTGTTATTACTCTACTTAGAACTCTAATGTATCAAAATATGCAATAGTTATACCTATATCCAATAAAATATACAACGGTTATCACTAAGTTGTTAGAGCTGCATAAATGGAAACGAATTTGGCAAACGTGTGGTGACCAACAAAAGAAGGTATATATTACTTTATATGATAAAAACAGTGATAGGTATCCCAGGTGAAGATTGATATGTATTTTTTAGTTCAAGGAGTGGAATATTCATATGCGAGTGCCTATTCTCAGCTCATTCTTTGTGGTATGATGAGCTTCTGATAAATAACAATAATATTGATAAAAAAAACTTCAATTGTATGTGTCCTAGTCAACAGTAATTACATGCTAATCTTGTGTTATTAAAACGAAACATGTTAAGTTTAGTTAGTAAGCGCCAACAAAAATTCACTTCTGCGACTTTAGCTTGATAAACAGGTTCGTTGCCCTCACCAACACCAAATTTTGTCGCAGGCACTTCCGGAAAAAGGTACCCTTTCCCATGTAGGTACATCCTACAAATAATTGCCTGTAAGCAATATTATTATTCTGCCAATAATGTAGAGAATAATTGCCTGTAAGCAATATTATTATTCTGCCAATAATGTAGAGAAATATTACGGAGTCCTTCCATTATGCAGTAAATCCGGTTTTACACGTGAAGAAAGCAGCTTTTCCGAACAGACACTAGCGCTAACACCTGACGCTATTACTGAATACAAGATAGATTTTACACTACTATAAAAAGTAAGCGGCTTTCAAAAACAGCACACTACAAAAATTTCGTAGCAGTAGTCTTTGTTTTCTATTTTCTTCGTTCTCTGTACATCTATGTTGGTTTCCCAGCATATATGATATACAATGATACAAGAATACAATGATACAAATATTTCTGGTATTTTGCGCCCTCCAGATCGATACACTGGGCTCTCAATGTCTCTATCTATGGAACATAAATACGGAGAAAATATAGATAAACATTAGAAATAGGCGCGTGTATCGACTTGCTAGCCTCGGCGAATCTAGAACAACTTAGGCGTCCTGTTTTAATAGGTCAGGATCAAGCTGAACCCTCTCTCCGGGTTTGAACGCAGGTAAACCACGATACGGGCAAGATGCACACCTGAAGTTATCATAACAAAACGTCAATTGTTGTTTTGACGACTGCATACTAAGTCCTACTGCACAGTAGCGACTTAGGGAAGAAAGTCAGCGAAGTAAAAAAGGTAACCATGATTATTTTTCCATAAGGCGTTATAGAGGCCAACTATACTTGAATTTAGTCTCCAAGATGAAATATCTCTCAGTCATGGCTAGTCTCAAATTACAATATGATATTTTAGCAAAAAGGCTTGTGACGAACAAAGATCTTCGAAATTGGACTTCGAAAGAAAAACAATTTTACATTTTATTAAATGTTTAAATGCGCCGATTCATAATGCTGTCGCATGTTTACCTAAAAGCGTCTCCAAGGTAACAGCTGCCACAGGAACTTTTCGGTTGCTCAATGGCGGCCTTCCTCATTTGTGCCTCCTTATCGAGCTCTTCAGCCAGCCCACAGGTACAGTTTTTGCAGGCTTTTTTCTTCCCTGAGAAAAACATTCGAGCCAACTTATATATATGCCTTTTGTGTAATCAAATGTTTTTAAAGAAGAAATGAGCAGCAATTCAAAACAATACATATCAAATTTAATTTCTTGCCCCACTCAGTATTTCAATGCATAATTATAAACATAATCTTACATACAGAAGCATACAATTAGTTTCCTTATGCCCGAGATAACATACTGATGATACCTAATCATAGACGTTGGGGACAGATTAATCAATGTTAATGCCCATTGATTACCTTTTCTTTCTCTCTCTATAGCAAATGATGACTAATTATGTTTTATAAAAGAAAATAAGTATTTTTAATGACAATACTAATAAAATGTTAAGAAAACTTCTAAACACATAAATCAATATTTAAAGAAATAGACAATGTGGCTTTCACCTTTATATGCACATTTATAACCCATACGACGCCTCTAATTGCTACCCGAACACATTACCTGTTGTTGCACACTTGAGATCGGCATTGTTTGGTTTCTGTTTATCTTCTTCCTCGAGTAATGCGTCTTCATCGACTATATCATCTTTATCGTCAGCATCTAGCATCCATATTTTTCTCGTATTTTCGGCCGAACCGTTGCTTAAATTACCCGCATCAATTTTCAACTGCACTCTTGATCCCGACTTGAAGTTTGGCCTTTCACCGGTAACCTGTAAAGCCCCGTCGACCTCTTGGACGCCACTGATGTTCACAAAACCCATCAACTTCAGCTGTCTTAAAGCTGAGGCATCACATTTGCCCGTAAGTACAATCTTACCCGAAGGCTTGAGCGATTCATAAATCTTTATCCAGTCGTCAAAAGTTACAGCCATTCTCGGACTAACCGCACCAACAAATACAACTTCGAAGCTGTCTCTGCGTGTCTCATACACTTCCACGTTTTCCACATTAACATCTTTTCCTGAGGCGTGTTGGGCTTTAGTCAAAAAACTGGTCAACATTTTGGCGTCGGGTTGTCCAGCCCACAAGAGTAGCACATTGTCTCCCGCAGAAATATGCTCCATTATTTGCACTATTATATAGCTAATGTAATTCCCTTTGGAGCTGAAGATCACGATATACAAATGCAACCGCTACCTAAACCCTATACATGCGAAGCAATACAAGACTATTTGCCTTATCTGCGATTAAATAACACATCACTAGATGACATAAATCCCAAAATATAAACAAACTGTTATTTTGCACAGTTAAGAGCCAACCCGCGCCACCTACATTTAGTATCGTCAGTTGCTGATTTGTGTGTTTGGTGTTCTTTGTTTTGTAGTCGGATGGAGGAGAGGAGTTACGCTAATCACTTCAGATTTAGCTCGTTTTATTTCTGCTCAATATATACACGCCCTGTGCAGACTAGTAATCGTCGCTTTTAATCGCTATCAACAAATCGGTAACTGCGCAATTGTCACGCTCTATCACACATCTAAGAATAATTTACTGAGACGTTTTTGAATTTGGCGCTGGGAAGGATCAGCTGCCTAAACCTTCGCTGGCTGGTTGGCTGCTGGGTTTAGGCAATCACCGTTCGACGCAGCCGGATATTTGACCAGATGTTTTGAAAGCGCATACACTCTTCTATGACAGATAATAGGGAGAAAATAAATTCTTAATGCACTTCGTTAAGTAGTGATTCGAATGTAGCGTTAATATATAATGTGCTGTTCTATGTGTGTCATAGTGGTGGATAATGTGGTGTGCGATAAACACGGACGAAGACTCCGCAAGTCAGGAAAATCGGAAAAAACTTGGGGAGTATAGCATCACGTTGAAAGTAAGCTACTAACTAAGAAGAGTCGTGGAAATTTATACAGAAACACAATGGCTTTTATGAAAGAAAAAGCTGTTTTGAACAATTTCGACAGTTTCTTCAATCAAGGTAAGTATATGAATCGGGCAAACAGTAGTACCCGAACACTGAAATAGAGATAGAAAAAAAACATCAATATCGTTACAGTCGCTCAGATCCCTACATAGTTGGTACTTATTTTATTTATTTCTTAAGTGAATTTGATTCTAAAACAATACGAGGAACCATTGAAAGTAGTCAAATCTTAGAAAGTGGGTAAGATCATTAGCAGGCTTGGCTTTTAAATACGACGCTAACCTATGACCCAAAGGCGCAACGTAGCCTATTGTGGAATCCCGAGAGGTGCAGGGCATAAATAAAGATTGCCGAATAGCAAAATTAAACAGTTACAATTATCACTATTATCAAGGTATAAAACAAGGATGTTTTTCATTATGCCAGAACAAATTATCCTGGGATAAAACTCCTCCGATGTCATATTAAAGTTCGAAACACATAAACAGACTTGCTAAAACGTAGCATTATGATGCCCATAAAGTCGCCGCATTGATACAGTGGCGTGTGCGGGCAATCCTTTGAGTGAAGAGACGAGATGCCGATGATTCAAGTCGCGCCCACGATACAATCTGTATGAATAAAGAAAGTCAGATTGTTGTACGGTTTCAAATCCGAACACAGGAACGACCTGACCTAAGGCAGAGTATAACAAAAGTGTAGGAAATACAACGTGATCAGCTCCAATAAATATCCCTTAACAGTTGTGGTATGAAAAATTTAACCTGCATTGCAGATGAACCATTGGAGAGATACCTCGACCGAGTGAGCTACCTGCCTTCACATAATCTCTTGGCCATCGTGACTTCCACAGGCGAAACTGTGGTATTTACTGGAAAAAATACAACCACCCAAAAAAATGGCTTGCAATCGTTTAAGCCGAAGGCAAACATTGTCCTAGATAACGACGCGTTAGTATTATCACTGCTGATGTATATATATCTAATTGAACTATTTCAACTCATTAGAAGTAGAGGTAGATAGCTACACCACGATCACAGGTTTGTGTCTGTAGTATCTCTACCCACCCTTGAAAATTCGTCGCTGTATACCGGCAGAATAACATCGAACATTTAGCTACAGTGTCATCAAAACTGGCATTCACAATGTCAATAATACGGCCTTGTTAATTTTCAGAGTAGACATCTTTTTCAATTGAAAAAAATGTCATTCTCGTAATGAAAAAAAATATTCCGCTGAGCGAACTGGCGAACAGAACAACATTTTATTTGTAGTAGAGATCAAAGAACAGAGCACGAGTATGAGAAAAACATCATGCGTAAATATGAAACTTTTATAAAATATAGAATATTAATATTTCTAATGAAAGTTCGATACTCTCTTTGTCATAGGGCCATGTGTGTCTATTTATTGCCTGTAGCAACGAAGAAATCTTCAATCATCGGTAATAGCTGGTGTGCCGTGGTTGTGGGCACTAGATCGGGTAGTGTACTATTTCACAACGAGGAGGGTCGCCTGCTCCTTCGGCAGAATCTATTTACTCAAATGGTCAGCAGTGTGTGCATCTCGGTTAATTCGGCTCTCCAGGGTTATGTCTATGCTACATCAGGTAAAGAACATCAAGTTGGGAACTTACATAGGTTGGACATATGTCATATGAGCATGAAATAATGGTAGCGATTGTTTACGATAGTTGCTTTAATGTATTGTTTTGTTATTGCAACATAGATGTGAAAACTTCGTTCATAAGGAAAATATCACACGTCGCTTAGTGACGTTATATTTCCTATCCTGATCTTTTGCAGGTTCAACGTTGAACATGGTGGGCTACGGCGAACTTGTCGTTGAGTTAGAAGACCACCTTAACACGCTGATGTTGTCTTCGGGCGATGCAACGCCCCAGAGCGCTTCGCTCACCTGGAAGTATCTTAGATTACAGCAAGTGAAAAACACGCAGAAAATTGCGCTGACGCATCACGGAGTCGATGAGTGTCACTTCGATCAACTGGAAAGGTAAGTATGATTGTTGTCAAGGGGTAAATTAACCAGTGGATCGTTTATTCTCAGATTCTTTCTTTCATTTCTTATCATTCATACTCTTTAATTTATTATAGCCTTACTTTAAGCGCTGCCCGGATTTCCTGCATCTTCATCATTGTTTGTCAATCATTTTTTAGATGTACTATTGAACGTTATGGAAGTCGAGGAGAAGTTTCCAATGCGTCCAACGTTGTAGTATCTAGCGTGGGCTCTGATCCATTCTACAATCTGACGTTGAGCAGGGAAACAACGCAGATAAATCTCGTCACTGATATTGCAGTTGCAGTGGCAAACAAGTTCGGCAAAATTATTTCAGAGTGAGTTCTCTTATTTTATTATTATTAGAAAGTAATTAGAAAGATGTTTTTGTGCGAATGCACAAATAACTGACTATTATTCGAGGTTATATTAGGACGATTAACTAAATTGTTACGACAGTGGCGCGGCTTTTGTTTGTGCCATTTTCGAGTTCAGAATTTACGGTTATTACTTATTTTCATTTTTCTTTTTAGCAATGTCCCATTTTGGGGATCGAAGCAGAAAGCAGAATCAGAAGTCGATCAACAACCGAAAATCTCCACTTTAGGACCCCACTCTCAGCATGGGTTGTTTGACCGGGAGCGACTCGGCACCCATCTATGTTTGTCGCCCAGTAAACGTTTCATCGTCCTGGTTGATGCACTTGCAAGGGTCATTCTCGTTGATGCGCTTTCCGGTGAGTGTAGTTTCGTAGCTCATCAATATTGTGTTTAATTGATTGTTTGGAATTACAAATGTTGCATCTATTAAATATAATACTTCACTAGTTATAACTGAGGACGAATGGAAAGCATTTTTTAAATAGAAACATTCCGAAAGTTAATGCTGTAATATTATGTAAGTGAGATCATTATTAAATATTAATGGCATAATGTGGTCTGTCTATTCGCTAAGCGTTGTTTGCTTTAGGACTTATGAACGTTCCTGTTGCTACAAATGTGCTTTGGGGCGGGTTCCTTGAATCTATAATATTTCATATGTTTCACAGTGTTCTAAAGAAAAAAATATGACTATTTTGACGATACAGGTGTGCCGTTGTACATTATGAAAGGATATCGACGAGCTCAATTAGGCTGGATTACAGCTACTTCTTTAGATGGCTCACGTCGTCAGGTCGAGCTCCTTGTTGTATATTCAGCAAAGTCCAGACAGATCGAACTATGGAATACGCGGAAAGCGTCTAGAGTGACTGCGTTTGCCGCTCCTGAAGGCCTCGGACTCTTGGTAATTTTTCTATCTTACCTTTTCCTACATCTTGTATCAAGACATTCATTATTGGTGATGCGTACATACGCGTACTAGCTGTAGTTTATACGATGTATTATACATGAATATATATTATTTAAAACACATACGATCATGAAACATCTGACAGTTCGTACAGCGGTGGAATCGACGAAATCGATGAGAATTTACCTACCCACTAAGTGTCATAGTGGCTTAAAGATAACGCCATTGTCAAACAATCATCTTTTAACAGCAGCAACAACGTTACGTTTGCAGCTTTATGATTCCGGCAACATTGATGTAAGTGGAACCGATGATAATTTCCCTACAATGGACAGGCAGGCGTATTTTCTCACGAAGAACGGCCGTCTCTTCGATATTATGATATCGTTCTCGGAAGCGCTTGAGTTTGAAGATCTAAGCGAAATGCAAGGTCATTTAGATGATTTGGCCGAAGTGAAGAAGATACTGGAGGAGTACAGTCATGGCAGCCTAGAGCGTCTTGAGAAGCTATTTAAACGTTTCAAGCGAGTGTCGCTTATACAGCAAGTCGTGAAGACGGTTTGCGAGTGTCCCGGTGCTGACGAACCTCTCATAGAGCTCCTTTTCAAAGTACTAAAAGGCAAACATCTTCGAGGTGCTAGGAAAGCCACGATGCGAATTCAAGAAAACCTCTCAAAGATTGAACGTCTAATGAAGGTGTACAAATATATAAACCAAAGCGATAGTGTGCTGATGGGTGATCTACGTAATATGCCGAGTTCTTCTGATCTCGATGCAATAAAGCAATTTGAAGGAGTGTTCGGTTACGACTCGCAAGACTACTGCTTTCGATTAGCCGATTTGAGACTGTGCGATTTTTTGGCGAGCTTTGCCGTTCTTATGGACACCGTCGAGACGAAAATTAGTATTGAATCAGGCGAAGAATCTGAGGTTTTTGTCGGAAAACTTGTACGGGCCATGGCCACAAATGAAAATTTTTTTAAGCTTTTGCAACAACAAGAAGTTTGCATGTGGTCAGTGACCACATGCTTGCTGCGTGGCCTATTTGCTAGCTCGACGCTCGTTAAAGAGGTGGTATCACAATCGTTCACTGCGCTAGGTCACATCCTCACAGTGGTTCAGGCCCATGAAGAAAGCATGACCCCGTTTTTAACTAATGTTTATGAGGAAATCACCGAAACGGAAAACGTTCCTGCCGCGATGGTGGCGAGTTACATGGTGCATACACTTTTAGGTCCACAGAAGGTTAGCCTATTGGAAGACGTCGAGGAATCATTGGAGTGCAAAATCTTTGCAGGCCTGTTCAAGCAACTGCAAAAAATCCTGCCTCTGGCTGCTTTGTTGCGGTGTCGAATCAAGGACCCGTCTCTACCAGCTAAGGATTATGCCAAAATATTTCCTATTTCACTGAAGAGCCTAAGCAGATCCGAGGGATATATTAGTGATATTGTGTCGCAATGGATCTGTGAGCAACGCCTTGGCCCTGAGCACTTGCGGCAGGCACTGGCACGGATTACGATGGTTACCTGTTTAGAGGACAGACTCGAAATTCCAGTCATCTCACTCGGTACGGCGTCACAGCTATTGTCTGATATTCGAATAACGTTTCCGGTGTCGCTTCAACTGGAGACAATGTTGGCTAATTGTTGTTGGAGTTATCTTTGTCTATGGAACCAGAACTTTCATGACTCAGAAATACTTTTGCTGTCAATGGGCTTTCTTCGTATCATCCAAGCATACAAGCTAAAGGAAGGACTATGTCATATAATATGGAAATCGCATTTACAAACGCGAGTTATCGCTATGGCCCGGATAATGGAACAGTCTGGAGTATTGCCAGACGCCCAGTTGGAACGTTACGTTCAAGTGGGAAGGTGCGCTTTGACGGAATTCTTCAACTTTTGCTCAGCCATTCTCGACATCATTATCGAGGTGAACTAAGCATTGTATTGATTTTCAAAAATTATATACAAACGTATTATTTACTTTATCTGTTCTTTATAAGTCTATATATTAATATGCCTGATTATTGGCAAAAAGGTGGACTTTAATCTAGAAACCTGTGTCTATAACTTTAATTAAAGGTTCTTTCGTTTGCAGAGTATGTTGCCAAGCGAAGACGTGGAAATACTATGTCCGTTGCTTAAGGAAGAAGTGCTTTCTCCGGGTTTCGCGGAAGGCGATCCGTCACTTATATCCAGAGCTTTATCATTGCCTCAAGCTTTGAGAGATACCGTCCACTTGCACTATAGCCTAATCACAATACTGGCCTACTGTACCCAGTTCAACCTGGACGAAACACAACCCTTATCATTGTTCGATAGCGCGGTAAGTGGTGAGAGCATCCATAGATGATTAACAGAAATCAGAAATGTTTGATTGCCATCAGGATTCGACAACGAAGCATGCCATACGCAATTTAAAACAAAACCATTTCCCTAATCACGTAATCGGAAGTATCTAGCATGTACTACACACGAAGTTTAGAAGAAACAAGGTAATCACTTTCATTTAGTTTCAGCAAAAAATATATATGAATACTATCTTGTGGTTATCTTTTCAGGCTCAAAGTGCCCTTTCTGAAGACCTCTGCGAAGTTTACCAACGATACAATCAAACAGCGACTACTGGGGCATTATGTAACCGGCGTATGCTGTTTCTTCGGCGAGCAATCGAAGGCTGTGTACAACGCCTTCCTGAAATTTACATGCCCGAAGAACTGATTGAATGCCAGGCTTGCATGGTCCGTCTCCTCGATCTAGCTCATTCGTGGGATATCGACAACGATATAGTCAACAGAGAATATGTTGTATGTGTTACCATCTTTTATCTAATTCCATCTTTCGACTGAAACACCTGAAAAACGTCTAAATTCGCAGTTCGAACTATATTCCTCTTTTTTTTTTCTTCTTTCGCCTTTTTTGTAGACTGTTTACACATAATAATGCCGCTTTATTTACATGTTTGTTTTCAGCTGCAACTATATTCCAGTGGACATGACCAGTTGGCGCAAGAGGTGATGTCTCAGATAAGCGACCGTCGTGCAATGGCCGAATCGTTAATGATCATGACTGGGTTAAGGGTGCGCGCATTTTTGGGAGAAATTGACAAGTCAACCTGTGAAAAGCTCGGCGTCGTGTCAACGCGCGTCAATCGATGGATTGGCGAATTGGTTAGTAAAATAACAAAGTCTATTTTCTCGACGACCCTCGTTTCCACTGCTACGCACATAGACGAATCTCTGTTAATACTCGCTAAGATTACTATAATCACTACATTATTTTTATTTTAGAAATAATATATGCAGATGGCTTACTCTCACCGCAGCCGTAACATCAAGTTTGGGGTCTACCTAATAACTAAAATACACATTTTAGCCGGACAAAATACTTCGCTGCACGAATAAAAGCGTTGACAGCATCATGAATCTTGTACAGACTGTGTTATCCCTCGTTCCGGAGTCAAGCGCTGAGGCACAACTTCTCGAGGAGGTCATACTTCTAGTAACGAACCTGCCTGCTGTGAGGGCTATTGAAAATGATGATCTCTGCTAGTCGAACATGAGGAAAAGCGCATCGGCCCGTTTGCAGTGCACTGTGGAAGAGACGTCATTTCAAAGAAGGCAGCTTGCTTACTAGTAGATGCACGAAATGGCCACCTCATACAATTCAATCGTACCATCGCACCGATATATTTCTATGGATGAAGGCTATTTTTGACAGAGTTTAACGGTTCGTATGAGTTAGGAGCTATTCCACCTAACTTAGTTAAAAAGTAAGAATAACATAAATGAGGGATTAAGCTTTCAAATTTTGTTTATATATATATACTTATCATACTTTATAACGTTTACGCAAGCGAACTTAGGCATAAAAGTAGTATTAACTAAGTGACTATATTCGAATATGACGTTAATGTTATCTGTAATTATAGTTTAAACACTTTAATGCAAACGTGCACGAATCAATAATAAAGTCACATATTTGTCTGTAAAGTTATTTTACATTATAAATCACATTAGGACTTTTATTTAGGAAGGCAGTTTTGAGTGTTTTAGGAGAATGAATAAAAGGAAGAATGACAGCCATTCAACAGTGCCATATAGAACGTCTAATTTTTCGTTCCTTTTATATATTTTATGCTAGATTCAATGACGAAACCATATTTAAGAAGATTTTAGATAACTAGTATAAAAATAAATTTACTTATAAAATATTAAAAAAAAAAGTCAGCAGCCACCAAATTCTCAAGCTATCCACCAAGGAAATTATTGTCTGAGATACTCGCGATAATTCCACTAGATTGCGTTGTGCAGATCTAAGCTTATTTTTCTACCCTAGAGGGTCTGAATTTTAGTAGGTTTTTGTGTGTGTTTGATGGAAGTGACATTAGTTTTGGCACCTACAAAATACGCGATGTATCTCAAATGTCTATAATAGGACTTGTCATTTTTATTATACACACTTTAGATATATTACGATCTCCGACGTTCTTTTATGTGCTAATTTGCAATTCATCGTGTTATATTTTCTCCAAGAGCGAAATAAACAAAGTATGTTTATTCCTTCTCTTAAAATTTGTCTACATAAAAATACGTAAATAAAGGAGTGTGAAAGTTAGCTGGCTGTAATCAGGGCTAGCAATCCTTCCTGGCCTAACAGCATCAACTATTGTTCTATTTTCATATAGCCGCTATATACAAATAAACGAAGCAGAGTTACTTCGTGATGCTATACGATATCACAGCGCATAGGAAGTCCTGATAGTTGTCGAATTCACAATAAGTTATGGAGCGGTTCATTAGAATTCGCTTGCTTCCACCAATTATCGACGTATCTTTTACATGTGGCACATACCAATATGCAATACAGTAATGATTAGTATCATATTGATATAGCCTATTTTGCCTTCCTTCCAGATTTCTTTGCCGTCCCTGCTCTTCAGAGCCGCGTTTTTGTTTTGGACTTTGCTCTTTTCTTTAGAGAGGGAAAAACAAGCTTTTTAGGAAGCGATATTATTTATACGCGTCAGCGCATAGCTATTTTCCAGTGAAAGTTACCATTAACCTTTGCCACCGATATGTGTACGTGAGTAGTAGTCGTAATGATAGCTATGCATTCTGTGTGGAAATTAGCTGTGTTATTTTTACGAAACGCCAAGGCAGCTCCTTGTCTAGCCAGAGCGAGGAAAATATGGTAAGAGCAAACGATCATTCTTTTGGCCCAGGGATAGGATTGGAAAGGAGACAAATATTGGTGAGGAAACGATAAAAGTCGTATAGCGTCTACAGCACATGCTGTATTGAACGCGCTTGACCATTCTAATCGTTATTCCAAGGTTTGAAAATTGTAAGGACGTATCTAATGATAATCATTAGATACGTCCTTACGATAAAGGGTAGGTGATTGCAAATAAAATGGTAACCTGAATTGTTCCAACGTTATAGATATATAGACATTACTATTGTCTTACTTTTAGCGGATTATTGCTATTGTTCGACAACGTCGATATAAACGGCTGCGAGGACTAACTTTACTTTGTCCTTTTTGGTAATTAACCCTTAGACCCGTCTATCGTACCCAGTGATTTAATGGGCTAACGTAGTATGTCAATGGACCGTAGCCGAACGGAATATCGAATAGGTTTTGCGAAGTGGAACCTTTTGTAAACTCTCATGTGCTCACTTGCTCAATTTTTCGCTTCCGTGAATTTGCGTTGGGCCTCTCTTACCGCCAACATCCCGTATAAGGTGATTCTTTCGTAGTAATTGAATTTAAGTCAAATTGAAATTCAAATAAGACAGTGCGCTCTACCTCTGTACTGTACACAAGATGGTTCGATTACTGCTTGTTTAGTTATCCTTTTTACTCTGCTTTATTATTATGCTTAATTCTACGTTTCATGTGTCTGGACGTTCGACGAACTCTAGGTTACGAGAATTTCTGAAGCTTAAGGGACAGCAGCAAGGAAGGATAGGAAGGATGAAATACATGACTCTCCCAGTAAAAAATACCCTTAGCTTAAGAATTTATTGTACTGTTAAGCAAGCAATAATTGAATCTGGCTTCACTCGATTCATCTAATGTAATTATGGTAGACCTTTGCAAAAGACGTGTTTACCACTCTCGATGGATTCGAGGCATGACTTGCTAGCCGCTAGGTTATAACAATGATAACTGCCATAAGTTTTTTTTTCAACAGGAGCAGGAATTCGAGGATTTGTCGATGTCGCCCGGCCGTTGAGTTACTTTGGGCACTTTCACTATCACATAGGCAAAAGAGAGATCTCGAAAATCTGCACATATCAGTTATTACAATCAATGATCCAGATTCAAGTAGCATACTGTTAGTTACTATCCAAATCAGCCAACGTGGACATTACCATGATTGAAATATTCTACAGTAGCTGGCTCATTTCAATGACTCGAAACAAAAATCATCTACACCTTGTGGGATGTACTTTATAGCCTAAACAACTGCTTGGCCAATCAACACAATCAAGTGGCACGTAAGGCTTCTTTGCGATGTTATCGATAATTTATGATAGAGCTTTTACATACCTATTTTGATAAACAGCTCTGTACATGCTCAGTACTCCGCAGGCTTGTCGCCTATGCAGTAGCAAGTCGATGTTATTTATATCAGCTCTTACACAATGACGTTGTTGCTTCGCGTTATGGAGAGCACCGTGTTTCGCGTGGAGTAATGCTGCGCGAACTGATCACCTTGTCCCATTACATACGGCGTAGCGGCATTGGCGGGCGGACCGGGAATCACATCTTTCATAAGCGATATGTTAGCTACGCGCCGCCGCTCTATCGGCGTGGCTGTTTAAACACGGACTAAATTTCTAGGTCAGGCTGGCAGAAAGGAAATAACAAAGGACCTAATACAACATTAACCGTCACCGTGATATTTTCTCTACGTTTGCTAGCAACGCAGAAGTGTTTTGGCTTGTTTAAAACTGGGGTATATAGTCAGTTATCCAGGTCAGTGAACAGAGATTGTGCACCTGTTGGCGTCAAGTTATTCGGAGTACTAAGTGAGGCTTAAATGAACAAAGAATTCGAGCGTTTGCGGGGGCGACTGCGTCGGAGTCGATTATGAATGTGTTGGTCTTGTGCACTTGAAAAGTGTTGGCTATCAGGATGTTGCTAACTAGCCGGATGACCGACTCATTGGACGTGCTACAATAGTATAATTGTGTGTGTGTGGGGAATGTCAAAGACAAGAAGTTAGCACTTGCTTCACGGCAATACTCTCAGCCTGCAACGGAGGCTACGATGTCGTGGAACGAGCGGGAACGCCGGCCTTCGGCATGCGCAAAGGCTTCGCGCTGTATCCTAGTTACGTTTAACGTTTTGACATGGGTAAGCCTGCATAACTTTGTAATCCTTCGATTTCTTATCGAAAAATATATCGATACATTGTCGTAACGCGTGCCTGGTCACTAAAAGTGATTTCATAATTTGTCCTGAAAAACGTCACATGCATTCAGACATATTTGATCATATTAGATCAATTCACAGAAAGACGATTAGATCTAATATGAAGAAGATTTTAACTGTATTATCTAGTTATACGAAAAGTAGACCTTAAAATTCCAGAAAGTAACAGTTTTAGTTTCGATTATGCTACAGTTAAAAATTGAACGATTCATGAAAAATCGGTCATGCTACATGTTGAATCTTAACTCCCTACGGACAATTGGCACTGTTCTAATTGAGCTTGCTACGTGTTCGAGCAACAAATATTATTAAATCTTTGTTCTCAAACGAACTAGCGGCGCATCTGTCATACTGTAGTTTAGTAAGACTCAACAGCGATCGGGCAAACTGTTATTACTCAAACTAATATATTTATGTTGAAAATTTTTAGCAAAGAATTCTTTTTCACGTCAGGACAGACTGGGGACAAATTCATTGCACGTGAAAATAAGTGATTTAGCTCTGACTTAGATTTTATAGATATCAGTGACTGAGGCTTATTATCATGTCGTTTGTACGATCATCAGAGTAAAAGTTACCGATGAGTGTCCAGTAGCAATTCTATTAAGTGAACAACGGTTTTTTTTTAACAAGTATAGTGTGACTGCATAGATAAATAAGTACGATGAATTGGGTAGTGGTGAGTTTGACTTCACTTATTTTTTTAGCGAAATTCGTAATGACCGCATGGTCAACGAGTACTGCTTGTGTGATCCGCAGTACATGGTCTAAAGTTTATGCTATTTTTTTTTGGCTGGTGGTAGTGAACAGTTTTGCTTTGATAAATTTAGACCTTTATATATAGAGTTGTTATGTATTTTTAGGAAACGGACAGCCAGTACACATTGTCATTCAAGTAGACCTTTTTCCGGCCAACTGTACATGTTAACATAACTCAAGTATGATTCACATGCGTAATTCTGTAAATATATATATATAAGTAAACATCTAACCGATTGCATATTGCGGAACTCTTTTGATACTGTAGAACTCTACACTCCAACTTTGCTATACAAATCTAGACATTTAACATATTTTTGTATTACAGTTATTTGGCTTAATTCTAGTAGGACTATGTTTGTGGGTCCTCTACGAGCCAACTCTGTTCGAAGTGCGAGCCCATCTTCGGCTACTTGACGGATACAAGACCGGTCTTGTGATGGCTATCAGCATAGCTGTAGGAGTTTGTCTTCTCAGTATGATCGGCTATTGTGTGTCGTGGTACCGATCGTCGAGAGGACTTTTCATCTATTGTTGTTTATGTCTCATACTTATTATAGACCAAATTGTTGCCATGGCATTTATATTTAACTACATCGTCACAGATAAGGCAGGTATTTTTTGCAAAGTTGATAAATAAGTTCTAAAATAAGTTTAGTTTCACTATATATATATATATATATGATATTATTACATATAATGCTATTATATCAGGCAAATATGCAATAATGTTAGCTTTGTGTAAACGCACTGTTACATTAGGGTTTAGTGGGATGTCAAATACAAATTAAACGAAACATTTACTCTGTGCTAGCAATCATGGTCGCATCTTAGACCCTACATAAAAATTCGCCTGTTGTTGATCTACAGTGGTTAGATACTACTATTTCATAACAAAATGGACTTGTCACTTAGATCACGTAAAACTTAAAGTATGAAACAAGTGTAATAATCATATAAATTGATAATAATTATATAAACGAATGAACAGGAGAGCAACTTGTTTTTTACTTTAGCTTTATGTTATGGTTAGCGAAACTACCGTTTATAGACAGTTCGATACCTCATATTTCTTCGAAAGATGCTTATAAAGCCACTGACTCCAATAGATGTGAAGCTGTAACTTTGTGAATAGTCAGGAAATTGTGCCGCACACGGATACAACAGTTGTTTGCTGAGATAAAAGAGAACGTAACTTAAGAAATCGATAATCCGTAGCCGACCTACAATGTTTATCCTGACAGCTACCTTAGATGTAGTTGCTTGGCTTGACTCAGTGTGCATTTGGAAGTTGTAGTGTCATTCTTTACCCTTGTATTTACACTCAAGTAATACGGATATATGATGTTTGCTAGTGATTTTGATGGGCGCGATTATTTCTAGGTTACCCTGACTATTATATAGACAATAACTATTTTAGTCGTATATATGTATATATTTACTTGAATAAAGTATAATTGTTAGAGAAAGCTTTGGCGAAATTTAGCAATACCGTTAATGACAATAAAGTTGTACTACACGAAAACGATACCTAACATCTGCGCATATAGGACAGTTAGCTAAATCTCATTGCAGTTTTACCCAGGCTTACACGTTGGTATATGCCACCTGGAACTGACAAGGTGCCAATTTTTGGGTATATCAACCAGCTTAGAAAAGCTTTTAATTGCGGTCACCTGCAATAACTAGAGTAGACACGTTCACGCACTACAAATAGACTGCTGAGTACAATTCCATACTGGGCAACTCAATGTTGGTCCACTCTTACTGTTTAAGCAAAACTTAGTAACTCATCGCAGTATTCGTTAGCATAGCAGCAATATTATTCTGGTATTCGTTTTTAGCACAATTTTATTTATGTATTTTATTATTTTATTATTTATTTATTATGTAGGCGATTTATGTATGCATATATGTATGCGTGTTTATGCGCTCAATCCATCTGCGAATGCACGTTATCATTTGAAATTTGATTAAGTGGTGACTAGTAGATACAAGGTTTGCGCCAGCTAAAAAGATTTTAGGGCATGGTCTTGATTTAGCTGAAACATATATATGGACCATACCCGGTAGTGTATGTTAATCATGTTAATCACTACTGTTTTATCATGTAGTTTTTTTTTCTAACATTAGCTTGTTGACATTTACAACAGGCGCGGGATGACCTGTTGCTGCTATTCAAATCGCGCGCTTCACCGCAAAGAAATTCACATACCTTCATTAGTCCAAATAACAGCTTTGATAACCAATACTGTAGATACGTACAATCAATCACCTATATAGTTACAGTGAATAAATTGACTAAATATTTGATAATAGTGAACAAGACGCTCCAGAAGTGAGTTCATGAGCTTTTCGCTTATTCTCTTATTTCAGATAACACCATGGTTTTCTGAAAAGATCCGGAATATGATTGTTCTAAGCAAAGTGCACAAGCAGGACGCTATTACGTTTCTAGACCACGTACAGGAACGGCTTAAGTGTTGTGGTGGAAGAAGTTTTGTCGATTACACAGAAAACGAGATGGACATGCCATGTTAGTGTTATATATGCATATACGTATAAATGCGTAGGAACTATTTGATCATGTTTTGATATGTTAACCTGTCTGCCTTATTTGCGCTGACAGCTAGTCAGAATTTATGCAATATATAATGTCCGTCTTTATTCAATTGCTGTACAAAAAAATGTCATAAATAAAAAAGATGTTATACTGGAATACTCAAGCCGTTAATAGAGCTTTGGCATTATTATGAAGTGTTTATCTTTGTTTGGTCGATGCCGGCCGACTTCAAGTCTAACAGAAGTTTTACTTTTTTTCAACTCACATTCAGGGAGCTGTTATTACGGTGAAGGCAACGTACAGCTGAGAGGTTGTGGAGAAGTGTTAGTGCAGCATTTTAGGGAAAATGCTCTTGCGGTGGGACTCGTTACCCTTGGCATTCTCTTTTTACAGGTATAATATTAACAGGTTCATGTGCGTTTCTCGATTATTTTGTACATGTCGAAAATGATGTATATTCATTATATCTATTTAGTATATTTTTTCAAAGGAGAACCATGAAACGCTGAAGGTGAACCCTTGCACTCTTTATTAGAATAGTCGTTTGTGATCGTGTACTTGTGCGCTGGCGTATATGCACAGATCAAGACATGCGAGCATCCCATCTCCAATTGATCATAGAATTCTCACACCTCTTAAACCAACGCACCCCGGAACCCTGCTAGAGTCTAGTCTATCTTCATGCATGGGGCGTATATACCTTCTTGTTGAATGGTACTAACCTTGCGTGTGTGTAAACGTTTCCACGTTGCTGACTACAGCCATAGATGTCTTGAGAAAAAGATCAAGGCTATCAACACTCGTTCACGTATCGCCAACATTCGGTGCTCGTCTCCAAGCTGGACTTACGTCAGTTGGAACGTGTGCCAATGTGGAGACAATTAAAAAAAATGAATCGCTCTTATACAGCATGGAGCGAAGACACCGACAGATCGGCCTATTAGAAAATTCAATGAAAATAGGAGAACTAACAAGGTTAGGGCTAACGTTCTTACCATGGGAAGAACTAGATATCGTGAATGAGACTGACTTGTGTCCAAACCTTTAGGTGGGCATACAGGGAGATAGATAAACACAGTGTTAGATCGGGTCACGTATAGCGGATTCAAGAAATGTTTTGGGCTGGTGTATCTGTCGATCACTAAATTTTAACCGCAACGGCCTCAACCGAATAGTGAATGATAATATATAGAACCTTGGAACATATCAACGAGTATTGAGATGCTTTTCAAATATGTACGTGATTTCCTAATGCTTCATAGTTGTACTCTGTGGATCTTCGGCCGCTTTTTCACGATTGTTTCAATCAACAGTGTTTATCGCAGAGTATCATTTGAAGCAGTTCGACCCATCACGAGCTAGCGTTATAATTACACATTTCTGTAGGGTTAATTTGGTCTTAAGTTAATAACCTGGTATTAAGTATGTGCCATGCTTTTTATATAATATCTTACTAATTAATGTATTAGTTCACTTCGTAGTTCTAGTCAGCCTTGCTGACCACGAAAAAAAGCTCTTGTAATTTTCGCCATCTCTGTACATACGCGTGATCCGCGCGGTAGTATTGTTTACGTATCTTTGTCATACTATGCAGCAAGTAAATCAACATTCTTATTTATCGAGGTAACATTACACATGTATGTGTACATATTTTTCTTTAAAACTCGTCTTTGTAGATTCCTAAAACATTCGTCATCGACATCATCATGCCCCATAATGCTCGTGTCTTTAAGATGTCTTGCATTCATTTGCACATCAGTGTAAATATAGAAGCAGACGAAAAAATTATCTAAATCCTGTATTTTACTATTTTTCAGATCGGCTTATGCGCTTGTGCCTTGGTGCAGTTCTTCGACAAGCAAGTTGTCCGACCTCGTTTGCAAGCGTCATCTGTCTAGGTAGACTAAGTTTCATCTTACACGTTTTATTTGCACTCCACAATGCGGTGTTGACGAGTCGCTGTCGCCCAAAAATGTTTGCGAATGTTGTAGAAGTCATCGCAACCCGCGAAGTGTCAACAAGTAGTCAACCCTTTGCCAAATTCGTTACAGTGTGCTGCAGTCATACGCACAGAATAAAAGTGTTACGTCTCATCTTGACGGCGGTTCGCTTCCTCGTTAAGACGCTCTATCTTAAAAGTATCATAAAAAAAAGTGACAGTAATGGATATTTGCGCGTTTCATGAGTCAACTAATGTTTACTCCGCTGTTCCATTATACTATCGTGGCATTAGTCGTCATCTCGAACATACATACATACACAAAGATAAGCATCTAACAATTCTGCAGTAAATATATGTCTGCCTAGCAAATATGACTCAGAAATGGTCTTTTTTTTTTATCAAAACCCATGCACATGTCCGCATATATCGGCAGGTAAAAAAAAATAGGCTCTTTTGATGACATCACTATATAGCCACTATATAGCCTAACTATATAGAAAACATAGAATGTCATGCTGTGCTCGACTTAATGTGATAAATAATATGTTCATATTAAACAAGCATTTTTATTAATATTAACGTGCTTCTAGAGATTCTTCTTTTTAGGAAATATTTAAAGCCAATTACAGACAGATTTCATGATATTTTATATAACGCCTTATGCCTATATAACTGGCCTTATGCAATTTCAACACTTGAGGCCTAGGAGAACATCTAATATCCTAATCTTGGATCTGTTCGATAAAGTTTTTACGTATAGAAAAAATAGCGTAATGTCAGCAGCAAATCGACCTGTCTGTACAAACGACTTTACTTCTAAAAGCTCAATAATAGCTCACAGGAAGCTTTGCTTACCTATATCTGTGCATTATACAAAGTACAATCATGTGTTGGGCCAAAAATGTAGCATAGCTATAAAAATATATTAAATACATGTGAGCGTGGTATTCTAGTTGGAAATTTCAAGGTTCAAGGTTTTTTTCAACAATAGGGCTTATCAACTATCACAAAGAGGTTAGCCAGTACCACTAATAACAATGTAATATACTAATAACATTGTAAGAATTGTTTTTATATAGGAGGCAAACGTGGGACTAGCACAGCGGGATAGTTCCAGGATTTCGTCCTGTCGAATACGTCGAAGTGCTAAGGATCCCGAAGTTTTGGTAATGTGTTACGAAACAGGCACACCAAATGTGTAAGGCTTATTTTGTCTTGTAATCGACTGACACATGAGTTCGGCGAAATTTGAAGCGAGTTGCATGGAAATGTATGTTATTTACGAAATGGGAAAGTAACTGAAGCAATACAGAATGAACTGCTGATGAGTATGTTGATGAAGAAACCGCGTGTGTATCGCTTTAATGTATTATCATGGCATAATTGCTTTGAAATTTCCTTAAATTCTGTCTAAACGGTCACCTATGAAAATAGCGACTTTTGGCAGTTACTAGAATCAATCAGTCGGCCCCAGTGAGCGGTGAAGTTTCTGCACAGTAAATGAATACTTAAATAAAGAAAACAGACAGTCCGATCCGAAAAGCAACATGTAATCTTCTGATGCAAAAAAGGATTAATATGGCTGTGCAAGGATTTCATATTTTGGAAAATTTTTCGTTTGCTGTTGTCGCCTGTCGAAACAACAGAAAAAAAACGCTATTCGACAAAACTTAGCACAAATGCTATTAATTTACGATTGCGTACGGCATACGTATAATGCGTGCTTCTGGAGTTAGGTCGACAAGCAGTGCGTTAGGACGAGTCCTCTCATCTTGTGACCAGTTTTCTGCCGGTTGTATCCGTATGTATTTGTCCTTTAAACTAATCGCATTTTATAAATATTTGATCTCGAACATAAAGAGAACAGAGGGAACATTTGAAGAAGGAATATAGATTCAACAAAATACAGGACATAACAACAACAATACAAAAGAAAGACTAGTGGAAGCGAGTGGATACATCTGGAGTCGACTGTCGTTCTGTTAGAAGGCACAACTTTGCATGTTTTTTCAAAATCGATGAAGTAGCGACTACGTACGGCATCATTGACGAAATAACCAGTAATTGTGGTCTACACCTTCTTGAGCGGGGCAATATCAAGCTTCTCTCGGGTCCTTATTGACGCGAATTTGACGTCTACGAACAATCGCCCCTTGGATTTTTTTCTCAGGTACAGTCTCACTGAGTACCTGCTTCGTTGCGTTCATCCGAGACTCGGTCATGGCATCACCAACCCTCTATAATATAAATTGGACCTGTACCAGCTACGAATAGGCTGGTTATTTTGGTCAGGTTATTTTTGCACTTACGCATTTGTTTAATAAAACAGATGTATTGACCAGTTGAATACTGCGATATCTGATATATGCCGCACGGCTGACACATTCGGTCGGCATAAAGATCATCAAGTGACTTCTTGGAAAGCTACGTGATGCTACGTAATTAGTCAATAACAAAAACAGTTTATAGATAATTAGCTGACTCTGAGGGTAAGCTATCTAGCGGAGTTTTTCTTAACTCGAAGATATTTGATATAATCGTGTAGTTTACCATCACCCATTGTTTCGATCCGTTTGTTCTCATTCACATCTATTCACCTTAGCATATTGCATTAGTACATTAATATGAAAAAACAATGTCATTTATACTAAACGTGCTGCTGGCAGTCAACTTGACCTGTTTTCCAAAATTTTTAAACGTTCACGCAGTTGAATGTAGTCACCTTGCCATCGAATTTTACGCTATGGAAACAGTCCGTTTTTTCAGGATCGGTCATTTGAACTGGACACGCTTGGAATAAATATACAGAGGGTGTCGCCGCTATGGCCAGTTTCAACATACATGTACATAAAATTAACGGTTGGGCCTCATTTGATGTCGAGTCTCGTGACAAACAAGTTTCCCTGATAAAGTTGATGCTGCTATTCGTCTTACATAGCTATGAACTTGCCATTTACTTACTGAACTACCTGCATAAGATTCTATTGCTAATGGCTTCTAGCTGTTGTATATCTTGACGTCGTTTGACTTGGTTGCATATATTGGAATTATTCCCTTCCCGGATTCATCGAAAACAATCTCGCTAAGTATTGTTCTCTCGGCTAAGTTGTGACAATCGAGTTGGGTTTGCTGTTCGGTGTTGCGTTTCGTGCCCTTTTTAGTCCTAAAGTCTCGCTTTGCGTTTATTTGTTCATTCAAACAGCAAATCGCGAATGTAATTTAAATATTACATTTCGCTGCGCGCCTATAGTGCGTTTAAGGAAAAACGATGCCTTAGGTCTAAGTTAACTATTTAGAATTTGAATGAAAAATTTGCCCACATTTATTTGCGTCTCTTTCTACTGAATATGCCCCTAATATAAATATATATATATTTTTTTTTACTTATATATGAGTAAAATTATATAATATAATAAAATAATATAAGTAAAATAACAATAATAATAATAATAAATAATAATACGGAATATTTAGCTTGAGGCCTCTCTGGAGTACAAACAAACGGAAGATACTGCTAAACCTGCACCATATTTGTCAGAGTACTTTTGGGTATTACAATGATGTTTTACTGTAAATCCTGGATCCATCGAAAACAAAGTAAGGATCCCCTTGCGGATGTTTACGTTAAGCAAAATTATACAGTGTAATGATACTCGATGATGCCATTGTGGTGAGTCATTCAGGTTTATCGAAAAATGAGGTTCTCTGTAGGCAGACCTCCTGCTTCCGTTGTTCTTAGTTTTAATGTGAACGATTTTCTTGGCTTGCTGGTATCTTTGAAGTACTTTTTTTCACAATTGACTCTGACAATTTTTCTCGTGGATGTTCTCAATTGTTTCCACCCTTTTCACTATTGTATGAACGCTGTCTTCGGCACACAAGCGGTGTTTCGGAGCTTAAGGTAATCTTGTCGAACTTCCTGCCATTTAGAGTTATTGACGTGGTAGTGATACTCCAATTGTATAGGTCTGATGGCGATGAAAGAACTAAGAGCTGGCATACGCTAGCTAATACCATTCAATGGTCATTCCCGAACAGCCTTGGGAGCGATCCCACTGTCTTTATCGGCCGACTGCCAGCCAATCAAGTCTCAACTATTCAAGAACAATAACAATAAACTAACACTAATAACAGCCACCAGAAATTTGGTTCGAATTGAGAGTACATGTCAAGTTTTCTAATGCCATTTATTCAGGCTTTGTCTTTCGACAATTACTACTTCTCGTGAAATAATCAAATATATACTACATCCTTGTCCAAGGGAATAAGGATTCTCGGCCTCACGTTTCTAGCGTTATCTTTACGTTACATAAATTTCTGCCTCTTTGGACCATGTGGGCTAGGCTTCACGGCATATGTATAGTACATGGACAGCACCGATACTTTTCGCTTCCGAAACACCGGAGCAGATCTGAACAGTGAAACTATAATAAAGGATGGCTAGAATCAGAATAGGATATCAGACGGGAGGAACATTGCTACTAATAACTATAATGTAGTGATCTTCGTGTTCTTAAAGGATTCAATTGCGAGACACCTACTAGAAGCAGGCATTTATGAAGGAACAGTAAAATGTGGTTTTAGGAAAACGTTAGTGGGATGAAAGTAAGTAGTGAGTAATCTTCCTGGAGATTAAGAATCGTCCACACAATCTAACAACAAATAGGTTTACAAACATTTCAATATAGACTATGTTTAGTAAGAAGTAATACATACTATTGTGGTGGCGTTTCATTGCTTAATAGTTCTGAGATTATTCGACGCACACGGGAAGAGAAAGACGGAAGCGATCGTAATAGATTCATTTTTACATTTATTAGTATCTATTGTATTCCGTAAAATTAAGCTTAACGATTCTTTGATTTCACACCTACAACGTGCATACAGAGCTGCATAGATAAGCTTTGTGCTGCTTCCTTGTATATTCCCCTTGACTGGTGAAACGTCAAGGAGAATATGACGTTTCACCATAACGCGCACTCAGAATTGCTAGGTCTCATAAGTGAACCTACTCGGCATTCGAATGCCTTTCCGAATCTGGCAAAGTTTTTAAGCGGGATATTAACACGTTGTTTTGCATAGCCGTCAATTTGCTCATGAGATGTATCCATGGCCTGATCGGGTGCGGAGGCGTGACATCGCTTATAAGCCCACGCAATGAAGAAGAACTGCTCAGAGTACAGATGTGTTTCAGTTTAGATTAAGCACTAATTAGAAGCTGGAATTATAATTATACGAAGAGCGGTATTATTAGAAGCTGGAATTATAATTATACGAAAAGCGGTATTTAATACAAGTATCATTCTTGGCTTCTTTTCGTGTTTTTTTAATGAGTTTATATAAAGAATTTCATTCGAGAGTTCGAAGCTTAATTTTTTATATGAAGAGCGCAAATTTATTTCAGCATTATGAATACTAGCAATTACTATTTGTAAACGTCTATCTGATTTTTGGCGCATACAAGTTTCTTAGACATCTCAAACGCCTAGAAACCCACTCAAAAAATTTCTGTTCAAATCTTACAATGTAATAACGTCATAAAAAAAATATCGCCAACGGGCAGATCCTGCCTTTCACGTGAACACGAAACGGATATTGTCACTCACTACAACTTTTTTTTATATTTAACAATAATAATTAACAACTTTATTTAATTAAGCAGGTAATTTACGTTTAATTACCTGCTCTGGTGTATATTGTTCCATGTGCGGAAGGATCTCCACATATCCGCCGCTTGTGTAAAGATACAGTTGAAATGCGTGAAACAGTGCGCGCAGCCCTCCATTATCGGCAAAATTTTCATTTAATAAGACAGTGCCGTTAGATGTTTCATTTGTGTGGAGCGGAACATCAACGCTGTACTGATTCATAAGGCAGGTCGTCGATTTCTAAAGTTAACATAGAAACAAAGCATTTACTACTATCGAGATTAAGTCTGCTAAGCTATCTGCAACGTTCTTAACTGCGAAATGTTATCTTTAATCACTGAAGTTGATTTTCAACATAGCAGTCTTTCATTTGCAGTATTCGCGCATTGTTCATGTACCTAGTCCAGTTAATCGAAAGCGTTCCTGAGGTTTTAGGATTTCGCGGATTTCGTATTCGATGTTAGCAATAACTAATAGTGTGGAAACTTCTACATTTTTTACAACGAGCCAGAGTCACAATAGCGTGCCAAGGGAGAGGTGGCAGTGCTTGACTGTCACTGACGATCGAAGAATACAATGACAAATTCTGTGCACGACATCTATTAGACAAAAAAAAAAGAGCTACTGACGTCTAGTTGTGACAGAAAAACCGGTCTACTCTAAGAATCGAGTAAAAATCAAATAAAGGAAGACCGCTCTTCGCGCTGCTAAAATGAAGGAATGCACTTTTCCTCTTAACACGCTTCGTAATACTGGATAACTTATGTTGTTATTTCGCGTACCTCAAAATTCTGCCTCGTCTGTTCTGACCACCATTTGCTCTTTCCTCCTTTTTTATCAAATTCGCTTCCACTGTCATCGAAGATGCGAAAGATTTCGTGTCCTACGGGGGACGAAGCGAGGTTGATCCACACTGGGGCACCTTCAACATAATTGTACAGCCCCAGACCACCTGGCAGCAACACGCCGTCCAGTTCGGATTCATATGCTGCATTGATATCCTAGACTCGTCTCCATCACGAAACCCACACACAGAAGTCAATACGCGTGGTCGCGCAAAGCCACACAAGTAGAATTGACAAATGATCGATTAGTAGCAGGTCAGTTGTATATGATCGCAGGTATGAACCAAGGGTTTTAAGCATCGCTTCGATATGAGTTACGAATATCGGGAGTTCGACAAAAGGACAACCTATTTTTCGCCATTCATTGCTGGTATTGTAAAATGTCAAAATTGTTTTTAGATTAGAGATTTGATTAAATTAAAATGAAAATACATAAAAATTAGTTCTTAAGTTATGTTACAAATTAACGATCTAGATTCTAGTAGAACGCTGAAAAGCTACCTCTGTTCTTTCAGTGGAAGTGCTGTGGCATTTTTTTTTGGCACACACTAACATGCATGACTTATTTATTATATTGGCAACTGGAGTAAAGTACGAAAATTATTAAACAAGGCTCTTACCGACTGCGCCTTCTGCCACGTCGTCTGCTCGCGATTACTGGACGAACTGAAATATATTAGCCTCGAGGCTACCTTAGCCGATTTGATGTTAAGTATATTTCCGAGGAAATTGCCACCAATCTGAGCCGCGGTTTCTTGGTAGTTGCTTTCGTTGAAAAATCCCGGATATCCGACGTACGCTAACGTATTGTTGATTTTTTTCAGAGCGATCTGCTTCGTCGCCTCGTCCATCCAGCCGAGATTCACAAGGATCTTTCAAATCAACGGTATCGTACAAGCTGACAGCGTCTTTACGAGAGATGATCATTATCGTAGTGAGAGTTGGTGGGATCGACCGAATTTGTGGATTCATAACGTATCTTAATTTTTCTCACATCTGTCTACACCCGCCTAACCTTTGCCTAGGAAAGCCTCGAGCCGATCTATCTATTATCGAATCGTTGGTATGTCCCTGAATACCCCAGATCATGCACTTGTCCAAATTTCGCGGCTACGGCCTAGCCCATGAAGAACTTAAACCTTGAATCTTAGTTGAACGAATTGGAAGTTCGTCAACAAACGTACAAGCATCGGCTGTAGTTACTACCGATTACTGCAAAGTATATTAAGACCCTAAACATTTTCGTGTGTACAACAGTAGAACATTACTCGGAGCGTGTTCATACATAGCTTTTAACGACTAGTACATCTTGTACAAAACTCATTTCGTTAGTGGAAACGACAGTACTTGTGTTACTGCGCTGCCCTGTTCATGAACAAAATGTTTTTCGTGTTTAAGTTTGGTATTCAAGTCGTTAGATGTTACTTTGGAAGACTGGCTCCCAGCACAAAACTAAGCACACCTATACGCGGATTTGCATCTAGAATAAGGCACACACCTCTGCGATGGCAGTCTTGATGAGATTTGCGATGGCGAGCAGTTCAGCGATCCCGAATGCGCTTATGACATGGCGTCCGATTAAAGCTGCCCCTGACAGAGGCAAATATTCATACGCCTATAGTGACAGCCAGCAAGTAGTCAAACAAGCCTTCAATATTACGTTGTTTTGTACATTGGATTTAAACAATTGTCTAATAATAATAATACCTAAAATAGTAATAATTACTAATAAAATTAATTTACATATTGTTGCCAGCTGTTATCAGCCTCACATAATTCGTGTTCACCAGTATTACTAAAGTTTAAAATACTGCTGTTGGATCCTAGTAAACTTAAAAAGCGTGAGTATATAGTTTTATTTAAAAATGGGTGAACAAAAAACATCCTAATAGGTTTGTAAAAAAAATTTCAGCTTCTAAAGACAAGCTATTTTTAGAAACTGAAGTTCACATAGTTCACATTTGTCTAAAGTTATCATAGTTTAGGGAAAACCTCAGGAAATACTACGGCCTTGTTGCTTTAGAGCAAATAGAGTTCCTTCATTTCTTAGCGACGAATTTAAGGTCACATGGGAAGCCTATCATATAGCCTATATTGCATAACGCGGATCCTATTGGTACATAATTGACCGGATCGTTTTGATATAACCATCTGTCTATCATATCATTGGACCCTCGTCTGGTTACGTGTCGCTATTTAATCGAACGGACAATCGAATAGGTGCTATTCGATGATAGGATTTATAAAAATAACGTTTTGAAAAAGACAAAAAACAATCGACATACCCTACCTTTCTTTCACAGTACGACACATTGTCAATGTAACACTCCTTATATTTGTCTACAAGGCAAGCTGCTTTCGTAACAGCTCCCCCAACAAATGGTGCAAGTTTTTTCACTAGCCACATCACAATATAGTCTTCGATAATCTGTTCGTTGCCGGATGGCCTCTGGACCAAATCCAACGCAACTGCAATTCCAATCACATCATTCATAATTACTTCGTCTTTATTCGATATTACAATGACACCGGCTAGTTGCCTATTGACGAGGGCAGCCAAGCTGACTCCTGTTACTCGCTCGAAATCTTCAATCTTGCCTGCGACAGCTAAAACAATTGTACTACTAAAGTTTGAAAGGCAACGTTCGCCTAGCATTTGATGCAGTATAAGGTTCGACAGCCGCCTGGGGCTTACGGTTTCACCCCACGATTCAAGCATAATTGTTGTCTTTGTTAACATTAATTTATACTCGGGTCCTTGTTGAAATGTTTTAAGAAAGTGTTCATTTTTGCCGTTCAATAGGCAGGACCTAATTTTTTGTAGGGCATCCTTAACGTTTCTAACCCAGTAGTTTCTAGGTATATCATGTAAATTTATGCGGCTTTTCCTGTCCTCTATTATAACTTTAGTAGGGTTAACCATTTGTTTTACTTCCAACATGTTCTTCGCAATATTCCTCCCGGTTGGGTGTGCTGAGTGAAAGCTTAGCCAAGGTACCGAAAGTCCCCAATGAAGTGATAATCGTCCCAGCGAATATAGCAGCGGGCTATCTAAGTCGGACCTCTGCCGACTCCTAATAAAATTCCTTCTCCGACCAGCGTCAGCGAACCAGTTTAGTCGACAGTCAACAAACAGTGCTTTTACCTTACGTATCGCCTCTGCCACCTGTGTATCAGAATTCCTTGCAAGGCAACTCCCGTAAAGTGTGGAAATTTGCTTGTCTGAAGCGGTCAGCTTTCTCTTTCGCGTCGAATCTAGTGACGCGTTATAAATATCATGCAGATAATTATATCCGATTTCCTTCATGGCAGCGTGGAGTAGAAAAAGATCTTTAAGCGCCCTATGATCCATGAAGATTTTTTTCAGATCGTAGTCCTTTTGTAGGCCACCGCACGTGAACCCATAGAAATCTTCGCAAGGATCAACGTCGTTATTAATCGACTTGACATATGCCTGTCCAAGAACTTCACACAGAGGAGTCTTGCATATACTGATATTAAAAGCAGGTCGCGTGGATACATTGGCCGGCGATTGTGTTGATATCAGCTCTAAATTGACGTCGGGATGATTCTCTTCTGCTTGAGATTTACTGGAACTTGAGTGGTTTAGCACGAGCACGGTAACCAAAAACACGGCAATTAATAGCGAGAGTGCCATTGGAGCCAGCCAGTACCAACGACAGTATCGCTGAAACCTTATGCTTTTTCTATCAGGAGGCACAAATGAGACTTCTCCTTCACTGCCTTCAGTCACAGTATGTCCTGCACTGTCACCGCTATTCTCAGCGGAGGTTTGTTCTTTATTGCCACCGCTATTCTCAATGGAGGTTTGTCCTTCACTGCCACCGCTGTTTTCTGTGGGAGTATTCGCATTAATGGGACGATTCGAGGACATTATCACCGCTGTCGTCACGCACTCTAGTCGGTTGCTATAGTCGGTAATTTTTACTGGAGTCGTGTGTATATCGGTGCTCAGTCACTGGTGAACCTTACCGTTTACTTTTGTCTTGCAGCGTCGAAAGCTGACGAGATCTGTTGTACTAGTTAAATGCGTTGGAATTGCCGACAGCGTGTTGATCGCTGAGGGCTGCGTTGTCTACTAACTAGCGTTACGCCAATGACTGAGGTCACTTACTTCGAATGAAGCACTTTGTTGTCCACTAAGGTTTGAAGGAGGGGGGGGGGGGGGTGCAAATTGAAGATTCTAGAGAGGCGAGCAGTGGCACGATCGTATTGTATTGAATGATTTATGATTACAGCATCGTGTATGCTAGATTGGATTAAGCTTGATTTATAAATATTAGAGTACTCCTTACAGGGTTCGCTTCGCACACATTAAGCACACTTTATTTTATCTGTATAGGGTAAAAAGCTAATTATATTTAAAAGAGCAGTAACTTCGCATAGCGGCAAATTATTCCCTAATAGATACGACTTATGGCTTTTCCACAAAACAGTTTGGCAATTCTTACAGCTATATATATATATATATATATATATAGCTGTTAGGATTAGGGGCTAAGATTTTATCCCGTTTAACTAATTTGAACGTTCTCTACTCTTTTCAATATTACATTATTATACATATATATATATATATATATATATATATATATATATATATATATATAATATATTTTTACAATTAATTACATATAAGCGCAGATGATGCTGATAGATGCTTTGGTGATTGTAACCAGCAGTGCGCTCCGATCGTTTATACGGGAAAAATGAGAACGAAGTTGATAGCCTCAGTTTATAAAGAATTATATTTTATAGAAAAAAATTTTCTAGGTACAAAGTATTTACGGAACGTACTCCATTCTACGCGCAGGCCTCACCAGGAGGAGGAAACTGTAACGACCCACAACGTTTTTTGTTGTCGACGTCATTATAATAATACGAATGTAACTCGGAACTCACATCTGGTATTTGTTGTAACACTACAATGCCTCTGAGGACAATATAAGTACTAAAGTGAAGTTCTATTTAATTTCACTCACTTCGTGGTTAAATCCCAAAACATCTATCTGTGATGTCATATGTATCAAACATCAATTTGTGATTTTGTGAAAGAACAGGATCGGGTTCAACATCTCGAATCTGATTGCAAATGAGTTCGTAATGGTTTTAAAGACTTCCTAATACTGCTTCGCGTTTTGCACAATATCAGTATACACCGTTCTACGTTTTGTGTAACCGTCGTTACACTATCCATTTGTAATATAAACATTTTTTTTCACTGAAGCATAGATATCGTTGCCACTGCGCAGTTCACGTGGCAGCAACAATTCCATTGACAAGATTCAGCCGATCACAAATGTCTGCGTAACTGCTAATCAAACACTTCGTAGATGAGTGACAAGTGTTGCCCGCTCTAATGTTTATGTAACCAACGAAGGGCACTGCCAATAATGCTGACGCCCGATTTAACCCGCAGGCAATCCAAGTACAGATGTACATATACAACTGGACCTACGTATGTAAGGAAGCGGTTAAAGATCTTCATCAATATTTGTATAAATTAAAGATCCACTTGAATACTAATGCATCGCCTGCTCTGAGTGTATACCTAAAACGTTGCTTACGTTCTCTCCGAAGACGCTAGTTCCTCTGATTCTTCTAGGTATAATTTTAAGAATCATGCCTTATTTTTAATTTTCTTTTCTTTTTTACTTTTCTTTTTCTCTTTTTATTCTTTCTTAAAATTCTTAAAGTGATGCTACTCAACTAAAAAAAAATTACGCTTAAAATATTATCGAAATTCAATAGATTTCCAACAACGTTCCATTGTCGTTGTTTGCATTAATCTAAACATTCGCTCCCCACGTGCTTAAGGTTATTTAGGCTACAAAATATAGAAAAAAAAAATAGACTAGAAGACTCTAGAACAAATAACTATTTTTCTTTAATCTGCTTAGTCGAAACTTTTAGGAGCTGTAGGCAGCTGAAACAGCTGTATTTGAGCGTATAACAATTCGTGACACACCATGTTTTACCCAGGGGAGCCGCTTTGTGTTACCTCCTAATGAAGCTTTTCGTTAGATGATATAATTTGGCAGATTAGGGGCTAAGATTTTATCCCGTTTAACTAATTTGGACGTTCTCTACTCTTTTCAATATTACATTATTATACATTATATATAATATACTGCTAACTTTTTTTCGCGTAAATAAAAACAATGTAAGTTGCCCGTTTACCATCGGCACTTGAGTATCGTGACTGGCCTTCGGGCAGGTGACGTACGGTTAAAACAATGTTAGAAATAGGAATTCACTGCAGTGAGTTGGTGATGAACACGTCCAAATACGATCATTACCGCAAACCTGCAATCACCCCGATGGAGACTAGTTATCTTCATCTATGTTACATCTATCTAAGATTACGCATAGCCACCGAAGCTAGCTATGATCATTTTAGGCAACGCTGTGCTTGCTGTACATGGAATAGTGATTCTAAAGAATAAGCCATACATTTCGAAGCAGCAGTTTGTGCTTCAAGCAATGGCAACTGAATCGGTTTTCGTAGAATTTATGAATTTTATTTTAGAGTCACTATATGATTACAGTCGCACAAAACATTAAATCAATAGAGTGAAAGATACTATTATTTAGGCTTGGTAGGTTAAAAGTAAGACCGTTCTCAACTGGCTGCTTGCGATATGATAAATGCATTCATTTAAAACTGGTACCACTGTTAAACTGGTGAAAATCTCGTTGCAAGAGTAACTAATTCGTAGCCATGGCGGAGAACATACTCCATTAAGAAAATTAATGTCTCGAAACCGACGGTCTCAGTTATTGGCAGACTCCATATGACTTCCGAAACATTAGAGTAAGATTATGAGGCGAACCGGAAGATTTATAATAGGGTTTAAATAATAGATTTATAATATATATATATATAATATATATTTATAATATATATATATAATATAGGTTTATAATAGATTTTAAACCGAATATTTGTGAAGATTGCATGCAAACTATATTTCTGTATTTATGGTATAGGAATAAACGGCTACTCCTAAAAGTAGAATGATATTTTTTTGAGACCTTCTTGCCTTGATCCTTCGCATTATTGAAATTCTTGAGCTAACTCCTGAATTTTTTGTATGTAACGATTTAGATCGCGTTGAAATGGCTTGATGCACCGCTCCCATAAGAAAATAATTATTGAGTCCCAAATTTAAGTGGCAATCAGTATAGACGAACGTTGCATTAGTCAATATTCAACCAAATACGGAATAATATACACATTTTTTGCACACAAAAAAAAATGTGCTTTTGTCCTTAAAGTTCACGAATATACCGCAGCACAGCAGATCGCTAAACGAGACTACCACAGGATTGCTGAAAAAGACTATCACCGGAGTACCTTGTGGTAAGTTTTCAAAACCAAATGTCACATTTTAACCTGTACACACACATAATTATATTATTATTATTAAACTAAGCATAGAGTGACCATTAACACTTGACCTACCAAATTTGTCCTGCGCTTGCATGCAGTAAAAAGATAGCACGCACACTCGGACGCTGAACGGAAAACTAAACTGGGATCATAATTTTTTTTAAAAGAAATTAATCAGTTTATTGTATTTTCATTATTTCTGTATATGAAACAAAACGCCTACTACTGCTACGGTGAGTTCTCCGACTTTGGCGTAGAACGTACTGTTTCTTGGAGAGGAAAACGTAAATGAAAAATTACACTCTTCTCGATGGATCAGGTCTGGCTATCCACGCAAGATCACAATCGGAAATGGCTTTCAATACTAGACCCGGTGCGACCCCAAATGCTTGAGCGTTACAATCTATCTCTTGCCTTGCTCTTGGAGTACTGACCAGGCTTTTACATTAATCGAGGGATCAGAGGCTACCACTATCAAGCAACTCTTTCCCTAAATAAGCGATTACTTCAATAGTAATTCATTACTGTTCGACATCTCAGCTAGCAGTCTCTTATTAAGATCGGCTTGTTGTTTCAGGTAGACGGCCCATCGCTCCGCTGTTCTGTGTTCTAATTAGCACCCACCAATTTACTTGCTTTGAAATGACCAGCTGCGGATGTTATACATATGCGCTGGCTCCAAACCACTGAAAGTGATCATACAACACACGATTCGCTGTGAGAACGCACGACTTTAGTGGGCCCTTGAGCAAATAACTTGAAGGAAAATCACCTCCGGTTAAATCCACAGGCTTCATAGTGCTTTAGTAGATCAAAATAGCTCCTAAATAACAAGTGTTAAAGGAATCGTGCATACCTAACGCTGACCAACCTGTCGCCGGCTAGCAAAATTGGTTCTGTTCCCCAAGTGGCCCTGACGATTGATATAGAATCCTCCTGGACGTTGCCAGCTATTATAGCCGCCAATTCTAATCGAGCTTCTATGATCTGGAGAGTATTTACGTATTTCGTAGAGTTGTTTAACAGTCTCTTCACCGAACGTCTCCACATTCGGGTTTCGGGAACGGGCGGTTTGAAAATCGCCAGATCGACTGCTACCCATTCGGCTAAAGCGGTTCTGCTGTTGTCTCGGTGAGTCAAAGTCAGTAGATCCACTTAGGTTATCGAAGAAGCTCTTTTCCTTGTCGTACCCTTCAGTGTGATGGGAAATTCTTTGGTGTTTATCCTTAGCAACGTCCTCGTTCTGCCACTCC
Organism: Varroa destructor; assembly: GCF_002443255.2. Taxonomy (NCBI): domain Eukaryota; kingdom Metazoa; phylum Arthropoda; class Arachnida; order Mesostigmata; family Varroidae; genus Varroa; species Varroa destructor. Next base: position 52,506,335 of record NW_019211455.1, on the reverse strand, counting down.
TCGATATTAGCGTCATCGGTGGAGATATTCTTTAACCTTAATCGAGTGAACTGCAAATATACCAGTATCAATGGAACATTTTTTTACAGTAAATTATTTTGACGCGTCTAACTTCTCGCGGAGGTGATATAAGGTGGAATATGCCTTACTTTGAAAAGATCTGTATACACGTATCAAACGATAGCACTCGTATTAACAATAAGTGCACATGAAAAGGAGACTAAATGCACGCTCTTTCACTTTAGGTAACTTAGTCGCCATGAGTAAATCATGACTGAACAATGATAACTTCATAACTATAGGTTAGGTGCGGTTACACAACAAATTGGATTGGCTCACACTAACTTCTTGGATGCCCTTTTCAAAATTGAAATCGTCCACTGGCTGCTGTTGCATCCCAGGATGTTTCTGTGGGAATGATCCTTCACTACGCGGATTGATCGAACGCCAATCGTTGCGCTGATGATGTGCTCGTCCTCCAATATTAAAGTTGTTAGCGTTCCCTTCCTGAATACCATATCCTCCGAGAGATCCACAGTGGTACGATCCGCTCTGAGACCCACTGTGCCTGACCATGCCCTCTGTGTGACCTGAAAGGCCGTCAACAAAGATTCGGCCCCGAGGTGCCTGCCTCACACCAGTGCTGCCTTGATATACATCTAGTGAATTCTCGACCTCACGAGTCAAATTCGGGCCTGTCGAACTAAACTATAATATTGCAGAGTCGAGTACAACAAGTGAGGTATGGCACCCCCAACCATTTACAACATGCCTTGATCTGTAATCTGAAAGTGTTCGCTGAGTGATCACTTGTAATGAGCGTGTTGCATGTCCAAATACTAGCGCCTATTATATTAGATGAAATTAACAGACAGCATGTGTATAAAAATATGTAATTGTTAAATTTAAAAGCTATTTTGATAAGATTTACCTCACATTTGGGTTCGTCTTCCTCGCTTTGTTCACGAGCGCTTACAATAGCAGGATCGGCCAATACAGGAGATTCTGAAATGTAATCTGTTAATTTGACTGCATCTATCTACGCGGCGCCACATTGTTATGCAGGTGAAGCACCAAGACAATGTATGTTCTGTCAGAGCCCGTTAAATTAGGTTACCCTTAGTATGTATAAAATTGAATTAGCTGAAAGCTATCTTGAGATTCGTACTCGGAATAGAGCCGGCGCGTTTTCAATTTTAGTAGACAGATTCGTTTTGTACCCAATATACATACCAATATAATTTACATTCAATATACATGTAGGTTGAATACAGTTATGATTTACAGTTGCCTTTACTAACAACTGAAACAAACGGAATCGTCTCCACGAATTTTGACTATGTTATTCCGTTTGTTTGAGACAACCCTTTTCTAAGTGCTGCCACAAATGAGTCACTGAAAAAAAAAATGAATAAAAAGTGATTTGCAAGTTCTCGCGACGAACAGTCGCATAAACGTTCTCAGCAAGGGTATAGCCAAATCCGTACCCGAATAGGCAGTTCGTATAAAGGTTATTTTTACCCACTAATGGTGTTGAACTGCTTGATGTCAGTCATTTTCATGACAATCGATTCGTAGACCTGAGGCGACGCGTTGTACGCGGCCGGCGTATCACGGTGCTCGGTACCAAAAAAGCGAACTAAAATTTTGCAGTACAGACAAATAGCAGAACCAGGCTTCAAGTTATAGTCATCAGGTCTTTATCTTTACATGAATAAGAATTTTCTCACGAAACAGTTTCGTCAGAAAATATTCGTACGTATATTATATGTTCAACCTAATGGACGCACAAAAAGAATCCGCCTGTGAGGCGGTTGACGCTTCCCCCAACAAATTGCGCCTTTTGTTTCGGAATGGCGAAACGAGTTTAATTAATAATCTATCAATAATAATAATGACAATTGAAAAATATACAGGTCAGTCCATACATATATATACAGTACACATACGCTAGTGACGTATACTACATATGGATAATCTGTAATATGTACATCGTTAGATAAGATTGCAGGATGGCACTGTATATTTGTACACTAGTGATCGGTATCTTACATACCATCCCAAGCACTTTAATTATCTGTCTGCATTAGTACGCATCAGATGTCGTATCGCTCGTATATTCAATCATCTGCATAAGGCTCAAACAGTACCTCGTGCTTGTGCGGTATCGTTGGCACGTCGATTTGCTTGGCGCACAGCTCATAAAGGTAATCTATCAAACACATTCGTTCCTTAATTCGTATCTGACCAAGCTGAAGCGTCACTAGCAACTTGGAAAACAGTTGCTGCTGCTAGGTCGAATATTATCATTACTGTTATTGGTACAGATTTCGATAATGCTATTTATTTCTGCAAAATTTCATATAAACAAGAACGTTTGTGTGGAGATTCTGGAATTACTGGACAAACAGAATAAAGAAGCGTCACCCACGTGGCCGCTGGCCAGAAACATAATATCAGACATCAGCCCTGGAAATGCAACATACACTAACAACAACGATTACTGCCCTATGAGTGCTATCGATACATAGGTAGGTAACTTACCATTGTTTAGAGTAAATGTTTGCGCATCTGTATCACCATGATGATAGTATCCTTCATAGCGGCACAATGCGTTCGTGACGACAACCACTTTGTCACCAAGACTCGGGGATCCACCTGCCATCATTTCTTCGTCAATGAAAAATTGCTGCAGCGATAGATTGAGGCACGTTCGGGGGAAAAACAACGCTGATTTCACTTATCCCAGTGACAGCGAGACTACACTGCGTGATCCCGGGCTGACTGAGAGTCGAATTGATGAGAACAAAGGTCGACAGAGCGACAAACTTCGTTCACGGTCGTTGACAAAATGATACTGTTGCTACGATGATGATGCTATGGTTGATATAGCAAATCATTCACGCATTGATGGATATTGACGGCTGACTAGCTGGCTGGTCACTAGATCCACTGTTTCATATAGAGGGCAGCACAGTACAGATGGACTTAAATCGTACTGTAGAACATAACGAAAAATAGAATTAATTGATTTTTTAATGAATTAATTCTTCCTAATACAAAAGGATAGTTAATCTTTCACTGTGTCTGTCTAATCAGATATTTCAGTGTATTCATTCAATATCCTTTGATTTTTAGATGAATTTTGTTTGGTAGAACGAACTGAACGAGTTGGCTGATTGTCGACCAACAAGCGGACTTCGTGCAGCCGCGTTTCGGTAAACGTCGTATGGCGCACATGTCGTAGGGCTCATGCTGTACTTTCGTGTGTTATTACGATACTGTATTTCTCTCATCTCTAATTTGAGGACTAATATCAGCTCTGTTTGTCGCCAGTCCCCTTAACTTGAGTATCCTACCCTCAGAGACGTTTGAAGGCAATGCCGGAACAGCAGTTCCGAGGCGTGCCTAGGATAAGGATAACTGAGAGTCAATTATGACTAATGTTTTTTGCTGGTGCCCGAAACGTGAGAAGTGAAGATGATTTGTTTAGAAGTATGGAAGTCGCTACTGAATTATTGCAACGTGGTTTTGCTTTCGTATTGCGCGACCTATTAAGCGAGCAAGCTTTTCTAATGAGTGTGCTCCTTTAAACGGAAATTCATATTTAATGATACTTTTTGATGACCGCCTTATAGACAAAGCATAATTTCAGTTATTCTATAACGATTATGAGACAAAAGATGCATGGAGTAACGACAAGTATAATCCTCTTGATCCACACAAATTATGTGACAGTGAAATATGTAGTAGATTTTCGAGTATTGCTAATCTATAGCCTATAGGAAGAATTCGTTGTTTTGTGTGAGAGATGGGAAAATGTACTGAAACGCAGTAATTGCCTCTGGTGAGGCATATTAAACCACGCTCTACCACGTTAAGCTCTGCATGGACTCGTTTAGATGTTAGTTACATCATCAGTGGACACCCGAAAGTGTTAGAAGTCGCTCTACGACGCAGTCCTTACTATATATACAGGTTGGCATTCGTTGTGTTACAGTTATCCATTTATGCCTTTAGGGTTTTGTAGTTCCTGTTCGTTAGGCAATACCTGCCCACATTAGTTATCGATTCACTGGCAACGCACCTATGTAGGCTTCCATTTTTGAAAATCACACTCATAGACATTGGTTAGATAAACGAAACATATTTCTCTAGCACTACACAATTGATAATTAATTGGTTGAGGCTCTTTGCTGACGTCCAACCAATAACGCTGTTACGGTATCATTAGAAAACCTCGTTACCAAACGGCCTCACTGTACCTAGCTGAAAGAGATAGTTGGAATAGGTAGGCCTACTTTGTCTGCCCTGGTTTTGTGCTTTAGGTGGTATGATCCTTTACAACCAGTGGTTACCAGTTGATCTTAGGCACACCCAATACTTAAACAAGAGTTAGTGGCAAGGTAGCTGACGGTAACAATGTTATTTCGACGACCTGCAATTTTTTGTTTTTGTTTGCCCGTTGAAGCGCGTAGGCAGCAAATAGTTTTCATATTACACTAAAAACACAAACCGCTGGACTGCTAGAGAGTACCATACAGTAATTATAATGGCAACAGAAGCAGAATTATCGTTAAATATATCGAATTCATTTTGCAGTCAAAAAAATGTCATCCTAAAGTGACTATGTCATCAGATCCTGCTGCCTATGATCAATACTCTATAGTATTGGAAACCGCTTTTAGTTCCTATTTTCTCTTTCAGTGACTACGACCAAAAGGTTTCTTGGAAGTACCTTTATTCAATCAGAAATAATTACTGTCCAATTATTTCTAGTAGATATCGTTATTATATCTTTTATTCTGAGCCATAGCCTGCTTTCGAAATGATGAGTTTAATGTACTCGCGTCGAAGTGGTAGTTTCCTTGTACCGTATTAGGATAGACACGCTCGATTAAACGAACTAGACAAATCGTTAACACCTATCGATGGTGGCGTCCGAACGTGGGTACTTCAATTCACTTTCCTAGATCAATACAAATTTTAGGAAACACGCTGTGTTGCAATGCAATTCTTGCATTGAAATACGCGACAAACTGACAAAGCTTCTTTTTTCTAATGTAAACAAAATGTAGAAGGGATCGCGGGTCAATGGTCACCTGTCGTGGCGTATAATGATTACTTGACTCGCGCGAAATGGTTTCCGAGCAACCCAATAGAACCGAAGCTAAAAGACATCAGCCACGGGACTCGCTTCAATATCGGGAAGCGACACAAGACTCTCAATCGCAGGAATCGAGTTTAAATCCAAGGCGAAACAGCCCGCGCCAACTGAGCAACAGGATGAAATGTTCGCTCAGTGAGAACTCCAGTAGTGATATAGGCGGTTCTGGTACAATAAAGAACTCACAGCCACGGTCACAAACGCCCGGAAATACGCCCACGTCAGAAGGCAATCAAAAGAACCGCATCAATTTGGACGAAGTCATCAATATCATGTCCTCACGAGCTGAAATCAACAGTCCATTACAGTTAAGTAATTAAGTAAACCTCTTTGACGCCCAATGGACCGTTTGCGTATGAGTTCGTACAAGATTTAGATTATCATAATAAGTTGCCTTTTTGCAGCAATTACGTGTCACAAATATCGAGTTCGAAATGCCGCGACGTTTGAAATTTAGAAAATTATCTAACAAGACATTTTGCTGGCGCTTATGCAATGACTAGCAAATTTTCTAAAGTTGATTGGTATCGATAGACGGCTTCTATTCACATGGCCGTTTTGCTGAGAAAGTATGATGGATCAACGATTTTTTGTTACATCCGTACATTCATACACTATAAACTGATGTATATGACGCTACTGCTTGTACCGTAGTTGTCTGAATGATTTCAAAAATAGAGTTGTGTATCAGATACTTTAAATTTGAGGTAACTATATGAAAAATATTTTCATTTGATAAATAATAAAGAGTCCTTCACTCATTTTGCTTGTATAATATTAAAAATGATAATGATGGCTATGTTAACACAATTCAATGACTGGTAAAGTTGCAACATACAAAAACCACTGCTGGCTCTAAACTACTGAACAAATGATCAATTTCCTTCCTTTCTTTTCGTTGTATATGATGGGTATTCAGGTAGTGTATAATGGGATTGACATCGAAAAACTGATGGTAAGATCACAGACATTTTGTAATAAATATTGGTAGATTTATTTATTTGTGCTAACTGAAAAATAGCGCGAATAAAAACGCCGTAGAACCTCTGAATAGAACTGCAATATTGAAATAGCATCTGTGATATTAACTGTTATAGATATATGGATAGAGGCACAGCCGACGCCGGCGGTAACGTGCGCAGCACTGCCACGAAAAAGACTTCAGTTCTTCCACTGCGTATTTATAAAGAGTTACCAGTTGTCCCACTCGCCGAATTCAAGCATCCAGATTTTCCTAGTGAAGAAATGCTAACTGTAAGTGTCCTCGTGAGACAAAGACGTCTTGTTACAAAATTGTTTTTAGTTTTACGTGTAGTTTTGCTTTGATACATTTGATGAGTAACTTTTATTGAGCCATATACATATATATGTCCCGTGGTTATATATATATTAGTCACTAATTCCATATGTGGAAACTTCCAAAAACTAGTGAAAGTCTAATTTCGTGTCGATTTCATGGTTTACCTCATTTACTAGGTTCTTGAAATTAATGGGGCAGGTTCACTACTTTGAGACGTATGCCATTCCTTTCCATACAGCGTACAAAGCAAATTTAGTTGAACTACTGGCGTAGTCAGAAGGGTCTAACATCCGTTTCAAACTGGTGACACGTTCTTTTAAAAAGGTGAAGCAATGTTACTCTAAAGCGAAATCCATTGTATGACAGGCATTAATGAAATTGATCGTCTTGTTTTGGATCCCGCCGTCCTAACCAACAGCAACCAAAACCTATTCGTACGATGTCATGGTACGCCATCGCCCATGTAGGTTGCTTCATGACTTTGACAATAGCCGTTCTGCTGGTCATGATTTTCACCGACATTTCAAAGCCTGACCCGTCAACTAAAACTTTCATGGAGCCTTTGCCACCCCTGAACTGGTCAATATAAACGAAATAATACCAGTCGGCCATATGTGCTGTCTCGAAGAAATAACTCAACTTTGCATTGGAAGAATACTGAATCGCAAAGACTTTTCTGCACATTTTTAATCCTGTTTTATAATACATATTAAGATAAATTAATATATTACGAGAGCATACGCCGTTACGTGTTAGATACATTGTTGTTAATAAGCACAATAACCGTGTTTTATAACAAGGCGAGGAAAATAACACTGATGTTATCCTCAACAGCAGGCAGTTTTACTACAAGCATGTGGCAACAGCCTTTCCTTAAAGATCATCGCATATTGTTCTACATTTAACTGTATACCTTCGATACTGCCTTCGAAAGCATTAACAGTTTCGAAAAGGAAACGCATTACTGTGAACAGCAACTAGTGGAACAGCAGCTAGGTAACGAAAAAAGCAGTCGCAGAGTTAGTCCTGCTCTTAGCACGGTACACGCCCACAATTTTGTAGATTGATAAAAAGTTACACAAAAAGTCTCACAAAAAGTGCTATCGTCGATCAAGATTCCTACAACCATCTTTTGGATTTGAGCACTTAGGAGCTCTGCGACAGTTAAAGATTGCAGCGTTCAGCTTGCAATACTCTAAAGGCACGGCCTGTACATGTCATAAGAGCGGATGCAAAGGATACCCTACATGCTGATGAGCGTAAACTATATCAGACAACACAAAGGTAGATTGCGAAAGGAACATTTTGTGCAAATTTTCTCTCAGGCTCTCTGTCATGTCATGAAAATAGTACATTTGTTGTATTAATGTACAAAAAGGTATCAAAAGACTCACACAATAGGTTCCATTGCAGTCGATTTGTTGTTTACGAGTAAGATATACGTACCAGGTGTTGCTGAAAAGTTTACTCTAAAGCCTTTTTTTATCTAAGAAGCAACTGAAGTACCCAAAGATTCTGCAGATTTTCGAAGTTACACTGACGCAAACGACAACACGAAGAACTTCTATAGAAAGAACATCTATGTGCCAGCTATAGTAAATGCCCTATTGCAACTCGTTAAACTGTTCTAGATGAAGCCGTGTAATCTTTAAACGTGGCAATTTATTTAAGAAGTGAAGAATACCTACTGATTTTTAGCGTTCGCTGAATCAGCTTGCTATATGAGAAACAATGCGGTTAAAAAAATAAAAAGTCGTTAAAGGATAAAATGAGCGCTCAGAAGAAGCATAAATGAAATTGTGTGCAGTTTTTTTTGCGAGCCACTACACTCTGGTAAATATTTTTATTTGAAGTATAGAACTCAAAGCGGTATGTTCCCATTCCAATAAATTTTCAACTCGAATCCGTACGGATGCTATCTTACTCAACGTTCTGATTACCAGCATATACTATGTTCTAGGAAGCCTTATCTGCTCATACCACCGGCAGCTGGTTGTCAGACATCAAGCGTCATCGCATAGATAACTATGCAACAGTAAAACCTTCTTAGAGAGAATGATTCATAAAGGTCATTCATAAGACATGTTGATGACTACAAGTTGAATCAAGTGAGCTAAATGAATTCACGTAAACTGTAATACAGTGTAAATTCTCATATGGTATAGGTCTTATTTCAATTACTTTACATAATCACAATTCAAATGCGACTATCGCATACTCACCTATCCACAAAACTATATATACAGAGACAGTTTCATACTTTTTTTCATACTTTTTTGATACAAGTCTCACTGCGAAAAGTTTTGAAGTAAAGGCTAGTTTTTGCAACGGTAATAGAATTTTCATTGAAGTAAAAAACCTAGGAGTCTTATTAAATCACTAGACACAAAGTCTCTTGAACAGGGTCCAAGCAGGTGAGTCAGTGGCTAACAGCTATAGACCTCTTAGAGACCCATTCGTCGCGGCGTGTTCTTGACTCTAGGGGTAGCAGCTCCCGGCGTTAAGATGTTGCTTCGGGTCGATCGCGCGCTCTGCTGAGCCTCGAAATCTCGCTTTTTCTGCTCGAGTTGAGCCTGCGCTATCTCCATTTCCTCCTCCATTCGAGTTGCGGCATCCCTGTTAAAATCGAGTATATTAATATAGGTGAGTGTTCAACATGTTGAGCTTGTTTTCACGCGAGTAAGTCTATGTATTCGATCGCTAAGTGTTGATTCCTTGAACCGGCTTTCCATAAAACTGCTTCAAATGATCACCATCAAATTTTTTATGTGCTATAGGAAACTTCGATTGAAGAAGACTAACTGAAGCAAAACTAACTAGCGGATAAATGCTCACCAGTCAGTTTGTTCGGGCACTGTCTAGGAGAATAAATTCGACCTGATCCAAAACTCGCTGTGCCTCTGCCGCCTATATCCTTACGACTGTTTTGTATTTTCTACTTGTGTACAACACCCGCTTATTGCACATGCTTCCTATGGTCTAGCCTTGAATAATTGAGTTCTGTTATTGAGTTTCAGGCGCAATGTCGTTCCAAAGTCGCTATAGAAATAAGCTCACCTTTCAACCCGATGTTTCTCCAAACGAGATTTGCCTGTTGTTTTTACGCTGTAGAACATTGGGCCGAGCTCAGCAAGCCAGTAACCGTCAACAGCAGTTACGCATTGCATGTACTCCTTCGATGTCATCACTAATTCATGGTAGACGACATAATCCGGAGTATAGCCCATTCCATACAAAGCTGATGTGGGATGCAGATGGCAAGGCATTCCCGTACGACAATTAATATACTCACCGATTCCTGAAATCAATATTTGATGGTGAACAAGCACATTACATGAGTTTGTACGCTATCAGTTTTTCTGTCGCTCTGTATTTGACCTCTGTGGAAAAGGCATCAGTTGTTTGTGTTCACTAATTTGACATAATGACAGAAATTTTTTTTCATTTTGACTAATAATGGAGAAATCCAAACAACTACGTAACATTACGCTCCTAGGCCTACCTTTGTTCGTAGACAAATCGGATATGCGTTAACAACATATACACAGTACATAAAAAGAGTCAGGGAACTGAAATATTTCTATTTATAATTTACGATGGAATTAAAATTGGAAAAAATGCCAAAAAATCGGCTTCTTATCGACAGTCAGTAAAAAAAACGGAAAACTACCTGACAGTTCCACGCCAATTGGTAGGGTCCACGCTTTAATAAATACTTTTTTTGTCTGTTACGTCTGATACTTGAGCCTAACGGCATCACTTCAAGCTGGTTGGTTTCTGCCAACAAGAAATAGAGACTGCGGCCGGGTTCGAATGTAGACTACCGCATACCTATAAGTTTGGCAAACAAACGATTTTACCTACTGCGCTGTCACGGCGAAAAGATTGTTTTTTTAACTACCTTTAAGTCTTGCCGCCTGATGGAAGAATGCCGATGAGACACATTTTCGCACAACGTCCCAATCCATTCCGCAGGATACGAGGTTCATCTTCTGCTGTTGGAAAATATCTCTCAATTGTTGCCGGACTTCGCGAACTTTACGCATCGATTTCACGTGTACAAAATGCTCTCCACACCACGACGACGAGTACTTCGCCATTCGCCACTTCTGGTACACGTTCAGAAACGTCAAATGATCTGATTCGGGCACCTGCAGCTTCTCTCGGACGGAATCGCTTTCCTCTTCACGACCTTTTGGCCGATAGAATATCGATGGCACCGAAAGCATTGAGACAATCGTGAGAATTTCCTCACTACAGCCCATCTCCTCGGAAACAATAACCATCTTGGAGAGGGGGGGATCCAACGGAAATTCAACCATTTTCCTACCGAGCGGTGTTAGTTGGCCAATGTTGTCGAGCGCACCCAGAATCCACAACTGGTACATCGAGTTGAGAATGTTGTCCTGAGGTGGCGGGTCCATAAAATGGAACTCAAGCAGGTTCTCTACTTTGAGTGACTTCAACAGCAGTACAACGTTGGCCAAATTTGTTCGCTGAATCTCTGGCACGGTCGTGATCAATAGCTCATTCTTGTATTGATTCTCCGTAAACAGTCGGAAGCACACACCAGGCCCCGTACGGCCAGCACGACCAGATCGTTGATTGGCGTTAGCCTGGCTAACCGGGTAAATTTGCAGAGCATCCATACCAATGCGAGGGTTATATACTTTTAGTTTGCAGAAGCCGCTGTCAACGACAAATGATATACCATCGACAGTAAGCGAAGTTTCGGCGATGTTTGTTGCTACGATACATTTTCGAATGCCGTCGGGGGCTTTCTGGAAAATTTTCGCTTGGAGATCACTTGGTAATTGGGAATAAATCGGTAGAATTGCTAGAGGCGGGGCATTGTCCACCTGGCTGAGACGTTCCTGGATGAGGTCACATGTTACCTCAATGTCTTCTTGTCCGGGCATAAAAACTAAAATGTCACCAGGATTTGGCTGCAGGTGAATTTGAATTGCTTGCTTGACTGATCCATCGACGTAATCCTCGATCTGGGTTTTAGCAAAGAACAGATCAACAGGGAACGTTCGACCTGGAACCGTGAAAACTGGGGCGTTTCCAAAGAATTCAGCAAATTTGCTCGCGTCCATTGTGGCCGACGTAACAATTAGCTTTAGATCATGACGCTCGGAAATGACGTCCCTCAGAAGTCCAAAGAGGACCTCGGTATTAAGGGAACGCTCATGCGCTTCATCCATAATAATAGCTGAATAGTTATCTAGGTCATGTAGCCGAAGTTTCTCCCTGAGTAGAATACCATCTGTCATATACTTGATCACGGTCTTGTCCGACGTACAGTCTTCGAATCGAATAGCATAACCGACTTCGGCACCGAGTTTACAACCCATTTCGTCCGAAACTCGTTTAGCGACTGACATCGCGGCAACTCGACGGGGCTGGGTACACCCAATCATGCCGTATTTAGTATAGCCATCTTCATGTAGATACTGTGTAAGTTGGGTAGTCTTGCCAGATCCTGTTTCACCAACAATAATGACAACTTGATTGTCACGAATAATCTAAAAACAACAGCAATTAGAAGCAACTTTAGGTGGGAATAGGTATTTATGCAACATCTAATTTTTTTTAATATAATATTGCTGCGAAAGCCTCGACTGTATTAAACAATAGATGTGGCAATCTGATCAGAGACCTAGATCCCTCTCGTTCTAAAAGAGTAAAACAAAAAACCAATATCTAGTCATCTGTTTGATATATGTTTATGTACTGTTTTATATCTGACCACATTTCAACACTTTTTTTACACGACACTTAAACACAATTTACTTAAGCACGTCATATCAGATTAGAGTTCTACATGTTACTTACGGATGTTGGAAGCACGTTGTTTGTGGCGCGTACAGATTGTCGTACATTTTTTTTATCTTTGATATCATTTATAGTGGCCATATATAGAATTTGTATAAGACTGGACTCAACACGACGTGGGCTGGGTGGTTAATACGCGTCTCTTTGAGTGCGGTGCCATGGTTAACTTAATTAATTAAGTATGCTACCGCACTTCATGGTTCAAATCTCAGCGTCGGCAAAAATAATTATGTGGTTGCCATGCTGGTGGCGAAACACCACCAAAGTCCAACAAGACTCACTCAGGTTATGTTCTTATTGAAGGCAAGTCCTTGACGTTATACCTAAGAAAACATGATAGCGAGGACTTGCTCAGGAAGTGCAAAAAAAAATAAAAAATAGATTTAAAAAATAGTAAAAATGTTGAATTAAATATACACCAAAGTAGCTACTATTACAGGACTAGGTCTTTATAGGCATACGTCAAGTATGTAGCACGCTCACTTTGAGTAGTTCTTCTCGGACAGCGAATACTGGTAGATACTGTCTTTGTTGAGTGATGGTTTTCTTCTTGGCAAATTCGCTACTCTTTGCCTCTTCAGAGTTGTTTTCAGACATATGTTTAGCATACTGATTTTCCTCTTTATAGTCTTTTCGTTCGTCTGTCTCATCTTCCTTCTTCACTCCTAGGATTTCTCCCAACTTTGTTCCAGCAAGTTCCCACTCTTTTTTTTGCGCTTTTCGCCGCTCCTTTTGCTCTCGAAAAAAACGGACCACAGCGCTACCTGTAATTTCAAACACACAATCAACACACATATATACATACTAAGAGTATTATTAGAAGGACTACTGTAATGCAGAGAAAAATTTTCATAGGGTGACGCATCTAAATTAAGAACTTTTCTTATGCTTTGCTTCCAAGACTGTATCTGAAAAAGGATAAATATCTCAACAAGACATATTGCATCTACTGCAAGTGGTATTCCTGATAGCTACCCTATCCTATATAGCAACCATTCACTGTGGTTACGGCTTTGATTCGAGTTCTAAACCATTAACGACTCATTTTCAATGCATTTCTTCTTTGACATGTAGCCTCTTAATAGTAAACGAGTATCAAGCGATACTGATGTGTGTGTAAACTGCTTTATGTCATTCGTAAACACTACGTAGGAAAAATTCCAAGGGAATAAAATTTTGGGCTTTTAGCAGACCAAAAATCTCAAAAAGACTGCTGGCACTTGTGTGGATGACTCAATTGGAAGCTGGTATTCTTCACTTCAAATCGCCTGCTTCTATAGCAAGCAACCGGGTGTAGCAAAAATTTTTGGAGAATTTTGATAAATTATCTTTTAAATCTAAACTCTATTGACGATCTCCCGGTTTACTTCATGAAAGCCTTCTTCAAATGTTTCAGAAGGCGCATAACAACTTTCAATAACGTCGAAACCACGAAAGAAATAAGCATTTAATCTCGGTCGGGATTTATTTAGCAACACTGGATAATGGCTTATTTTTGCTGGAATCCCAAAAACGACCGTTTTTTTTTCGCAGTCACGAGATTTGTTCTAAGAAGGACTGACTATTGTGTACTACTAGGAGTAACGGAGGAACGCATACCTGTTACGGCAAACAACCTGCCAATGTTTTTCCAATTTAAACGCACCACCCTGCGTGCACGAATGTCAGATGTTTGATATATGATCATACACTTAATACATTAAAAACCATAAAAAATTCAACATATGGCTGCACTTAACGGGCAATCGAAAGGGTAATGTGTTTGGTGTGCTGGGTTGCAAAAATGTATCGTCGATAACCAATAAAATCTCAAAGATAATCATTGGACATAATTTACAACAAAGTCTGTAGGCAAAATTCACTGTTGTTAACCTTTTCGTGCTACCACTGCCATGTCGCAGGTCGGATCCTTCACCGGATTGACCGGCTCCGGCTGTTTGGTAAACACGATACGGCCATCGAGGAACGGTGGAATAATATTATGAACAAGGACGTGCACTTTTGCCTCAGCCACTTCGTCCAATTCATCATCCACTTCAAGTTGTTGCACCACACCCGAGGTAAGCATTCGGTTTGTCTCCCACTTATCGGTGTCCGCATTGAATTGACGTTGCCTCGCCGAAAGTTTTTTTTGTCGCCGCTGTTCAAGCTGTTGCTCCCGCTTGTTCAGGTAGTCCTGAGGAACGTCGTTAAACAAATTGTTTGGGTCGTCTTTGCCTTCATCCATCATATACCATTCACGGTCCAAGCGAACCTGCTCTGCGTTCCAGTCATCATCTTCCTCCCAACCTGCATGAGCAACAATACACAGCATAAATAAGATCGTTTTAAAGAAGTATGACCGTCAGCTTAGATAGTAGATAATTTGCCTCGATCCAATTCGTTTGTGTATTGAAACAGATTATAAAACGATACGTGGGCAAGCGACAGACTGACATGCTAAGCGTAGACATCACCGCCTCAAAAATAGCTGAAAATTTTCCTACGGAAATAATGGTTTCGGCTCCCCAGTAAATAAGAATTAATATCTGAAGTAAGCCCAATATAGGAAGTATTCGTCCAAGTGCGTTACACTTAACTATCTGAAAATATCCTATCGCATACATCCAGATGAACTCTGGATCTTCCGCTCTTCTACAGCTACTTGATTACAAAGCTTACCTTCTTTCCTCAGGTCGCTGCTTTCATCATCCCAATTTGAATTCGATGGTGTATCATACGGTTTAAGATGCCTAGGTGTTTCCATGTCTTTTTTCGTGCTACGATCTGAACGAATGCTCCAATTCTTTCGCTCACTCTGTAAAGTTTTCCGGGACGAATCGCTAACGCCGCTTCTCGTTGACGATGGCTCTTTTTCACGAGACCTATCTCGATAGGATCGCTCCGAAAAATCACGCCTGTCCCATTTCTCAGTGCGTTGTGATCGCTCGGATCGGTCAGAACGGGATCTGCTTCGGTGTTCCGATATGTCTAAATCACGATGACTGTGACTACTGTATTTGAAACGTCTACCGTTGTCCACCAGTCATCGAAGAAAGCAAATCAATTATTTTATTTGTTTTCTTCGTCTTCACCTTAGATTTCCAAGATACGTATGGATGTATCCAGTTGTTTTTTATTGTTTAACTAAATGTTCATCTTTTGCTGACAGGTAAGCATAGAAGTTAAAAGTGGATAAACACAAGAACTACTAGAGTAGCTTTGAAAAATCTATATCAAAAATTAAAATGCGAACCCGCGTTAACTGTAATTTACCTGTTACGGTTACGGTCTCGATCTCGATCCCTTGGACTCGCTCGATCGTCGCGACTTCTCGATCGTTCATTTCGATGGTCATCCTTTTTTTCGCGCTCTTTTTGCCGCTGGTCGTTCTTGACCTCGATACCTCGACTCTGAAGTGCCTTTCTTCGCTCAAAGTTCTCTTTTACCCCTCCGGTATGCGTGGGTGTCTCGACCAGTCTATCACGATAGTGCCTTTCTGGACGGGCCTTAACAGACTCTCGAAGCCCTTCATGGTAGTTGTCCCTGGCCCTATTGCTGTGTTTCTCTGACTCTCGTTCTTTCTGGAGGCGACGTTCCCTTGCAAGTGCATCGAGGCCGAGAAGAGAAACTGAAAATAAATACATCTAGATTCATTGATTCCAAAGTGACCATACACATCATGCGTACTCTCGTTGCGTTCCATGGCTTGCAATTTGAGTGCTACTCAATAAAAACGAAGTGAGTAGTATTAATGGTAGCACTAGCTAGGCGTAGTAGCGGTCGTTAAATTCGCTAAAATTATCAAAATACCAGAATAATGCTCTCTAAAAAATATGCGACACCACCAGAATACAGTGAAAGTATTCTCTATCAAACACGGAATTGAGTTTCCGAAAATTAAACTAACAATTATCGGAACACTGACTGCAGTCACATAATTTCAAGCTAACTATGAGCTACATATAATTTACTACTGTAATAAGAAGCTTACATACCTTTTGGCGGCTGAGGTTTTTTGAATTCGTGTTCTGCAGTGGCCTTTTTCCTAATCATTAGCCCACAGACTTCCTCTTTTGGGGCCTCAAGGCGATGAATGTCTTCCGACATCATATCGCTAACTGATTAAATTAACTTAGCAAAGTGTTTATGATGCACAAATACATTACAACGTATTTTTTAGCACTGGCACATTTTATCGGGGAGTTTTCCGCCCATCACCACTATACGTGATGAAATGTTGTCGAACGACGTTCGATGTCGACTTCCTGTTGACTGTCTGAGGGGCCGATCGGAACCCTCTCTCACAGCCAAGCAAACAGGATAGGAGCAAACACAACCCGTGCCGTGCGTGGGACTAGCCAGTGTGCAGCAATTAAACTGCTCAATACAAATAGATTTTTTTTTACTTGGTTTTTATTCTCAGCTAAGACGTAAATTGAAAAGTTTTCTCCAACGATAATAAAAAGTCTAGAGTCTTTTGGGCTTTGCAGAGTTTTTAGCGGCAAAGGCGCAAAAATTTAAAGGATAGCATTTGATATTGTAGTATGATTTGCGTTAACGATTCGCTCATGTACAAAGCGCAAACCCTGATTCCGTAGTAATTTAATATTAAAAGAAGTTTTTCATTCCAACAAAATGTTGAAAAATTTTTTTGAAATCAGAAAATGATGATTGAGAAACACGGGTAATTGCTCGTAGAAAGTATGCATTAGTCCCAATGGAATGTAATTTTGCCATGTAAAAATTCACTGCATAGACAATACCTTCGTAGTATTAATATAAGATAATAAATATCAAGAAAAAATGATGTTAATTATTTGATATGGACCACAAATAAAAAACTATCCGGCATTTTGTTCCAATACAAAATCTCACCCGGCAAAGTCTGCTTGTCCATAGGTTACCAGCCAGAACCTTTCCTATCTGACTTCAGTAATGGTTCATCTAAAATGACCTTCCCATTATTATCCTTAACGCTTCTTCTTTATCCATCTCTAAGATCCAATTAATTTAAAATTGACCTAGTTCTTAAAATGCTAACGGATGCTTTCTTCACTTCACCCTTCAGCTGTTCGCGTGCTTAATCTCTATAGGTTCCGTCCACCTCTTCTGTTGTTAACCTTCTCTATTTCTTTCCATTATTTTTGCTTTCGTCATCTTTTATCCCGCATGTTGAAATTCCGGAGATGACTTTTTGGCGGTACTTTTTGTGCTTGTTTCGGCCACCAGGTGGCACTATGTGGGTGAAACTGTCGCTGCTGGAGTTCCGCCAATTTAACCACCGGCTTTAATAGCGCACTCGCTTTCTATAGCGCTGCCTAGTTTTAGTTTATGGCTCGTCTGCCGACGCTACTCGATAGCGACATCACAAGAAAAAATATCGCCAGGGCGCGGCCACCCCTATGCTTGTTTTGGTTGGTTGAAAATCGCCGTTTTCGTCTGGCGCTCACTTCATTATTCGGAATTCAAACATTTGCAAACTTAGCCAGGTTTAGGACACCCGTTCATTTGTACTTCTGGCACCGGGGCGCCCTTTATTCTTATACTCCCTTTAATCTCACACGTCCGCTGCGTGCTACAGCAATCGCTCACTGATGCTGACTCCAAAGAGCGCTGATTGTGATGATGTCTGGCGCCAAAAAAATTTCGCCGACTGACCAGAATGCAGAGAGAGCGTAGGCTAAAGTGTGTGTCTGTGTGTGTGTGATTGCGTAGTCCTTTCAGTCTATGTTTGTGTATACTGGGCTCCTAGTCTATTTAATAACAATATCTCAACATCGCTGGGTAAAGCACGCCGGAGCCGCCTTTAAACTGGAGTTGTTGCTAACAACGCCTTGGCGGGCAACATAAAGATAGCGGCAGCAAGTTTTGAAAATCGTTGTATAGAAAAAAATATTTCTGAATTACTATTTGTGTATGTGTATTCTGTGAGCTTTGTGAGTGAGCCTCAACAAAACTATATCGCCAGTAGAAAACATGAGTGAAAATGCACCTCAAGCGGTAACGCCAAAGAGGTAAGTGACTGCTGGCAATATTGTGTGTTTGTTGGAATAGGTTTTGGAAATTTGCTTGAGAAAAGTGCAATTTACAAAGTGAGATATTAATGTAGACTATAGATATCTGCAAGATCTTAGGGAA
Source organism: Varroa destructor (assembly GCF_002443255.2). Lineage (NCBI taxonomy): Eukaryota > Metazoa > Arthropoda > Arachnida > Mesostigmata > Varroidae > Varroa > Varroa destructor. The sequence goes on along the minus strand of NW_019211455.1, from coordinate 52,487,910 downwards.
AAGGTTTGAAGTGGAATCAATATAGACTCTAACAGATTCAAGCTAGGTCTATTGTGCGGGCTTCGTTTTGGGGTGAGCTAAGATGGACGTCAAGCGCTTCTGTGAACTTTACGGACTGGTGAAGGTGAACTGAGTTTCAAACTGGATATACAGTTTCAGCCAAATAGTTGTCTCATTTGAAAAGTGAAAACAACGTATCAGACCTGTAGAGAAGAAGTTTCATCAAGAATTTCAAAAGACACGTAGTTTAATGGAATCAGGATTTGTGTTCTTGTGTTATTTGTGTTCTTGATTACTATTACATTTCGTAACAATACAAGCCTTCGCTCTACAAATTTCACAGTACTTAAGCTTGAGGTATAAGAAGCAAACCTCTACTTTTAATAACATCGTTTAAGTAATATTTAGAAAAGCACATACGCGGTGAAGCTGTATGATTTAATGATATATAGAATCATATATTAGGTGAAATAGGCGACTAGGGACGTTGTCAGAATTATCTAGATGTGAGTTAGTTTTTTTCGCTAACAAAAACTCTAATAATATAATAAATAAATCAGTAAAAAACCTCGTGCAAAAATTATCTCTTCTCCGTGATAGCATTCAAGGCCATTTTATTTTTAAATTTAATATGTATATACTTCCAAAATGTATATAGTATTATATTATGGTACGATTAAACGCTCACTGATCAGTTCAGCGCTTGTGCTTCAAAAAATATAGCTATCTGTAGCTAAAAATATTTCATCTATAGATATTTCATCTGTGCTGACACTCACGCTATCTATCGCCCTCTGATTCGTACGGTTATTATTATTCGGTATCATAATCATCCATTTTTTTAAATAAACAGACTAATTTTCCGTCACGATTTTTATACATATCCACTCCAAGTTAAATAAGGTAACGAATAACTATTTTCAACACCGTATCGTTTTGCAGATCGGCCCTAGCCACTCTGAATGGGGCGTCGCCCTCTTTTAGTCCTTCGCCTTCACCGTCATCGAAATTCTCTCGTGGTCGCCCTCGACTGGATGCGATCACATCACTGATTCGTGAAGGCTCAACCTCCCCTTGTCAAATAAAGTGCGATTTTTGTAATCGTGTGTTTCCGCGAGGCAAAAGTCTTCAAGCCCATCTACGCACGCATACCGGCGAGAAACCATATCAGTGTGATTACCCGGATTGCACTAAGGCATTCGCTCAGAGTGGCCAGCTTAAGACGCATCAACGTCTTCACACGGGCGAAAAGCCATTTAAATGTTCCGCACCAGAAGGCTGCACTAACCGGTTCACCCATGCCAATCGGCATTGCTCTCAGCATCCGTACGCACCACTTGTGCGAACGGAAATTTCAATAGAAATTCGCGAAAATACCGAAAACAAATCACAGGACGTCGTGGAATGGCTAGAACGCTATCGACAACAGAGAAAAAGGCCAAAACGCGTCCTCGGTACAGAATTTGATCAGATGGCTCCGCCGTCTCCCGACGCGCCTGCTCCCATCAGTCCTCTGGAGGAACAGGCCCTAATCACATCTACAAGAGCGGTTTCCCCGGCCACAACACTAACCTCAAACATGTCTAGCAGCATTTCCGAGCAGGAGATAAATAAACAAGACACTGCAGGACTAGCAACACTTTCTTCCCTTACCTCTAATACTCCCGTAAACTCCTGCTGCAACGAGGACGAAAGCATAGCTGTGCACTGCTCTTCTTCAGTGGGAGATACACACAGTTCCCCTCCGTGTGAACAATTCAATTTAGAAGGCTCCATCCAGACACACCGCCTGCCTCCGGCTGCCCTGCAATCCTCGGTCGTATCAGAAGTAAATGGAGCTCCTATTCAGCGTCCTGCTCAACCAACTACTCCGCGTTCACATGTCGTATCTTCCCCTCGCGTCCTCACCCTTCTTAATCCGTCGACGCTGCTTCTATCGCCGCAAGCGCATAAACCTCGTGCACTGCCGGTCTCACCCTCAGCTTCGAATTCACCATCGGCCCTAGTCTCCCCGCCTACGGCACAGCCAGCAGACAGCTCACCTTTTCTAACACCAACGTCGCCTTTGGCCACTTTATCGCGTCCCCAACCGACTACACCAAAGTCATCATTTACGCCACCTCCAGCAAAACGATATTTGCGTGAAATCGCAAGGACGCGTCTCGAAGGAGCCCTAGCTCTAATGGAGTTGAGCACTTCGCCAAGATCTCCCCGACCATCAGTGATTGTTAACGGAGTACTTGACCTCAGCAAGAGTCAGTTGTAGGAGACTCGCAACAACGTCAATAGTAAGAGAAGGGACCGCTATAACAGCAGCGGCAATTATATAAACTATAAGTATTTAGAGCAGCATTTGCATAGAAGACAGCACACAGAATTGGAGAAAAGTATCGGAGAAATCGTTGGGGCAAGGGGTGTGTGTAGACAGCGCAATATTAGGTACTTGTTTAGTAAACCTATATATTGACTTTTCGACCCAAGTGAAGCGAAGGCATTCACACTAAAATCACTTGATTTCATGCTTTTAACACTCACGACATTAAATTCAAATAGGATCATAAATAATTAATATCCACGAAATTAACACTGAATGCTAAGAGGTCAAAAACAACCTCCTGCATAGACACTATTCTGAACTTAAAATAATTAAATATAAAAGAACACAAAAAGACCACATTATGGTATTGCGAACTTGACGTACACTGAGTTCGTTTTCAGGACTGTGTCAGCCGTAATCAGAAGAAGTGATCGTCCGGTAGGATGATAGTTAGAAAAATTAACAAAGAAAATTTGTCGCAGGACGTAAGTAATATAATGTTCTAGAATAGAAATCAGCACTGAATTTCGAAAAACAATCCCGGTAAAATGGTTTTTGAGTTCTTATAAGTCAAGCAACAGCTCACGTTCAAAGCGACACTTTATGCCTTCTCGCGCAAAATGTCTGCTACACAAGATATATATGCTTGTGTGGGTAGCACGCAATCTACTTGATATCTTATTCTATGTGTTGGCATAGTTGTGTAATAGATCACTGCACATTTTCTAGTCGTAAGTCTGTCCCGAACTTATTCTGTTTATATTCTTCTAAACATACTTCTGTATTCTACTAATACTAGCATAAACACTTGCGTATAATTATTCAATCATAAATGGGAACTATTGCTATGCATCTTACTAAAGAATCGGACGATGGTTAGCACAGGATTACGCGTCAAATAATTATAAGCCTCGCATTTCTCAGGTACATAAGAGGATCTCACTTTTCTGAAGACATCTCGTTGATTCCGATTGATTAGAATTAGAAAAAGTAACCTTTCTAAAATGCGCTTTGACTTAACCTTTGAAATGCTTTTTAAAACTGTCGCGACTATGAGACGTCTGCAGTAGATGGCAGTATCAACCCTCTTTAATAATCTTTGCTATTTTCTTTTTTTACTATCTACCTCTTTTTCTATCTAGTATTTTAAGAGAGCGGTGTTCAAAAGTGTACAAATTGTAGCAAAGTCATGTTATCTATTTTTTAATCATATAATTGTAGTCGAGTAGTCTTCGAAACGAGAAAGACGTAGCACAATTTATTTTCAAGCTTTCATGTCGTACAATGTCTCAGATTTTATAGATCGCATTACCGATGGTGTTTTAGTCTTAACTGGATAAGAAGACTCTACTTATACACACACACACATATATGCCTATTACTCGTCACCAGAAGTTGATTATTCTTACCGATAGCCATAGAGTCCATGTAACATTGTCATTATCTTTATCTGACTTCCATCAACATCACAGAATAATATTAATAAAGTTTATACTATGATAGTACTAAAACATGGAATTTATCATTTTGCGAATTTCATAGCTAATTAAGCTAAAGGAAAAAACGTGCCTACTGCAAGGCACAAAGTAATAACCAAATATAAGTTATGTTATTTTAATATCTGAATTTTATGTGCACATTTATGTAAGTATCATTCGATCTGTTCAAGCTACCTATGCATTTTTTTTCGACCTAGTTATCTCTGTCTGGTCAAACAAAATATTCCATAGTTTTTTTTTAAAAAAACCCGTATTTATTAAAATAAAACTATAAATGGTCGCCACTGAATATCGGCTATCCGATCAGTTTTCCGCGGTACCCTCAACCACCGGGTTCGTTGTTGTTTCCCATTCCTATTTTCTTCCATTTTTTAAGTGAAAATCTCTTTGCACGCATGTCACGTCGATAACCATAAAGGTAATATCGAATGATATTAGAAAAATAATAGTTGTCGAAATACTAACATATATTCGAGTTTTCACGATGTTTTTATTATCTCTGCTTCCAGAACGAATAGCGACAATGCTATTCGTGTTGTTATAGTTCCGTCCTGTATCATAATCGATTGCCCCTTTTTGTTCCCTCGATTTGCCTGCTTCTTTTTTACATATATATCCATATGCTGACAGCTCGTGTCACTTGCTCTTTGTCTTCTCCATCAACAGCCCATATCATATTCATTATTAATTCCTTACTATTAATATGATCACAGCAGCCTCACTCCACGATACTATATATATATATATATATAGTAATAGATTTGAATACGTTCACAAAGATTATATATATATATATAATCTTTGTGAACGTATTCGAATCTGTTTATTATTTGGATTGTTATTGTCCTTGCTACTTCCCAGATTTCCGACATTAGCGTATTGTGTATTTGACATACATAGTCGCATTGTTCAATTTGCTGTGTACTTTCTGTCGGAATAATCGAAGACCTATAAGATCTATGGCGAAGAATTGTACTATCATTCGTACGCTTTCACTGCTGCTAAGGTGACTTGTCACTTTCCATTTATCTAAGTCATTTTATTCCTTCAGTTATGATTATTTCCATTCGTTTTACCACATGTACTGCTTATAGCTTCACAATGTCATTTCATTTACAAAGGCGAGCACTTAACACTAATTTTGTCTGAGTAATATATATATATATATAGTTTGATACCCTAACCATTTTTACTGTTATTATCATGCGCTCTTGTTTCCCGCCCTTTTTTCGCTTCTTATCTTGGTGTAGCCAAAGTTATTCACAATATATGATTGCTTACGCACCTGACGCTTTGCTCATCCCGGCCAACAATACAATCTCGTTTCCCTGTGCTAACCTGTTTTCGACATCTCAAGCATCTTCTTTCCTTCGTCATAGTAGAGCATTTGACACCTATTTTGCATGATCATTACTACAATATGCACTAAAACATCGTAGCTTCCGCAGAGTCGTTGCGAGGCAATTCACGCAACATATCTTCCTGTGGCGTTTCACTTTTTCTTCGTAAGACCAACTTTTAAGAAATTTTATGTATTTTCTTCGACTCTATAGACAGATTTTTGTCAAAGACATCACTCGTTATAGATTTAAACACGTGGTTCTTTCGTGCGGTAATAATAGGAGTTATAAAATCGATTTTTATTTATTCTCTTTGACAAACACAAAATAGCAGCATCTCTTAGAATGGTGTGACGATCACAAAATATATAACTGCAAGCTTATGTGTGTGTGTTAACATCAATCCACGCTTGCGTGTTACTTCTCTACGAGGAAAAACTTTCTTGCATAATTCCACCAAGACTAGACCTGTCCCCGAGGCTGGAGTACTTCTTTGACAATTTCGACGTTTTTGCCCTTTCTCCCACACGCACTTACCCACGCCAGAGGACCACGTGCACATCTAGAAACAGCATAGCACATTCTCAGAACACAGACATACGCTCACACACGCCTGCACGTGACGAATTATACAAAAGCAATTATACAGCCGCAAAGCTTGACTACATTTTTGTCCTCTGCTCCACAATGTCCTGCGCATCCCGCAGGAAGAGATGGCATTGTCGGCTGTAATGATTGAGGCCGCTTCTAAGCGACTCAATAACCGCCACTGGCAAAGACGCCGACAACTGAAGAGAGGACTTATGCATAGAAAACCAGTCGTTAGCTTGATACATCAGCAATTTTTTGTCGTAGTTATGTTTAACCCTACTGAATACTTGGCGATACCACGAATACATCGTTCTTAAAAACTTCGCGTTATAAATAGCACATCCGTTTTAATATCCGTCCCGATTCTCGCTATTGTAGGTCATTCGTGTTTTATCGGTAATATATTCTTTCCCTGTATATCATAGTTCCTACGTTATCTACTTACTATAATTCAGCTTCATCACATAGATTTTTTTTCTTTTTCTTCCATTGTTTTCTCGTATGCCATAAACCTCTTTGCCTAACTAACAAGAGGCATTTTCTCTCTACTTTGTTAGCAAGTTGGTCAGGTCATCCATCTCCTGATTTTGCCTTTATGTTCCTACAGGTTCGCCGGATACTAATCGGCGGTAAGGCGGCACCTCGAATTAGCGACCAAAAACACTTTCAGCTCCATCTGGCTTGTTTTCGTTAGAATCTCGATCCAAGACGTGCCACATGGCAGCACGACATCCCGTCATGTACGACGAATGCAATTATCAAGAAGATATCACCCTATTGATTCATTGTCGCCACTAGTCCAAACGTTACGTATCATCTCAAAAAACATGTATAAGTCAAGTTATATTTTATAAGATCGATCTCCAGACCCTTTTTCAGATAATAGTAATATTTTGTTAAACAATAGTAAGTGTGTTTACAGAGGAAAATACCGAGTTGTCTTTAAGAGTTTGTATTGTCGGCCAACTCGTTTGTGTCAAAGGAGGAAATTCGCCGACAAAGAGAAGAACGTCGAAGTGGTCTGCATAAATGTATTGCAGTCGACCTCTAGGTGTAGTTAGGTCATGCCTTGCTTATCTTTTGTCCTTGCACGCTTTTAATTTTCGACATTTTGTAATCTAGGCGTAGAACAGAAGCCACACTGTGGTCCATCACAAGTAAGTTAGCCATTGGTATATTCGCCTAACATATATGTGCGACTGTCGGATATTAACTCCATGGACTTTGTAACAGTTTCGTCCACAGGTGATAGATAGTTGACTTCAATTAGGCTTCATCAACTTATGTCGCTCAGTACGAAACCATTGCACCTAGCCAGCTAGTTGAGCTCACATATCGACTCGAACTACATACAAAAATTAGTTATTGTTTAGCTGGTTCGCAACTCAAGAAAATCGCATTCTATGATGTTTTCGATATAGTCTAGCGCAGTCTTTTGTTCCAGTTGTTCCTTTGGTGCTTCTTTCTTCGACGTCTGGTGTTGAATCCCGTGCGATAATCGGCGGGACAGCGAAGGCTGTTGAACTAGCAGCGGATGGCTTTCGCCTGTAATTATAAGAAAAAAGTAAACGGTTCTTCAGTAACAACAGTTGAATCGTCTTAATGGTGCAATATACGCAAAATTGATGCAGGGCGCAGACTTTTTGATCGTATTGTATTATTTAATAACTACTTCGGGTAACAAGGTTAAACATAACGAACATGTGTGATCGCAGTGCACGCAATAAGAACAATAAGATTTCAGTGCCACTAACCGGGCATCACTTTAGGCTTGTTGCTTTCAATTAACGTGTTGAAAAATGGCTGAAGGTCGGCAAGGCTCTTTATCGACGTGGCATCCATCAACGGTCGTCCAGGCACGTAGTGTAGCCTTGTGCGATTACCTGGGAATCTCTGGTTTAGAAGAGTCGCCAGACGTTTCATGTGCGGTACAAATCCTTCCCCTGTAATATAGTAATCGAAAAATAATCTATACAATAATTCCATGAAAAGTAACTGCCACGGTAGCACCTTTGTCGAAACGTACTCGTATACTCGCAATGGACTTCTCCACACTGTACTGCATAGGTTGTCGGCTTGTTAATTCGAACGCTTTCCTTTATGGTACAAAATTGTGATTTAGTCATTTCTGAACCAACTAGCTGTCTAGAGATCAGCAGTTGTCAGCTATTTTAGCTAGCAAATTAATACAAACCTTCATTTCCATCGACTGATGGTGCACCGTCTCCGATAAACGCCCACCGATAGACCTGGAACTGCGGTAAGAGATCTGCTGGCATAGCGATTGCCATGTCCAGTAATTTACACGCTGATAAGTATAGCGTTAATAGGGACAAATATGCAGGCGTAGTGTGTGAGGCCGACGTCGCTTGAAGGTTGTAATCAAGCGACTGCAGATGTGAAGATGCTACTGCTTTCGCTATTTTCTGACCCTCCGAATCCAACAGCTCTTGCTCCATCATCAAACACGCATGCACGAGTTCGGTAATTATACCAGGCCACATCGATGTGACGTGCGATGGCGACATGCGTAGCAGAATCACTCGGAAACAGAGGAACACCGCTGACTGAATAATTGGTACCTGGGAAAGTTTCAGATTCTCAGCCAGGCGTTCTGTAATCATTAGCAGAACAGTAAATAGATTAAATTTAGAAGTGCGGGAGAAACATGAAGCAATCTTTATTTATTTGGTTCATGGTACTTAAGATATGGGCATTCAAATTGTCGTTGTGGATTATAAATAGTCTACCCGGTTTTTTCAACTGTTAAAACTTTTTACTTGCCCTATGTCTGCTATCATCTGAATATGAATTAATCATAGATATGTGAATTGAAGAAATTGAAAACGTTTTCATAATAATTAAGATTGAAGAACTAAATGAGAAATGTTTCAATCTTGAGAAACGCAAAACAAATTTACCAGATATTTCAGGCATGTACTTCTGATACTGGTCGGGTTCCGAACAGAAAATTACGTAGGCTAGACGCTTTAGAAGTTGAGCTCGTTGTTCGTATTCTTTTTCATTACTACCAAAGATGTTTAGACTGCCTGACTGAGGCACTGATGTTACGCGGCCTGTAAGTGGCAGATAAGCTTCCGTTGCGTTAGTTTATCTACTGGCTTAAAGTTTGTTTTTAGATTCTTCGAAAATAGAAGGTGCTCACTTGTTATTTCTTTTACCTTTTCTATTTGAAGTCCTTTTAAAAAAAATTAGCAACACTCAGTAACCTTATTCTAGTGGAACCTATATGCTAATGCAATGATTTAATCACGATTGGTCTGGTCAAACATATGTCCACGGCTTTCGAGGGTGTATTTAGGCCATAAATGCGCTCCTCTTTATTCAGAAATGTAGCTTTCAAGCATCAGAAAAAGACAACGTCTATTTCTACTTGAAAAGCCAAATATTTTTGCACTCACTCATGAAATCCCGGTAGGTTGTCTTGTCGTGTGTCATCAAATGATCGATAATGCTTCGCCAATGATGCAAGCATGCATGGTCCATCTGAAAGAACGATGATTCACAGAGCAGGTCAAAGGCATCCTTTCGCCACGCCTTACGTGTGTACTGATAACCTGAAAACGAAGCTAGTAGCTGCGAACAGGCACGGAACGATGGTCCGTTGTTTTTCGAGTGGTTCCGCAAAAAAGGGGTCACATAAACCATAATATTGGTTAAAAGTGGCACAACTTTATCCTTGTCTTCCGAAACGTACACGATGTCCAAAACGGGCGCAAGGAACTGAAAGTTGAAGTTACAATTCCGATCAGTTATTATTATGTTAATATTTCCTGCTTGTTTATGACAGTAGATTCGAATCGACTTGTGATTATACGATGTCCTAGTGCAGAGCAACGAATATTACGGTGAACGATAAATATAAGTAAGGGAATCTAATATATGCGGCTGGGTTCCAAAGAAAGAACTAATTCGTGAAGACGAACCTATACAAATTCGCCACTTGTACAAAATAAACAGTATGAAAAACCATCAGGACGAAGTGAATACCTCAGCCAGCACAAACAATGCTTGTACGCTATAGGCGCTCAAATTAGCGGAAGTTTCAGCGCTTTGCTGCTTTATCTTCATAGCGTCGATCTGATCGGTGTCCTCGTGCTCGGTGATATCCTGCTGGACACCTGATTTCACTGCCAGCGTACGTCGAAGCCACGTAGTCTGCTCAAGAGAAGCTGAAGCTATTGTGGAAATGCTTTCAATAAGCTTCTGTGCGATCTCCTGGAGGTCTTTTTGGTCCTTTCGGTCTTCAATGAGTGGTGCTTTTTGGACATATTCGTGCAAGATTCTGTAAAGTAGGTAACATTTTTTTTCAATTATTTCTGGGATTGTAACCATCATTAAAGAAAAACTTGTAACGTTTCTTGCAAACGTACCATCTAGCAGAAATCATTTTAACTGGAAAACTACCAGTGCTAATTAGATAGCATATGAAATTATCAGACGCTAAATTATGAAGGACATCTAAGGTCTTACGCAAGCAAGTGGAATTGCACGGGCGGGACGTTGTTGAGATGCTGAAGACCTTCCTTCCACAATCCCATAAGTGACTGGCATGCCGAGCCCAAGTTCTCTGGATGTGGATAATGCTGCAGATAAGCCAACAAAAACTGCAGAACGGACACTTCTAAATTCTGGAGTTTCTTTTTGTCTAACGAGTTTGGCGGATCCTTGAAAATCTTTTTCACGAAGTAGACAATACGCGTCAGGCTGAACACCGTTTTCGGGTCCTGTCCTACAGGCGGAATCGACCCTGTACTCGAATACAGATCGCTTTTCTGCTGCGACAGCTGATAAACAAGTTCAACGAGCAACAGTTGCTCAGTCGTCCAGATTGGCGGCACCACGTTGCCATGCTTACCACTTTTGCGGGCTCGTTCGTGCCACACAGCGCCAACAGCAGCAAGGAAGCTATCACCGTAGTGCTCCGATATCGCCTGCAGGCACTGAATCACCTGTTGCTTAACGAGCCGCGGTGCTCCCATCACCACGAGAAGCTGATTGGGTCGGTGGTCGCCACTTCCGCGTTCAGCCCGTTCGGCTTGGGCCATTGCCTGCCAAACGGTTAAGAGTGATGATAAATAGCGCTGCAGCTCGAGAAGCAAAGTTCGACGTATCGTCACCATGACCGGGTTAGCAGCAGCGTCTTTATGCGCTCCGTCCTTCTGCTGAGTGTCGGATGCGAAAGCGTGGAAAAGGCTCGATAGTAACGGAGCTCCTGTCGGATTCTGAGCCAGAGGCTGCTGTTTGGCACTCGACGGTGACGTTTCGTCCAATAGACAGTAATGAAGCAGCGTGCGTAGATTGCCAACTGAGGTTACTATGTAGTCGGGCGGGCAGTTCTAGTGAAACAGATAGAAAACTTTTTTTGTCTAATGATTTCTATCGAATATAATTGAGAGCACGAACATAAGTTCGACACTAATTTACTAATAGGCATAACGAACTTTCCGTTTTAATTAACACTGCTCGCTTTGCAATCTCAAGTGCCTGCAGCAACAAACCGTGCGATTATTTAGTTACAAGAGAATATTTCATTAGGGACAGGATGCTGTTGAAAAAGCTGAGCATTAAAATGTTATTCTGCAAAGGGGCCGATTGCCGGCAAACCCTCGCGATGCAGAATTACTTAACGGGAACACGTCACTATATTTTCTGTAGAGCTCTAAATTTTCTCATTGTTTTTCAACTCACCGCTGCGGGAGCCGCCATCTTACTCGCAGCTGCCTGTACCGAACTAACAATGGTCTCGAGGTTGAGACAGAGTTCGTTAGCAATTTGAATGATGAAACGGGATACGCTCTGCGAAGAGTTCCGAACCGAGTACGGAAGAGACGTCATTGTCAGTTCCATCCAATGTGACTGTAAATGCAACTTGTGTTGTTGTTTCAGAGCGATCAGGGCCGCGGTCGTGAACATCGTCTGCGATGGAATCGGAACGTCTGAACGGATTTCGGAGAAAAATTGCCGGAAACAGACATACAACAACAATATATATTGATTATCTCATTGCAACTTCATAGATCTGAATAAATTTTGTAGGTGTTTCATAAGCGTATCGTAGTATAGAAGATTGCAGCCTTTAGGCTACAAATGATTGTTATAACGTGCGATAAGATCTGTGTTCATTTCACGTACTGTTCACGTATTTCAGCGTGCTTATTTGAGGCTTGAACTTGATTTTGCCGAAAGAGCCAGCTTTATTGTCTGAAATTTCGCCGCCCGATTGCGGCTTGATCACGCGGTCTTCCAGCTGGATCAGCGAGCACATCAGTTTCAGCAAATGCACTTGGAATGTATCCTGTGACCGGCAAAAAAAATTAGAGGTACGATTTATAATATGTATTTCATTGACTCGTTTATTGTTTATTTAATGAAAAATATAATAGCACGAAATATATGCTGGATATGTACAGGTGTTTATACCACGAAACTAAGCGGTATTCTTTATAAACATCAGCAGAATGAACTTACCGTAAACTGTACAAAAAATGAACGATAATGATTATTCAAATACTCGCCAGGTACATTGGCAACGCGAATTTAATGGAAACCGGGCATCACTATGATTATGCTTGCTTGTACATCAACACTTGTGAACATTAGGCTGTGATGTAAGCAGTTTATTCCTGAGCAAAAAAATAAGGCTATTCCAGTAGTTTTTAGTAGCTTTTTTAAGGATTGCTAGCTATACCGATAAGTATAGTCGGGAACCAAACGAATGCTACAAATAGTTAATCTAGTGAGCCACGTTTTAAACTAATGCCGAACATAGCAATTACCTGAAACTCCACTGTTTTTTTATCATTGAAGTCGATTACATGGAAGGTAAAGACGTCCGCATTTTCTTTTTCAGTTCTTTGCTGGAACACCGAGGCCACAAGACAATGCAGCAGGGTCTTTTGAACTTTACACCTGTAAATGTATATTTACAACGATATAAATACTTTCGCAGCGGTAGAAACCAGATTATATAAAGCATAATCAGACAAAATTCTATGTGAAACAAAAATACGATATGTACGCCACGGGCGAACCAAAGCTAAGTATACAACACATCTGGAGGGTCGTTTATTTTTCTGAGTGATTTCACTGCAGTCGGACACATCTCTAGATATCAATGTAGAGTACGACATACACAATCTCATTAGTCTCTACGCTTCTCGCTGACCTGTTGAGGAGCTCCAGAACTAGTCCTGGCAGTTCTTTGCGAGTATGCATTCGCTCCTCAAGCATTTGGAAGATCGCCTGCAGGACATCACACGTTAGCAGGCGAACGTTGCAATTACCCACGACATCCCGTGCCGTCATCGGGCCTTGCTGAGGCACGTGCGGATAATATGAGCGAAGATATTGCAGGCACAGATAAACCAGCACGTCGAGATATTTGAATGAGCGGAAATAGTTAAGCTGCTCACTTGACATGTCGCCCTGTAGAAACGAAAAGTATGAAGCATGTAAGCACGACTACTAGGAGACCATAGGTAATGACTTTATGTCGAGCGGTGAAATACTAATAGTAATTGGTTATTGGTCTCACGTAGAGCATACGAAAATACTCTTGGGAGTGGTCGATATTAAAGAAATGGTCACCTGAAAACTGTCACCATCGATTGCTTTTCGGTGTCTTGCGAGTAGGACATCGACAGGTGGATCCCTTTTTAAAGTCCCACCGTGGTAGACGTGCGTGGTAGCCATCTGCCATAACGCCTCCCTTCGCGATGCGTCCACAATGTTCTTAATTGACTGGAGCGCATATAAAGCCTTCTCTGCGTCGTATACTTGCGAATATAGCAGCATATGTTGATGAAGAGGGTGCACTGGTGAGTCAGCGTTTGGTTGCTAATCACAAAGAGACGTATAACAAAAATGGTTAGTTATTAGCAGATATCTATCGGCTAATACTAGAAGAGTGCTAAAGCAACAGAGTGTGATTTTATTCAGTCTGACTTTTTCGTTATAAACATTCGTTGTCATTTTTAGGTTTTATAAAAAGTTGACTGCATATGTAGCACTTTTTGTCATACGTTTTTTTTGTCTGATTCTCGTTTGACGAGGCGATTGGTCCCAGCAGAGCTGGCCGCAGCGTTCAGAACACCAACCTTGAATGACTCAAGGGTCACCCCATGATCTGAAGTTGGGGTATGCGCCTCAGAGGTTGCACCGTCACGGAAAATCCGTCTTAAATTGGGCGTCTCACTGCCGACACTTACAGTATCGGTGCCACTTTTTACAGCTTCGTCAAGCAGATCATCCATGATTGAATTAACCACCTCCGCAGTGCCTGCTCCAGTGGTACTTGAGATCGTACCAATATTTCCCGGTAGTGATGCTGTCTCTAGATTGCGTGAACATTCCGACTGGGCATCCTCTATTCGAGCCGTAGAAACGTTCGATATGCTTTGTATCTGGAAAAGCAAGAAATGCAAGCACATGCACTTATTAAGTGATATCTATATGGCAGTGCTAATATTCGGTGGGAGCAGTAAGGACCGATTAGGTAATTCAAACGTAAGTAGGATATTAACCCCAACAATCAGGGACATCCAGCAGCTTTTATATATATACATATATATTGTATATATATATATATGTAATAGCAAATATATTATAGATGCTGATATATATATATATATATATTAGTGTTTATATAATATATCAACATTTGAACTGTAATGTCTTTGATGGTATCGAATTAAGAGTCTTTAGACAAAGACGTTTACGTTCTTCCCGACTGTGTTCCTACATTGTTGCCTGTTTGTCGGCTTCGAATTATCACCTAATCATCCCGCAATAAAATACCTCGTCGTAGGAAGCTTTTCGTAACGATCCATGGTCCATACGTGTGGCGACAGATAAATCAGGCATCAGCGATGTGGACGAGTTCAGCGAGTCCGGATCGAGGAAATCGTGCATGAGCGACAACGACGATCCCATCGGATTGACGAACACTGACATCGGTTGTTGGGGGTTCTCCAAACCTAACGGGAACTCTAGATCTTGCACAGCTGACATACCAGTCACGTACTTGCCGACCGGTTTTCCCGAAGCGATGCTTCGTGTATCTAAAGACGTAAGAGCTAGCATGGGTCTGTCTGTTGGAGAAATTACGCCACGATTTTTACCCTTTGCTTTCTCTTCATTCATGCTATGATGGTATATGATATTTCCAGCAACCTGTGAGATAGCATAAATCTTCCGGTCAACATCCTCTTCACGTTCTTGCTGACTTTTCTGGTCGACTGTGATTCGGTGTTTCCGGACGGACACGTGATTGATCGAAACCCGTGACGTGTCGGGGTGCAACAAAACGATAAGAACCGGCTCCAAGATACGATTTAGGTCGCCACGAGACAACGAATGCTCGAGCCAGAACTGCGAAATGGCTCTGTGTGGTCCTGAATCTTTAGTAAGGCAATCCAACATTTGGAAAAGGCATCGGTCGAAATAGCGTAGTGTTGCTTGTGGTTTCTGTTTAATATCGCGGAGCAGGTGCCATAAAACAGCAAACCGCTTCTGGGCTTCGATCTGTTTTTCGGCCGAGTCCGAAGAAAGGCCGCGGCATAAAACGTTCTCGCATACGCCGTCGTTTGGTGCCAGATTGTGAAGTTTCTGCAAGAGCTCGGCCACGTGGAGATGATAACGAGCGTCTTCATCGCGTAGCATCTCCCAGAGACGATTGGTGGCCACTTGCATAAACCGCGTTTCTTCGACGATGAATCTGTGATTTGGGAAACCCAAAATATATATAAATATAGAGAAATTTCGATAGACTTAAATTTGGCTAAACTTGGGAAAGTCGGCTTTTTATTTTACAATCAAATAATGGAGTTAGTTTTACTTGTGCTATAACATCGTTAGCTGAATAGAACTGTATTTTTTAGTTTGCTGAACAAATGACGCTTTTATGGTTTTTGCGGTACCAGCATCCAGTCAATTGACTCCCATTTTCCACGAAAAGCTAAACCTAATTGCTTTTTTTCAACAACTCTCGTACTGCTGTTGTGAAAGTTGTGTTTTTGGCGCGCGTTATTAGATAATTGAGGGCGTCAAAAGGATTAAGAAAATATCATTATAAGAACCTGAGACGCTATCGAATCGGACCATTTCATTTACGCTTTTATAATAGTAACAGTAGTAGAATTTATCGAAGGATCCATGCATGCTCCAAAGTTAGATTGATTTAGCTTTTTAATGTTCAAAAAATACAAACTTGCCCTGCTGTCCGTTAGAGTCTATTGCACATGGAAAGGTGTTTACCTAAGCTCAAGTGGATGGATCATTGGCAAGATCACCATGGAGTGAACTCCCTTCCCACGAGCCTCACTCATTAACGAGAGCACAGTCGTCCGACTCAGGTTGATAAGCTCCAGTATCATCGACAGAGTCCACAAGAGGCAATCTGCGTCTTCAGCGAAGCAAGACAACATCAGCATATGCGAAAGCCACTTGGGAAAGCCGTCACCTGAAAATGCAAGAAGTCGTTGTGAGAAAAACATACAACTCTAAGCTAGGTCAATACAACAAACAAAAATGGTGAAAACCTTTACTTACAGATAGAACCCTTGCATTCCAGGACTTGTTTTGAATTGGATCCGAGGCTGACAGGGAAGCTACTTAGCTCAACGATTAGGCTACATAGGGTTTCAAAAGTCTCTTCGCCCCATTGTTGGCGAAGTTTCAAGACGATGCCGGGAAACTCCGTAGCCGACGAACCCACCACATTGCCCACTGGAATCTGATAAACCTGAAATGTGCGATACAATAGTAAATTGAATTTAAGCATAGACAGTCCTCCATTTTAGATATTGAAAAGAGCTTCACGCTACAAACATATTAAGTTTCGGGTTTTGTACTGCTGTTGAGTATTACACTATATAGCTGACTCCCACACACAACCCGTATGATTTAAAACGCCAAGCCGTTTCCTTGTATAAAAACAATTATTTCAATGAAGGCTAAATTACATCTTCTGTTCTTAAATACGGTAACCATATATGGCAATCTGTCTCTGTGATCAAATGCCCAGTTTTCTACGTAAATCACTTACCTCGTCTTGCTGTAGACACTTCTCGAGCAACCTCGATAGGTCCATTTCGCGGTCCCTAGAGTCGAGCTGCCGTTGGCAAAGGGCTCCGTGGAAAAGACTGTAAGTACATACGTCTCTATCAAGCAACTGCGATAGCTAGACAATTAACTGGCTCGCACGTCACGGCAACCACAACAACGTAATAGTGCACAATAAACATTCAACTATAAAACGAAGATGAGCGCTGCATCTCACGAGAAAGTTTAGCAAAAACAGAAATCGCATAGAGTACAATAGAATTTCCTACCAAAAAAAAAGCCAAAAAAATTAGACCATCAATCATTCGACGATATTGGCCTGTCAGTAATATGCTGGATGCAGACGACACGAAAAGCACAAAGTAAACTGGCTCAGCTTTGATTAATATACGTAATTGTGATGCTTAAAGGTTGAAACATAACGATAATATATATGTGCATAAGTATAATAATTTTCCTTTAGCTCTTATGCCTGCATTAGCTAACCGAAATAGATATCTGAACTCTGAATTAAGCAGTTCAGCAGTGGTGACCACGCGTTAAAAAGTGCATCTCTAAACTGTAAATATCAGATTATAATGTACAGATGTCTGAAATCCATGAGTCGTTGCATGATCGCACGTGCTTTCGAACTCTTTTGTTCTTCCATGTGGGATACACCAAATATGTTTGTCACGGACAGAAAGCGGCGCCACGTTAAATAGCTCTGAGACGAGAATTAGCAAAAGCGTATAACGAATATGTATACACAGCTAAACAAGTGCCATTGTATTTGAAGATAATATCTTCTGCCTCCGTCGTACGTCACACTGTGTATCAGTATCATATTTAACATTATAATGATTATTCGCGTTGATACACGTTGATGTAGTTCAGCTCAATTCACACATGTAACATGTGCTTCGTCTATTTCACTCAACTCTCCCAATCGAATAACTTATGCCCATCCATTATGGTAATTTCGCGTATTTGTGCGAAAATTTCAGATATGTAGTTGAACAACAACATTGCAACAAGTTAGCCCCACGCCGACAACAAATTGAACAGATAACATTTTATCCGTTGGCATTGTTATTGCTTTTGGCATTACTATTATTAGTCCACTCTCCAGAGGAGGCTTCACAATATGGTATCTGAAAACACGTCGCCAAACCGTATCGGGTGAATGGCTGATTAGGAAGGCTCAGAATGTCAGAGAAGCTTCATCATGAAAAGGCATATAACAATGGTAATTTTCAAGCAGAGATTTAACTACTGGAATAGAGAACTGGCATGCATTTCTCAATATCAGGCTTTTAATCAGCTAATTAGATATTTAATAGAACTAACGGAAAGCAAGCTGAGAGCACACATTCGATTGAAAACGAATTGCTTGCTTGATTTGAGTTCAACACGTTACCCATCAGCATTTAATTTCTCCACCCTTCGTCTTGCCCTGAACTTGTTGGCACTCACTTGGCAACCTCCTGAGGGTTTGCGAGCACTTTTAGCTCGACAAATTTTAAGAATAACTGTTGGAATGTCTCGATACAGCTGCTGATCATCGAGGGTAGTGTTGTTGAACGCTCGATCTCTTCCTGGGTAAGGCTTTTGGCTGATTTGATAGTCTCGATCGAACAGTTTGACGCATTGCGTGAATGCGTCGGCCGGTGTCCAGCAACGCCTGACGCAGTCACCGGATTGGGATTTTGAGGAGTTGGCGTCGGAGACTGGGGCGGCGACTCCGCAAGACCCTCTTCCAGAATCAGATCAGGCGGTTGAACCTACGCCAGAAATTCACAACACATTTATACAAAAGGAAGGAACGAATTCAGAAAAAAGGTTACAACGACACTATTTTCAGGTGACGCCTCTCGGTTGCGAGTACTTGGAGAAAGCTGATACGTACAAGACGTGATGCTCTGATTCAAAACTAAATTTTACGAAAAAACATGAAAAGCAAAAATAGATAATCACGGAAATCCTTCCAGAAGTTGTTGTGTCGAATCGAAGCATCAAGCTGAGCAGCGACATATCGGCAGACAAACGATGAAGGTGGGTCTGGTAAAATTATCAGTTCACAACCAGGGCCGAATCGTTTAAATGCGAATAGATTAGTGAGTTTGCTAACCTTTTGTAATATCCTCGAGCATAGCTTAAGTGCGGCGAGAAGCTGCGGCATCGATAACCGTTCACAGGAAACTACTAGTGCCTGACTTACGTCATGGAGTAATGTAGGAAGATATTCGCAGGGAGCTTCCTTATAAGAGTCTAGGGTAGCTACCTCGAGTAGAAACTCAAGGAGACGGCACACCTCGAGGAGAAGTGGTCGTCCGGAGCCGACAGCCCCTACGGGGCTTTTTTGGTCGGGCATATGACAGTGGTCACACGCCATTTTGAATTCCTTTGCTAAGTAGCTGTGAATTAGTAAAATAAGATGAAAACAAAAAACACAAACAAACGAAACATTAACTCAATATTGTAATGGAAAAAGTTTGTTCGCAGTGTGGGATTGACATATCTAAGATTGCCGTTCTTGTGACAATGCTAAACGTGGCCAGGTTTAATGCTGCTGAAACAAATGGTTAACCAGTGAACACAGTGCAAGGTATTTGTACTTTCTCAGACAGGTACAGAACTCTGGGCTTGATGTCTAAGTGAGTTAGGGATCTAGCTACAAGAGTTTCACAGCTCACTAGATTTTCGTCTGCACATTATTCGAAAAGAAAAACATGAAAAATGAAGCTAGCAACCACAAAGTTAAGATAGACCACATAAATGGAAGAAAATATTATTGCAGTCGCCTTTAGTAATGCTGACTGAGGTGGCTATGATCAAATAACACTTATTTTTCCTTACCCCCAGAGGTACTTTTGCTCGAGGTTGCAGAAGAAAAGATTGGCTGCCTTGATGATGTCAACCTCGGACGTGTGTTTAGCCACTTTTCGGTGGTGGCCTTTTGATTTGCGCAGGTCATGGTCCTCTCTTAACTTTCTCGCCGTATGACATTCAAGGTAGAGTGAACGGAACACATCGATTAAGATATCGTCAAGGATAAAAGCACTTATTTCGTTGCGATCCATAAGAGCCGTTAAAACGCGGTATGGCGATAGAACAGAAAATGTCATCGGAAAGCCTAACGAGAACGCGGCTGGTGAGTACTGAAATCAGATTATGCAAAAGCGGAAATTCGGGAAGTTATTACTAGAACAGGACGGACGAAAAAACAGTAGCAGAATCACATTGTTGTAATAGGGTTATCGAAAAGCATCGACTGCTTTAAGCCGAAATTGAATCAAATGCTTTTATATTTAAACGAACGCTAAGCTAAGTATACGCAGTTTTAACTGATGATATTAAGTCATCTCTCGGATTACTCTATAATGCCATCACTGTAGATCATCTGTGCTTTCTGGGCGAAATTTGTAACAAGTGATTTTTGCATTTCTGCATTAAAATTAATACCATTGAGGAAATTCTGCAGAGATCGAAGCGCGTGACAGAATGTTATAGATTGGGGCGAGATCCGGACTACATGAAGGATAACTCAAATTTCCAGCCTAAGTAAGCTGACTCAGTTTTTTTTGTCAGATAGCTAAACTGTATATGGTCTAGAATATTTTATATATTTTAATGGTAGAAGACGACGCTTTTTTGTTTATTAGTTCTGGTCGCTTGTTTTACCAATTTGTTGAAATTTTATTTTTTGTTGACAACAGGGATCCAAGTCAACCTTTTTGTCAGGCGGCAGCAACAAATAATACACGATTTCTTTCTACCATCGCCTCCTTCGACCAGTCTGAACTTTGCTAAGGATTGTCGAACACATCTATTTTTATCTTCTTTTTTATTTGCATATTAGTATACACTATCTATTTTTAATCCCCATGACTGATTGCTTTACAAAGAGTTCACCGCCTTTCTGAAAATTTCCACAAATGGAAATATGACTAGGTACATTCTTTTGCGTTAATTTACATTTTGTAACTAGTTTTTGTCACATAGTTTGAAACTTTTTGGTGCTGAATGTTTAGTTCCTGAGCGAACACATGTATTTGTTTTGTTCATTTTTCGTAATTGGTCGACCATTGAGACAGATTGGAATTTGTTTCACGTCAAAGCTTGTAGAATAAATGCATTCTTTAAACCATTACTGCCTATACTGCATTTTAACCACAAACACCATTAATTTTTGAACGCCCGGGCAGCAGCTTTCCCTCTATCGTTGTAAAATTATGATAAACAGTGAATTCTGTGAGAATGTCATTTACCTTTAGGGCGCTTTAGGATCTTGAATTTGAATAAATGCATTGCCACAATTTTAGCCCATCTACTGCAAAATGTCAACTTTCAAATGGCACCAAAACTGACCCAAGCAGCTCATTACCGTCGCAAAGTCACTTAAGTAAAAAAAAATGGTCAATACATTTTCGACAACTCAATAAATACAGTGGGGCTGGCATTCTATAAAATATGATCGACTTCTTACGACAACAACAAAACACCAAAACATGAATTAGCGTTCAAATGTCTTTGGATATGTTACACTTACGCTAAAAAGATTTCTTAGTGCTTCAAGAACGATGGGCGCCGAATGTTGTTTAAAGTAGTCCATGGTCGCCTTCTGATTGTCGTTCAGATCGGTGTGGGTAGACATTGCTTGAAGCCCAAATATCCACTGATACAGACGCCGATTAAGGCCCATATCTCTTCGAAGCAGTACGACGAGCGACGACGTGCATAGCCGAATGCGATCCTTCTGCTCAAGAACGCATTTATCGAGAGGGAAACCACCGAGAATAAAATCAAGGGTGTTACGCTGCACCAGAATGGATGTATCCTGCAGTGACGAGCAAACCGCCTCCACCATACAATCTCGGTCAGTGCCGAGAAATTCCATCTGTTCTTCCATCGACAAGTTTCTGTCGAATTTCGACACAACGAAGGTCACCGCAGGCAGACGGATGGCAGGATTGCAGAGCACGCATTTCCACAGGCAACCGTAGAAGTACTGCATGCCCACCCCTGTTTGAAGGTCATTGGTCAAGAGTACATGAGCTGATCTAGTTCGGTTATGTTAAGAGCTAGATTTTGTTTTTCTCTAAATAAAAATAATGAAACAGCTGTACGCATAGACTAAATCCACGAAGAGTAATCGTCTAACATTCGGTTAAATAACAATCGAACTTTTTTTTAATCTTAAAAATAAGAAATAAGTGAAATAAAAATATTTCACTTTAATTCTTTAGCTATATCATATATACACGCTTCGATAACTTGGTAGTGTTAGACATTGATCTACTGTATTATTGTCGTTAGTGAGATTCTCAAAAGATAAGAGGTCCTATACCTTTAGCAACATTGACAAGAAGAACGTTAACGCGATCGAAGAATTCTCCGCCTTCTTCCATGCCCGGTAATACTCCGACTAAAAAACCGTTTAATCCCGGCCGTAGTTTTTCTCCCAATGGTATAAAGTGATCTTCATAGAGTTTGAGCAGAAGAGGCTTCACATTCATTGCTGCATGGCCGAGAAGTGGGAATAAACCAGCGGAATAAATAAAGAGGTCGTGTGCTAGTCGTTCACGGCCAATACAGCGAAAGATGATGTCGTACGTCTCGAGAGCCTTGAGATGCACCCCAAATGGCAGGACAGGATGCATACACTGTGCCAATCGTTTGCCAATAATGATCCGCTTCGGTATGACGGGATATTTCGTGTTCGTCTGCAATAGCTGATGTAGAAATGACGTGGGTAGGCAACGAAGTGTTGAACATGATAAGAGCTAGGAATGCCATTTTTATTTGAACAAAAACTAGAACTATCGCTTCAATAGATAAAACTCGCGCTTGTGTATGCATGCATTTTCGACATTAGTAAAATGCGTTTGACGCCATTAAATGTAATGTGTATGCTGGTTAATAGCCATCACAGCCCCGTGTTGCAGGCGCTGCTGAGACAGATCGCCGCATCTAGCGTAAGCTGATGTGTTATATCATAAAAGCGTTCAGTTCATGACAAGTAGAGAATGTAAAGAAAGTTAAAATAGACTAAAAAGCAATAGTTATTCCCTAATAATTGTCTTTTCGAATTTAAATTCGTTAGAACTCTTATTGTGGATAGGTTCTATTATCACACCTGGTCGTTTTCAAAAGGTACATCTAAAAAATGCCTCGTAAATCCCCCATATCATAGATAATTTATGATACAAATGTGTGAACACAACGCAAGCCGTTGTAGAGTACCTTGTTGAGTTTACTTAACGAGGAGATGAGGTCTTGCCATTCAGACGTAGTCTCGAAGCACTTAAGCGCTTTGTCGACCTGACCGATGTAGCTTTTGTATTTTGTGTCTTGTAAAAGTTCGGCCTCCTCGGCCTGCATCGCCGACAGGGAGCTAGGCCCCGTGGGACCACCGGCGCCCCCTGCTAGGCCCGACGCACTCATCTCGGCAGCGGCACTACCTGCACCACCTCCCGCGATACTTCCTCCAGCACCTAAGGACGCGCCACTTCCAGCGGCGGTCCCGCCACCTGGACCGCTCACTTGCCTATGTGATAGCAATGAAAAAGGGGAATGAAGTAAACGTAAGTAATTGTGACGATTAGTTGTACTTGTTTGTCGTCATTTTGAATAGTGCGCCTTCGACATCGAAATATTGAAAATTTTGTATTAATAATTTTTCTAATACTTCTAGATTATTCAATTGAACAAAAATGCTAATGTGCCATATGACATGGCTCTTATTTCTAGCGCAGAAACGATTGGTAATTTTAAAATCTTTTTTTATCAGCTGAGAATTAATTCGATAATCGAGACCTGATTAGTGAGTTTCCGGATATTATAAAGCACTTAAGGGCAACAACCTTGAGTCGATCAAAAGTACCGAAATAAAATCACGAACACTTGCATCTAATCAAAATCATTACTACGCTTTCTGCTTTAACAAAGTCAAATTGGTAATCGACATTTTATGGAGCCAACCTGACGCCGGAACTGCAATGGGATAATGACCTCAGCTTTAGAATCTAATGCGAATGTTTTTAACTAAAGTTCCTCTGTCGTTAAACACACACAAAGCTACAAATATGTACAACAGTTACTCGCTGCAACTCGTTCCGTTTGTAAATACTTCACCTTCAATTTCAACAATATTTAAACCCGTTTTTATTGTTATTAAGTTTTAATACGTGAAACTGGCATCCCACCACATGTTGAAACGCCATGAAAATACTTATGACTTCTAACTAATTTGAACTTGTTCCCTTAATCGCATTGTGCCTCATATTGGTGGTTCAAGGTATCTTATAAAGACGCCAAGTAAGCCACTTATTTGATTACTTATTTTGCCTATTCCCTGCTTCACCTGAAGACTTCAACTTCCAACGGCTTCTAGTACGACACGGACCTGTTTCATTGTGAAATATGAATTCATTCAGAGAAGGTCAACCATACATTTCTTCCAGATAAATACATGATTTCGAGGGATATCTAGCGGCATTCCCCGTGGGACAACTACGCTTATCAAATCAAAATATTTCTCTCTGTCGTCTATCATATATCGTCTTTGTCATTTTGTTAGATGCGCAGACATTAGAGCAACGGTGTAAACATTAAGTTTGTTGAGAATCAAACGAAAACATAATGGATCTTTATTTGGAAATGATAGATTATACATTCGATATAATATCTCATTGTATATAACGATTCAGCCCAATCTGCAATGCGCTGTTTTCTATTGTATATACGACAGGTAATAAAACAAAGCATGAGTCACATGTTTACGAGAACCGCACTACGAAAGCAGTAGTTTCGACGATGTCAAAAGCAGAACGTTAACATTGCGATTGATACTTGGATCACACTTAGATACTATGACATTGTCGTACAACTCCTCGTTCTTATCAGTTATCACCTAAAAAATTGTTCCATTGAAGTAGACTGTTTATAACAGTTCTTTTCTAGAAAAAAAACTTTCACATGGTGATCTTTTTCTACTTCTGCATTTGGTTACGTTGTGCTAATTTATCTTATAGAAACTCGCAGGTTTATCATTCGCAACGATCAGGTAAGTTAGAGGGACAATACCCTGCTTAATCTTCCTAAATAATCACAGAGCAAAAAGTGTCTGCATTGAAACGACCACTTCTCTTGTACGCGATAAAAATGACTGGCCAGAAACCTGTGTCCTCTTCCAATTCTTAGTGGGACCCACCTTAAAGCAGAACCCGAAGCTGAAACGCTCCTTCTGACGTGATGCTATGAATCCAATACAGAACCACGTATTGTTCGCATCTCTTTAAAAATGCCGAGATACGGCATACTTGCACAAATTCTGTTTTGAGCAGTAGTCAACAGCTGGCTGAGGCTAACACACCTCAGTACTCACATACGTAGATAGTACAATGGAAATTTAAAACAATGCCTAGAAATGTGTATATATATATATGTCAGCTAAGTAATCCTCTTCACCAAAGCGAGGGTGGATCGCACGTAATGGAATGTAATTTCTAATCTATCATTTCAATCGTTATGAGCTCAACAACTTTGATATGCGAGTTTCCCATGTGAAAATTTTAAGTCAAGCAGTATGAATAGGGAAATAGACAAAGTTCTGTTACCTGCAACAGCGTATGTTTCGACAGACCTCTAGCTACACAATTTTCACCAGCCATTGGAAAAAAAGAACGCACACAACCGAACCCGCTACTCTGGCTTCGCCTTACTTGGAACTTGTCCAAAGCGGACAATAGCTGAATAATTGAAAAGGAAAAACTATGCTGGCAACGGCCGACGGAAACCTATGAATATATCTGAAGGACAAAAAAGGTGGCGTCATTTGCCACACGTGAGGCAAACCAGTGCATCACTGACTGCTGGTATAAGGGTGAACGTCATTGTGCCGTCCAGTCGACTGTTACTATATTAGCAACACAATTATTTTTCGTTTGCTCTCGTACAGAAAAGTGACCCGTTTATTTAATATACTCCCATCGGTGCCGCGCATTAAATACTAGATATATGCAAAATTTTTAAATAAATAAGCTGTTCTGCTGGACCCGGAACCTATGCGGCATAACAATAACAAGATCCGCAAAATTTATTACGTTGCTATGAAACGCGTTCCATTTTTCGCTGCTAGGTGTTTAAAATACTTGGAAAACGCGATAACCGCCGCAGTCTATCGATGTCAGCAACCGATCCCATAGTAGCGCAATGAATTACTAAGCCATTAATCATGTAATCAAAATGCTAGATAAAAGTCTATCTACAGGAGCACTTGATAGCTTGAGTTGAAAGGCTTTTATGATTTTTTTTTATTGAATTGGATGGAATGGTTTGATCCTCATGCGTCCACATGAGATTTAAATGTACAGCACGAGTATGTTGAGCCCAGCCACAGTCCCTTTATCGATATTTTTATAATTGTGTGAATAAATCATTCTGATCAAACCAATAGGACAAAGCGTTTTGGGACAAAAAGTTTTGGGACAAAGCGACAGGAACTACGTAATTCTATGAAAAATACCGCATCAACTCAGAGAAAATTTTGCACATATATATTGAGTCTGTGAAAGCGATACTTGTTCCTTCTTAATTTATTAAGTTTTTGTGCTTGATATCTTTGCTTTCAAATGCAACTGGCTAAAATCGTCGGAATATGGGTGGAGACCCAAAACGTCTAAGCGAGGACCTTCTTTCATTTGGTGACATCCAAACGTCAGTGGTATTTGTAAAATGCTATAACAAGCTTTCGTTGTAAAGGATAACAGCGAAACAGTTTTCAGCCCATTCGAATATCTCAGAACGACTGAAGAGGTAAATAGTCATCATTGGCTTGATCTAGATTGTCCGCTGCCATAATAACAAGTGCTCGAAGGACTGTAAGCTATAATACAGGCTCGGTAGTGCAGAAAGGACGAACAACGTTTGTTTTTGAGGATACCGAATGCTACGTCTTTCTCGGCTTATGGAAATAGTGATATACTCGAAAACATGAATAATTTCGTAAAATTAGAACTTTAAATGCACAAATGGTCATAAATTGGTCACATTGGGCAAAATGCTTTCTTTTTTTCGTTTATTTACACTTTTTGCTGGCCTCTATTATCATCTCAGAAATCGACTTGGAAATTTGAACGCCATATATGTCTCGGTGGTCTGTATTTATCGAACTCGCTCGCAGGCGCACAGTTTGCCCGGGTATCTATAGACAGTTGTTCGTCGATTACGGTGCGTTGAAGTGTATCAACAATTGGAGAGGATGATGATCCGCATTACGTAGCCAAAATTAGTGAATAGAGGTAAACCATTCCTACTGCACGATAGAATGCTAACTCACAGAGCAAAAATGGCTTTTTCGTCATTTTCAACTTATGCTCTCTGTCGTTTACCATTTTCAGGACACAATAGTCCCACAAGTTACTTACTTCGAAATCTCGACAACATAGTCATAATTATAAGGTTACCGGGTTATCGAAATTGAGACCTCGTGGAATGACGTATTCTAGATTTTTAGAGCAACAGCATAGTGCCATGAATAATAACGCTGTACACCCCAACTGGAAACAAAAGAACCAAACCTGTGAAAAAGAGTATGAGAAGCTGGAGCTCAGTATATCATGGGTTTCGTCCACATGTAGACTATTAATTTTGTGAGACCATCAATTCCGACATCTGCCTTTATAATATAAAAGGAACTAACTAAACAGGTTAAACTGCTTATGTGCTCCTAATAATGTGATTATAAGAAAACTCCCGTAACGCCTTTATGCTACGCATTTATGTAATATTTATGTAATATATCATATCTGCACAGATCGTTGGATGACTCCGCCTATACAAAACAACCTCAAAAGATCTCCTATCCTTTTCCAGACAATATCGGTTGCAGTGTTATGGCTGAATCCTTATACCCCATTCTATTATTCTGCTGAATGCATGATTTTCGACGGACGTAGAATAAATGCACACTTTGGCATCATATGCTTTACCTCGTAGTAGGTTTTGTTCCTACAGTGAAACCCATGCGGTATTTTCTCGGTAAAAGCTTCCTTCAGCCGCCACAAATGTAAGCTCTAGCCATGCTAACTTAATCGGTTTCTCTACGACTGCTATTTGCTCGTTATGTTTTGACATTTGACTTATTAGCCTTGACTTAATGGGCGCTCTGGAAGCTTCCTATCTAGCGCAAACACTTCAACCTCTTAAAGACGTGAAATTTTTTTTAAGATGGGTTATACCAGGGATACTCTATGGAACAACAAAGAGCTACGAACTCGATCGATAAGGCGACGAGGATTTTTGCGGTTGTAAGATAAAGGTTCAAGGAAACCAACTGTCGTCAACGAGACAACTGATGGCATTTCTACACAGCTTTGTGGCTTTAGGCCATATGCATTTGGCAAAGACCTGCCAAACAAGTAACCACCAGAGAACCTGGTCAATTCAAGACCCGCTCGTCACATTTTTGGTCTCGTTTTTAGCAAGTTGAAACACGAAGTGATTTATCACTTCACTATAAGTCACGAAGATCTCGACAGTGCCGATTCGATCAGTCGCTGTTGTTTTGACTCCCTTAAGTACCGGCTTGCTAGTCGGCAACAATGTTTGAAAATTCTCTCAAAGTTAGTTGTCATCTCTCGTGAGCATAAAAGTGGGAGATAAGTTTTACGAAAACAACCAAGCAACACTACGTTTTTTCTTAATATATACTGGCCATATTTGACGAAATGTTCGCTCTAAACTATTAAACATATTCATTGGACAACAAGCAAAATCATAGATCTGTTGAATACTATTTCAACCTTTAAAAACACCGAACGTCTCCTCCGTTATTACTGGCAAAAAAAAGAGCCCAAATTCTTTGATCGAGTTCCGCATCTCGAGATACGCATTGCGTTTCCTAAGACTAACTAAAACCCAGATACATTGGCAAACCAGTAAAAGGTTATTAATAATTAGTTCATTACTATCATTATTACTGACGAAAATAAAAAGTAATTTTTATCCAGGTAACATAGGGTACTGCCCTGAACGTTATAAGATCTAATCTCAGAAATAAGAGTACAATTTTGTGCCTCTATGGTACCGCGTCTTGCTTCTAAGCTACTAGTTGTTCACAATCGGAATTATTCTTCTTAATATACAACACTTTTTTGTAACTTAACAAGCACTATTGCATTATGTCAATCAATAAAAATGTTTTATCGTTCATCATAAGGCCAAGTATATATATCTATATATATAGAACGCTATAAATTTTTCTAAAAGATAAGCAAAAGGTAGTGAGTCCAATAGCCATCGGATGAGTCAGAGTCAGCGTTTTCGTTTCCCACGTTAATCCTTGTATGTTGTGTATTTATTTGTTCAAAAGCAATACCGAATGAGTTTTTACTGGGTGTGTAGTCAGACCACTTGAATGGGAAAATGTCGTCAAGTCGAGAACGGTGTGAGTGAAGCACTCACGTGCTTAACGCCTTCCAAAGAAAAAAGAATAGCGCAAAAACCTGTTTAGTCAGGCTGCCACGTTCGCCAGCGATGTATTACATTTCTGTTCTAATAATGCTGATAGCGTAAGGCAGCCCTTTCCAATGCTGCGATGATGAACCAGCTGGTGCTCGTTCCATGGCTACATCACCCTGTGCATTACAAAGCAATGTAACGAATGAAAAAGGCGCGCAACGAGACGACTTCGATAATGGTATTGTTGTCAAATCAGCTGAGCCTTATGTGTGTCAGCTAACCAAGAGATTTATGATTAAGCTTAGGATTGAAATCAAGCCTAATATCGACAGTTGTGCGTGATGTAAATAACGGGAGGCGGAGGTTGGACTGCTGGTGATTCATACATTTCTACATATATCTAAAACATTGCCTATTTTGTGGTATAAATAACAAGTATAGGTGGTTATTCGTACACTATACGGGCTGAACCGTTAGTTCTTTAGAATAAAGATTCTAAAAACTTATTTTAGAAAACATGACCGCAACAGCAGCGTTGCATAGGCTGATCTATCAGACGAATTGGTTCAGTTAGTTTCGCAATAACATCATTAAGAATCGCTCCACCGCAGCCCCTGACTTTTAATGAAAACAGAACCACCTTTCTGGAACGCAATGGAGAGTCAGCCCATTATGTTCTATCGCTGAGATACGAAAACTAATTGGTCGCAGGTAATTAAACAAGAATCATTCGTTAAGTACCTCACCTCAGAAATGATACGAACTTTATTTAGCGCAATCTTGCATATTTTGACGCGTTGAGACGTCAGGTGATGACTTGTGAGCTAACGAACAGAATTAGAAAAACCTACTATCGGTATCCGACACACAGAAGCGGATGAACCTTTATAGAACCGCTAGTAATTTGTAATGTTTCATCCTCTAATCAATTCGTTGTATTGTTAATTATCGGCATTTTTTTGCTGAAATCAATTATGTCAATCCCGTTATAATATGGTACTAACCTATTTCTTGTTCTTCTCGACGACATTCTTCCTAAGGCCCGACGATTTTCAACGGAACTCATACCTTGCTGTAACTATCATCCATAAACTCACTTTTCTAACATGAACAAGAATGAACACCACCAACTTTTCAATGATAAATGAAGTTACAGGCAAAAACGCGAATACTTTCGCAAGTGGCTGCCACTGTATTCAAGCTCAACTTCTACACTCGAACGATACAAGGTAACGTCTTGAAACATTACAACTGAACTGATCTTGCTTCCGGTGCTTCTCTCCTAGGGATCAGTGAACATAACAAAGCCACTACCGGCGGTACAATCGCATTGATACCTTTGCTTCCTGGGTACTAATTAACACGCAAAGATAAAAGTGCAGTTCTTGCTAAAATGAATTTCTGTTGATGAGAAAAGCTTACTAGAATCAAATACAGCACCAATGTTGGCAGCAGCAGTAATTTCTACCGATGCCGTATCGCCACCATCTTAGCTCATGCATCTGGTGGCACGTGCTGCCCACTACCCGTCCCAGCCGAGTCGTGTAGTATCCACCACGAACGCAACAATATTAAATACAACAATCACTTAGCCCCCTCTAACAATGCCAGCAGTGAGTACGCAGTAGCAGGAGCGCGGCATCGCCTCGCACCTGGTACATACACAGAACACATGGTCGCACAGATTGCCCCATCGATGCATCGTTCACGGAAGAGAATACAGAGAGAAAAAACATTACAGCCAAATACGACGGGCAAACAGGCCAACAAATTGGTCGCGGCAGCAGCAACTACCGCTGTCGTCATCGCCGCGACAGTCAACTGGCTCAATCACCCTTTCCCCTAGCGCGCACAACCATCGCGAGGACGACGAGACCTGGATATGAACACCTTCATTGGGGGTGACCACTGTCTCCTATCAAGCCTTTCCATTTCCTGTCGTTTCAAACACCTACTCTATACGCCACTTCACGCTAGTACACGTACATGACACAGCTTATAGCGTTCAGTCTAATCAATCGTCTCAGCCTTGTCGTTTTGCTGTTTTTTGTGTTGCCGCTGCAACTGCCGCCGTTCTCGCTTTTAACACTTTAATTTCCTAGCGTTTCTCGTCCGTTCTTGTTGCGTTCTCGTGGTGGTGGCCGCGGCGGCGGCGGCAGCAGTCAAATTAGAATTAGCCGTTGTAAATTGACGGTCACAGACCTGCCTCACGTACCCGATGCGGGGAAGAGGTATAGATTTAATGAAAAGGTGACGGCGATTAAGAATTGCTCTATCGCAAATTCTCTGTGGACTATGTTAGCGTAGTGAGTGGTAATTGGCTGACAGTTTGGTGACCCTAAACGACGACAGCACCCCTACGAGAGCCTAAAGCAGTGCACGGCAATCTTCAATGGCAGTTGTTGCAACGATCGCGGCACGCCGCTGCTCCTGCAATCTCATTATTAGAATATCCACGCACACCCGCCATGCGTCCGAAGGTCAGGGACGTCATAGCATAAAAAGAGTATTGAGTTCGTCCTAGAAACGTCAGCAGTATCAGCAACTGGGATCAGCAACAAGTGATACCTTTACGCGTTAGTCGTGGGTTGGCTAGTATCAAGAACTCAAGGAACCCCGTTGCACGAACTCGCAGCGATTACGTTGACCGTCGTGGTAACAGTGATCGTCAATGACACCGAATCGAGAGCGATATACTCGGCTTTTTCCCCCTCCGGACGGAACGCCGCACCCGGCGCCACTAATGCCCCTCCAGCTGGATCGCTACTCTCGACGATAACTACCCGAGCTACCATTAGCAAACTTATAAGAGCTCTATCCGCCACTTTAGGCTACGCTAGAATTCGTGTTGTTGTTCTTCTGCTGCAACTGTTTTTGCCCTCCTCCTCTCAATGATGACCAACTACCGCCAAGTACCTCGGCAGCAACAGCGCAGGCCTCTGCCGCTGCGAAACTACTGTTGCCGAAACTACGTAAAAGGTGACGAAAAAATGCTTCAACGCATAACCTCGTTAGAGGACAGAGATGGACATCCAATTGATCTGTCCCGTAAGGGGGCTGAGATGAATAAAAGCTAGCTTTGAAAGCTGCCCCTGCTGCTGTTCGCTGATGAGCGTTTCAGTTCTGTTCAAGGTATACCAACGCCGTTGTACACATTATGTGAATGCTGATTCGGCCGTTCGTCCTCTGCTCCGCTTATATTCGGTGTGTTATTATCCACAGCATGTAAGCCTGTCCCTTGAGGCAGATTCTAGATCGATCAAATCGTGCTGGAGCCAACTCCGCGTGGACGCCCTGACAGTCAGCTTTGAGCAGTTGGTGAGTTTTTCTATTTGTGTGCCTGTTTAGCCAGTCTACCTATGGCTATTTGGCCTATCGATTTGCACCTGCTAAAACCTGCTGAAAAATAACAAGTGGTTTTGGCAGCTATTTACGTAGGGAATAGTGATTGCGGCGAAATCAGGACGTGGGAGTGAAACGTTAGCACATGTCGAGCTAGTCTAAAATGGCGCCGGTCGCGACAGTTACGTGACCACCAAGGCTGTTACCAACTGTCTCAGCATTAAAACCGATACGCGGTAGGTAACGACTGGGTATGTGCTATTACAACGAACGCTATCGTTGTGGGATGTGGGATAACAACCGCACCCTTAGATTCACGAGCGTGTCCGACAGCAAAAACAACAAGGCGTTATAAAATAGTGAACGTCGCGGAAGCCCGTTTTCGTTACTGTTTGACAACCTTCTACGAAGTCCTGCTTCAAAGGACCAAAGATATCTCGAGCAGTAAATAGAGCATCGCATGAAATAGACATAAGGAAACTGTATCGGCTAATCTTCAACGCTGCATAGAGATAGGGATTCCGGCCGGGGGTTCGCAACCGTGATACATTCCTCATTCAACAAGGATTTCTAGAACAAGTTAGTCTCCTCTAATTAATTAAGCCGGTAAGTCTGCATCAGGTCTTCATGGTTTGCATAATAAACAACTGTCGCTTACAAAAAATATATAGATAAAAAAATATAGATCTATGACTAACCTGTGACAGGATTAATGACATTAGCTCATTCTAGTTATTACGATGTTTGCAAGCGAGCTCTACAAGTATGAATAGACATTTCATGGATTGAAGTGGACATGGAGTGGATTTAAGATACGCGGTGTTATTATGTATATCTAGATTTTGCTATTATATAGTTTTGTAATTAGCCTCATGCCATTTTAAGGAGAGAGGACTTATTTTGGTAACGCAGAAAGTGTAAAAAATGTTAAGCAATCGACACAAGCTAACATTCTACTACTTTCGAAATTACCATCTAATGAGAAGCATCACGAGGGTACGACGCCTGGTGTAAATAATATTACGCGAAAATATTCTACGAAAAGGGTATTTCCGTTGGGTCAAGTCATTCGATATTGAACGTATGCTTGAGCGGCCTTTAGTTGGGACTTAAAATCCTAAAAAAAAAAATAAAAAAATTAAAAAAAAATAAAAAAAAATTAAAAAAAAATAAAAATCCGCGAAGATTTTTATCTTCGCGGATCTGATAAGGATTTACGTAAACTTTCGTGAGGTGTTCTTATTAGACTTCGCGGCACACATTCATCAAAATTTACGTGCACGCCTAGTGCTAGTATGAATGCCCATACTGGGTACAACGACATGTGTTATAGCGCTATATTTCTAATTGAGTTGTATTTAATAGGGCCGACAAGTAGCACGATGTGTACTGAAGATTTCTTTTTACATGGCCACGACGATAAGCGAACGGCCACGCAATAGAAAGCGTGCAGGTAACAGTTCATATTAGAAATGCAGCAAGTAGTGTGAAGGGGTGAACAGCTTAGGGCTTTTACCAGTTGTAAGATCTATCTAAACTGACGTTTAAGTGAATAATAATTAGAACTGTTTTATCGACTGTTCGTCAATGCGTTTAATTGCATTTATGTTGCCAATTTGTAACGGACTATCCTGACTGAAAGGCCTGAATTCCCACAAGCAAAACACGACAATGGGGTAATTTATCAATAGACTATGGCAAGCGCGCTGCTGGTATGTCAAGGATAATTATGAATCGTCGTTGGAGGTTCTGATGACGTACGTTTCAGTCGCTTTCCAAAAAACAAAAATTTCGCCCGTGTCAGTCGTGCACCTATTGTAGTGTGTTCGTTTTCATTGTTTTTTTTTTTTGTTTTTTGATTTTGCATTATTTCCAAGGTTTTAGATCTACAACATACCGCACATTCATCACTCAGCTTTTTTGGGAATTCACGTGAAAATTTTCGATAGGCACATTGTCACTTGCAGAAGGTGTTTGTGCCGAAGATGAGCGTCGACCTATATACAAGTGAAATAGATTTTGACCACAGACCACACATTTCGCAGTACGGGCTACGAATGCTGCATGTGGAACGCGTTCGAAAGAATATACTGTCATGGACTGAGCCATGGGGTACAATTAGCTAACAGATTTGGCAACAGACTAGCCAACTGTATTGCGGTGAGAAATCCCGGTAGATCTGGGTTATAGAGCAACGGAAATTATTGCTCGAAACGACTAGAGAAAATTAAGTCAGTCATACAACCAGTTGATCGGCCTAATTGACAGGATTTGATAGCATTAGCGAACA
The DNA here is from genome assembly GCF_002443255.2 of Varroa destructor. Taxonomy (NCBI): domain Eukaryota; kingdom Metazoa; phylum Arthropoda; class Arachnida; order Mesostigmata; family Varroidae; genus Varroa; species Varroa destructor. The sequence continues at coordinate 52,453,002 of NW_019211455.1, read as the reverse complement.
TATTATTCTATTGGAATGAATTTGGCTAAAGTTTAGAGCCCACAGAAGTCGCAGGGATATAACTGGTGAGATATGCATTTGTTTACTTTATCTATCATGTAATACCTCATGGAAATGACACCCGACTTCGAGGGGCACAGTTCTCACGAAACTGATCTCCAAAAGCAGGTAATACTAAGATCACGTATAGTTTTCTCTATGGTTGCTAGCTACATGTGGCACAGAATCAAAGTTCAATTCTGCATAATATAAACTGTGACCATGTGTACAGGCAGCTGTTCCAGGTTTGCTTCTGCTCAGCAAACGATTGTGCACCTAGCGACCTATTTATGGATGGTATTTCTACGGGCCAACCTTCTCTGTCAAATCTGCTGAAACACTTCTAGGTTCTATGCATAGTATTTTCCGTGTCGAGTACAGAGGAAACAAGTGTTTACGAACAGTCAGCTGCCATTCGTAACCAGAGCTGTTCTATACACATATGTGACTTCAGTCGATTTCGATAGATTCTATGTTACCAGCGGCTTTTTTAAAATTCATCACTGATGGATGGACCTCATCGACCCATAACAACAATGAGGACAACATTTACGATTTGCGTTTAAATCACCGAGAGTCAAAAGGCATTGGCACCCTAAATTAAGATAAATCAGAGCAGAATAACCTTCTTTCTTTAAAGTCACTAAGATATCTTGTAGTCTCTAAAAGCACAAATCTCTTTTACAGCATTCACAAGTATGTAATTTCCAAGTGTGTTTTTGTGTTACGTTTGTTTAATGTTTTTTGATCGGTTGACTAATTGCACGATACCCTGTCCTCACCTAGGCGCGCACAATATGTAGCTGCCTCTCTATCCCAAACTACACAGAATTTATTTCTTACTCGTATTGCGTATGGCGTATACCGCAGTGCATCTTCCAAGCGGACCAAACATAATGGACCATAAAGTGGACCAAAAAATAAATGACAGCAGGTCATTCCAAACGTAGCGGACTGCCTGCTCTTATATATCTCTATTGTTTCGTAACATTATTATATTAATTATTATTTTCATGTTACTATATTTTACTAATTTAGTAAATTAGTTAAAAAAAGTTCCTGTTCTTTTTTGCAGTTAAGTTTGCACTCGACTTCAGCATTCCACGGAATTGATGCTTTTTCGCGTTGGCAATGGTCGGCGGTTTGGCTTGACCTCCTTATTCATGTAACGAAGTTCCGTTGTCGGCAGCGTTAGCGGATACAAGAAACAATCCGCAGCAATAAACAGGTTCAGGAAAACAGATAGCAAGAGAGTGAACTGTTTTCACTTGATCGAATCCCTTTTTCCCCACTTAGAGCAACAGTAACAGCAACCACAATAGCAACAACAATAGCTCTACTTGAAATGCCAGCCGACGTCGACCATTAGTTATCACTGCGTTAAAACAAAGCAACTATCATTGTTTATGCCGTTGTTATTGTCCCTACTGAACGGTTGAGTGCGCCGATAGTTCCAGGTTAGAGCTCCCTGTAGTGGAATATCCTAATCAATCTATAGGCAAATTTACCTCTTCGTTTTTAAGGTGACTCAGTTCAGTGACCAAGTGTGCAGGTGGACACACCTACGTGTCCAAAGAGCGAACGACAAATGTTTGTAATACTATGTTTAAGGCAATAATGCTGAAACAAATGTCTGCTCATATGAGGCTTATGCTGAATAATATAACATTGTCACCGCAATTATTATTTGTTACCCAGAACGTTATGGATGCCTGCGTCGCTTATAATATATCGATTACAAGGGGCCTCAGTCACATTATAAGCAGCCGCAGCGGCGAAACCGACTAATATAGCAAAATATTTCACAATAACTATGCGTATATAACGTCAATGAATATTCCACCGAAGGAGTCCATCAAGAACTCCGTTTATCGATCGCAGCATGTTCGAAACCCGTGGCTCTCGCCGATTTTTTTTTATTTCGCCGATGACAGTTGCTGTGGTGGTATATTGTGTTAAAACTATTTAATGGTGACGACGTATTCAAAGCGCACGATATAATTCCTTGACTGCGCGTAGGAGACACCTCATTGTTGAGGTTTATTCGATGCAGAGTCATGGAGTTGCAAAGGAAACGCGCAGCGGCTGCATCGCTTTGCGGGACGTCGCCGAAGCTGTGTCGGTAGCAACTTCTGGTGCAACTTGTTGTTAACACGCAGAAGTGCGTCAGTACCAGCTACGGCAGGCGATCAAAAGAAGATCATCTGCAGACACCCCGCGAAGAATGGTAAAAATTAAGCGGCCAAGGTAAACTCTGCAGCTGGTACTTCCCTCTTCATTTTGACATGACCTTCCAGTAATCAGGAGTCACTACACGGCAGCAACACGGAGACTCAGCATCATAGTATGCGACGTAGTAAACATATGCTGCTGGTGTTGCCTCAACCGCATGTCGGTACGACAGCCCTCAAAATCTTCTCTTTATTCTTTTTCTTTTTTGGCTGACGTTTTCCCGCCCGGTTCAACAAAGATTGCCCAATATCACCACTGTAGTCATCACGCACACGCGCTTACCCATAGACGTGTGAATACGTCGACAACTGGGCTTGCCATTCCGTTATCTACTTTCGAAACGAAACGAGTCTGTTCTAACGATGTTGGACAATGCTGACTTCCCCTGTACTTGCGATAGACAAGGCAGCACATATGGATACCGGCAAAGGCACGTAGCGGAAATGATACAATGGCTCGGTTTGCTATCAATAGAAGAAAGCGGAAAAATTAATGGTAATCTTACGTTTCTTCTCCAATGGACGTCTCCAATGCAGTGGCTTCGAGCATCGAGTAGCATAGAGTCAAAATAGTCGATAGCTAAAATCACCGCCAATCTGCTCAGCGTCCTCCAATCTAGGCTACTAGAAACATTTAACACCTATTTATTCAGTACCGAAGCTTCAGTTTGGCGTTGATGTTCCAATATATCTCTGAAATGAACTATTGTTTTTAAACAAAGGTAAGCTGGTTGGCGACAGGGTACCGATCCGTTCCGATTAATGTCAATGGCAGCAGATAATGTCAACTTTATATATATCCATGTAATATTACAAATGAAAAACCAAGTCATATGTAGACGCGTGCTTCACCACGGAAAGCAATACAAGACAAGATTGAATCTTGCACTTCCTACCATTTCGACACAATCGGACTTCGATCTTCTGAAGCTGCACTACGATGCTGAGTTCTTTGTTACCAAAAAAAAGTCAACGTATTAAGTTGTATACTGAGAGTGTTGATTAAATAGCTGTATTTTTACCACAGTAAATTCCAGTCAACCGACAGCTGATTTGAACTGAATGGATAGATGGAATCCTTAAAAATTCTGTTAATTTGAGCGTCGCTGTTGTGTCTGTATGCATTTCTATACGTCGGCTGAAAATATCAGACGAACGCCGACATAAACAAGAAAAATTAGATTATTTATCGATATGTGACTATGCGGTTATGGTGAGGTATTTTGAGTTAATTGATGCAATTGAATCGATGCTTTTTTTCGATTAAAGGTGACTTGACCATGAGTCACGTACGGTGCGGGGTTAACGATACACAAAACAGTGTTTGCAATTACTTGTTTTTGTTAAACATCACCTCTCTTACCTCAGGAAAGCAGCGGTGGGGCGCACATTAAGTCGACTGTCTCTCGGGGATTATTTCCACGAAACAGATAGTAGATACGGGACAGAAATGCACACTTTTTCGCACGCCGGCTTACACACGAGCACATGCACACACAATATTCTCAAGAACACTCATAAACTGTTAGACCTGCTTTAGCTCTCGTTGACCTTTTGATTTTATCGACCTGTTTGTTGAACTTGTTGTTAACCAAATATGGCCTTCACCGCCAGCAACTTAATCAGTGCGACATGTCCACTTTCTACCGCTTCAGTGAGCGGCGACACGATGACCGTCGGTACTTAAGTTGTTGCCGTTGGTTCCGTCGTTGCTGTTATCCAGACCATCGGCGGCAGTCACAGTAAATTTACGTCACCCATATAGATTCCTTCGTTATATTTCTATTATTTTTACTATTACGACACGTTGAATTGTAAGCTACGAACTCGATTAGCAACGAAAAGACTGGCAATTAGCAAAAGACAACATCGTTCAAAATGTCATAGCCATGGAGTTCACGTCCAAGTAGCAGCAGTAACAGCAAAATCCCGTTTCAGCTGCTGCTGCTGCTGATTGTATTGCTAACAGTGACAAACAGGCCAACGGATGGCGACCAGAGAGACAACCAAAGTTTAGTAAAGAAATAATCGTGCCGGTAACACGATCAACGGACAACCATTGGTCTGATGGTCCACCGTCGGTACCACTGAACTGAGCAATCGCCACTAGTCGCGAACGCAACGAAAAGAGCAGTCAGTCAAGTCACGCTATTCCTTGTACAATCCAACAGGGGTATACAATGAACACAGGACCTACATTAGTACGACGACCACAGTCGAGAGTTCTGCTACCCGGGAGGGCAAGCAGGCAGGCAGGCAGGCAGGCCGACAGACAGACGGATGCACAGACGTCTAGCCGCCAGCAATCGCTGGCCGGGGCAGGCAGGCAGGCAGGCTCTGCGAGAGCTACTAGTGCCACAGCTCACTCACCACTACTCACTGTTCGATACAGCTGCTGCAGCTGCTGCTTCTATTAGAAGAGACACATAGACAAACACGTTAGGCAGGCGTTTTGTTCTTTTGAGCTGGCTGCTTATAGGCAGTTCATGCACCGCAGGTCGACGACTGGCCCAAAAACCAGCAGCAGCAGCAGCAGCAGCGAGGGCACAGCACAGAACAGCATAGACAAATCGGCCAGATAAATACAGATACAGCACAACTTCGATATGCGAATCACTTCTCTTTTCAGCTGCAACTTGCGGCTGTATAGAGCCGCCGGACCGATTAGCAACAACACGTCTCTCTGACAGTTCGGGGTGTAGGAAAGAGATGGATGGAGAAGCGGTGACCGTGATGCGCGGCAAAATTCAAACTGCTTTGGTGAGGTGATTAGCTGTCCGGACTAGGCCCTATGTCGTTCTTAAGTGTAGAATTGTTGGAAAACGACCGATTTCTCATAAGAGAAACAGATAACGAACTACGAGATAAGGAGAGATAATGAGAAATCGACTTTAGACAAATTCAGTTGCATGCTGAAGTGGGCAGTGGCATCGAATATCACGGGGTAGAGCTTTGAGGGCTCCCGCAAGACACAATAAATCTCGGTAAATAAAAAGAGCCAAACTAATGCATTAGAATGCAACAATAAGAAATCGCTTAGCTGTATGTCAGTTTCAATTCGATGACAAATAACACCAATTTACATTCTGTTTAATTCATCGTTTTTGGCACAAATGTTCAAACTGCTATAGAGAAGCCGGCCTGAATATAATTAGATGTTGTTGGATGGGATACTAAGCGTAGTATGTTTATACGGCAAGATACGATTAATGAATGTATATCAAACAGATTGTACGGTAACTTACATAAACTCATTTCAGCCGAACAATGCTTCACATATGTGCATCTGTCTGATGATTTTCATGTCGGAGAGAAGTAGACGCAGTTGGTAATCTGTAGGCTGATGATAAATACGCTGAGAACAAAGGAGCAAAAAGATCTGTAAAGCTGTGGGAAATATTCCATGTAAAATACCCGTCTGGTGTTAAGAAGGTTCGACTTAATTTTCTCGACTACATAAAGCTATGTCGACTGGCTTGTTTATTTTTCTGGGTTAGAAGCCCCTTAAGCAAACCGTTATGAGGAACTTTGGGGTGCAAAGATGAAAGTAAAAATGTATGACAAAAATAACTGTGAAATCAATATAATATAATATACTATGAAAGGACAGTGTATCATTAATGCGCTTTATCATGAATAATTTTCTCGTTAATTTCAAAATCGACCGAAATGGGACCTTTATTTTACCTTTTATTTTACCGGTCTATTTAAAAAAAAAACGTTTGTGCAAGTACAATGTTGTTAAGTCTCTCTTTTTGATTTCGGTTGAATTATAGACGCGATGAAGCATACATAAGGTGAGCTCTTTCTCGGATCGAAGCCGGTATTTACTTGGTTAATGTCATATATGATAGGGAAACATTTCAAGAACTGCGAGTTCAAATATTGTCATTAATCGTAGGTGAGCTAACAGCGGTCTACGAGCAATAGGCCGCAATATTCGTAAAAATATCGATGACCGAAATGATACTCTAAAACCTCTTCTTTTATTAGGTGGCAGGCAATGCAAGGCTCAATATTCTCTGATCGAACTCAACTATCGAGTTAGCAGTTTAAAAGCAAAAACCTATTTTGAACCAGAGCTTTTAATAAACAAGTGGCCGTGAGCGCAACAGGACATTATTTAATTTTCATGGAAAATAAATTGATGGTTGTGCACTCACTGCTGTACATCTCAAATCATCCTAGAACCCTAAGTTGCCCTGTTAACGTAGAGGATAGCACATTTACATAATGTAAGTACACATTCTCAAGTCTACCACCTGTGCATTACCAACGCACAGGTGTTAGATTTGTACGTAGACATGTGTAAAATGGTACAGGTATTTTGATTTTGTGCCTATACGATGACTCATCGACACACCTACGCTAGCTCTTTTTATTTTGGACGGATAGGCGTTTGCTTCCAACTAGTTTAAAATAGACGTCCGATTCAACCTTACAAAGAACAACCGGCCATTGTAAATGTTAAGCGTGGATATTTACGCTTTCTGTCAGTTTAGGCCAATAGTGTGAGTATGATCCCGCTACCCGAAGTCTACGTGCCAAATTCAACTCTCGCTAACAGCCTCAGAATGTTGATCATTGCTGAGATTTACAACATGAACGGTCTATAACGTTATAATAATCTATCATAGCTTTTAAAAGAGAAGTGGCTAATGTATCAGATCGCACATGGTAGAAACTCCTCGTAGGGAAGCTCGTCCTCTGTAATATCGGGCGTGCTCAATACATTCTGCGAAGCCGATCCTCGTCTAGAAGGTTGTAGATGCATCATAAAAATAACAAGATATAAATGAATTAATGTTGCCAATTTTACGCGGTCTGAAATCACTTTTCATGTTCGTGCACGTGATAAGACGGAAAGGGATTCTTTGCAAATTACATATATGTACAATTGTTTTTTTTGATAGCACCAAATTTTTATTCCATTCCGAAATGGAAAATATTGTTATCCTCTCCTTAGGGTAATTTCGCTTCTAGTCAACTCTATACAGATGATACAATTATATGTATGAAACCGAATGTTTCCATTGTTTTGCACTGATGCCTGATAAACTGAATTAAGGGAAATTTTCCGTTGTCCAATTAATGTTTGTGATAGGCTTTTCCGCCTCGCCTGCGACGTCTTTCCCATAATTTTTTCCCCTGTAGCGCCTTTTTTTCTTCTAGTTCTTAAAGTTCTGTGTTTAATTCACAGTAATTGATTTCGGCCTCGATTTATTCTTCCATTCTATTCGGGATTAAACTTTAATTAAATAAAGCTGAAGCTGATCCTTCCCTTGGAAATCTGATCTCCTGATTCGTTTTCGCTGTGTCTGGCGTTTGGAGCTCCATAACTATAATTACTTTTATTAACTTACTTGAACTAGTTTACGTTCATCCCGATCGTGCAGTCTCCCATGTTACAATAATAGTTGCGTTATTCATTAATGAAACTGCTTCATTAAATCTTCTCACTACCTTCATTGGTTAACATCGTTCGGAGCTCTTTTCTGCTGTGAGTCGACATGATAGCGCAGTGCGTACTATGAGTGCTTGCGAAGCTTTGCAACACGTGGTGGCCTGGGTACCTGCTTTATTTCGAACTGGAAGCTAACTGCTTGAACTAATACCTAACGACTTAGGTATAAAACGTAAAACGCAGAGGAAATTTTCTGCCGCTGTGATTCAATGAGGCTGCACACGATACAGTTCAGCTGTCAGTTAACGTTCAGCAGATAACAAAAGGGTAATGTATTATTACGAGTTTGTCATGCATATATGTGCTTTGCATAGACAAATAAAAATTGTCCAACAAAATGGCGTTGGTGGCAATAATATGGGCTCATATAAAAATATCATATAATGCAGTTAAAAACGGTTTGCTGCTATATAGCTTATGATTTGTTATTGACTAGGTTCTTTTTTGTGTTTATTCGAATTGACTCCTCACCTTTGTTGTATTTTCCTATATTTTTTATAGGATCATTTGTTTTCTCCTATTTCTATAACTTCACGTTTATTTGCTATACTACCGTACTGAAACATTCCGATTTTACGGAAGCTGTCTCTGGGAGCTACATGTTTCCGCCTAGTGTCATGCTTATTATTTCAATCTTTAATACAACATTTTGTTTTATCGTGTTTATTTCTGGTGATATCGATTTATGAGTTCCCGATCATACGTTTTTTCTTACTTTTTTTCTATTTATATCTTTTTATCTTACTTTTTTCTATTTCACTTCTCAGATACGCTGGCAGCTTAATCAGCTCATTCTCGTGACAGTTGTTATATCCTCGTTCTTTAATCTCGCTTTATGCTAGTCTTGCTGCATTATCTTTCTCCTAACTTACAAGCGTTCCTTCTTCGTTTGGAGCCTGATCATTTAATTCCTCATTTCTGTCTGAGTTTATACCTAACCAGATCGTTTACCTCCCGCCAGTAGTCTTTTCTGTTGTGGGCATTAGTTGCTGCTACTGCACGACAAACGCGACCAGCCTCAAAGAGTCTCCAATTATAAACGTTACTGAGTGTCTGTGAGCTTATGCGTTAAAGTCGATGCTAGAGGTGGCGCGTTTCCCACTTTGTACTGTAGAGATTGAAACGATCTTGCTCTTTACTACCTAACAAGCTAGCGCTCTCGATTTTCTTCTCCTAAAAATCAGGGGTTTTGATTTTTCGTCGATGGGGGAAACCACTGTAAACTATCGAGATCACTGAAAAGAAAGTTTTGGTCAACGTGTCAAATTACCTTTTTCCTCTTAGTTCAACATTTGACCAGGGTTTATGACAGCCTGAGTACCAAAGAAAAACTGACACCGGAATCCCTTGGCTTTTATTTCAGTTGACTCCAGCCACTCGTGTTTTCAGGCTCTCCCGAGTTTCAACAAATGGGACCTTGAACTTTTAAATATAGCTTTTGACTGTATGTCCAAGTTTTCGCTAATTGCAGTATCGTCATATGTGCGTATTACCCCGCGTATTCCTCTATGCACCTACTTAGATTACCGAGTCCTTCCGAGTTTTCGTTCTTAGCGTCATTCGTTGGTTGAACCATTCCATTTAGCGTTGAATGTCATATCTTGCACTTCATTTCTGTGTAATCATAGCATAGATTTCGCGCATGTTTCGGGTCGCTGTTCCGAACAAATGTAATTTTTAGCCCGGACTTCCGGACAGGCGTTTCACGGCGCGAAATTTCGAAAACAAAGTTAACTGCACTAGTCGAACTTTTCTCGTGATTACCATTAATATTATAAAATGAGCCTAGGTTCTCATTTCAGAGTCATATGTGTCATATAATAAGCATTATAAGCATTTCATAAGTTCTTAACCTTAGTCACTGTACTAATGTACTGTTCAGAAACGCCCGATACACCTCTCTTACCTCTATACACCATAATTAGTATTGATCAATATAGCTGAACATGCCGAGTCTGCACTATGTGGATTTAGCGTGATATAAACAATGACTTGCTATTTGTGCCTGATATAACTATCAGTTCTAATAAGCTTTTCGTTAGCAAATGCATCAGTGTGCTACGGATATAGTCACCCGAAATAACACACCAATTACATATTGAAATAGATTATAATTCCAAAATGCAATTTTTATAGTCGAGGTCTTGCATTAGGCCTGAATATCTGCAGCAGATACACGTTGAAAAAGCTTAGGAATCTAGCTTTTATTATACATTTCCGTCTCATCGCGACCTATTATAGTTTTTTAATCATATTAAAACTGAATGATAAATAGGCTTTAGGGTTTTAAGCAAAGTTAAAAGTATGGCGGAGGTGCTATAAGGGTAAGGCGCAAATAGTAGGAGGTATAAAAAATACAAAGTATTGAATGTACTAAGTAGGTAGCAAAGTATTGTAAAAATATTTTATAAATAAATAAATTACCTTAAATAACAAGGAACAAGAAGAAGTTCGAAACAATTCAAACCTTGACGAATTTCTGGATGAGTAGATGAGCATTCCATATTTAAAGGGGAATGATACACGTTGTTATCTATTTCAAAAATAATTCAGAATTTTTTTTTCATCAATATACGTATATTCTTAGCATTCGCCATAGGTGTGGGGTTTGTTGACTTGAATTTAGTTGGAGAGATTTTTTAAATTATGATATTCATCTTCTCATAAAAAAATACGATTTGCTTGTTTAGTTATTCGCAGTTTATAAAAAGTGCGGCAAAACATTTTTTATAAAATTAATTATGATACGTCTTGTAGTCGAATATTTATTGCTAATCTACTTATCGTATCTTTGGAAGTGAAGTTCTTGCGTAAACATTTTGAATGATATACATTATAATAGTGTGGATCGAAACCATAGAAAAGGATTTGGGTTTTTAATTAAATTTAAATTAGGTGAAGAGTTTGTTATTAGGGAACTGTTGCAATTAAACGTCAAGCTAGTTTTCTTGAGCTACTCTTCAGGCATATCTCAATTTCTGTAAGCGATTGCAATAATGAAGGCCAGGATTTTCGCCGTATCAAAAGATGAATTCGAATAGCCTTGTTCCCGATGGAAATACCGTATTCGTTCAAGAGGGATAGCTAGATCTTTTACTGGATATTGTACAGCAATTCCGTGAACTTCTTAGCTATTTTTTTAATAAGTTAATCGGGTGAAACCTTAGGGCGCTGCCTGGCATCAACTGCAATACATAAAGCCATTTTGCAAGGCCAACAAAGCTCCCCCGCTATCCAAAGCCTATGTCAGAGAATTTGTAACAAATTTTCTGTCCATTAGAAAACTACATCTTTGAATTTAAAATATAAAACTGGAACGGAGACGGCCAGCCACTATTACCAACGTAGTTGTTAAAGGTATGGTCAATGGCTATAGTCTAATGGCTATTATTTAAGCTCTATATCAGGAAGCCGTGCTACTCAATTCGAGTTAGTACACCGATAAGTTAAAAACTTTGAGTTAAACATAACATGCTGCGAATTAGCCCCTCGGCGAAAGGTAATTTATCCAGACAAGCGATCGCTAAAGTAAAAAAAATGCCGTTGCGCTGCTTTCTAATGGCGCAGCCTCTACACTTGCCCAATTACACTAACGTTAAAGTATATCAAATCAGCTTCTTAAACAACGAAATAACGGAACTTTCAATTGCATATAGACTTTCCCTTATAACTTCTGTAAGTTTTGACTGTATGAGGATATATAAAAAAAAAAAAAAAAAAAAAAGAAACCAATGAGAATCCCTAACATTGAGCGAATGATTGAATTGATAATATAAACAACATTTCATCATATACAGTACCGAGATTAACATACTATTGAGGTCATGCAGTTCATAATTGCGGCAGATGAAGATTACAGGAGCTCCTTTACGTAAAATAATGTCAAAACACCAAACTGGAGTACGTCAACAACGCGTCCAGGAAGCAGATCTCGGAACCCAGGTAAAAGTATGCAAAATAGAAGGAAACCTACATCGAATCCTTCGAATGTCAGGAAATCACCCATATAACTCAGCCGTCACTTAACCTAACATCAACTTGTCATCATCCCAACGAAACAGTTGCTGATACCATTATCCCAATCTACCCGACATTAGGCTGTTAACTCTGGCTAGGTTCTAAATCTCATAGCAGTTAGTCCTTGCAGGTTTTGTATTTTATTATATGATGAAACGGACCTTGCTTTTAGATTTTCGAAAAATAGGTATATGTTACGAGATTAGCCTGTCTAACGAAGGTTGATCGTCGAAAAATCAGGTGAGTTAGACGCTGTGACAGAATGATCTCATCCGGTTCTAGTTAGTGTATAGAGAAAGCAGATGACTGTAATTGCAATAGTGGTATCAATCATGGTCGTCGTGTATCGCATGAGTGCGTACATCCTTTGATAAAATTAGGGTGCATTAGATTTGAACTGAAAGATACGGACGACCATAATTGAAAAACAGGTATGCGTCTTTCGTGACTAAATTTTATAGCAGATTACTTGTTTGTATAAACATCAAAAAACGCTTTACTCTGCAAAGGCGAAAAAATTCAATCAGAGTGAGCCATATTTTTCAGATGTGGATTGTCAATCTGCAAGCGTAAATTTTAAACTTCTTAATTTTCCCTCCTGTTCAGTCTAATAACGTTTGCGTTTAAAGGATCTAGCATGATCCGAATATGAGTTCATCTTCTATACAGACCATTAGAATTTCCAGGCTTTATTAGCATGATGGAAAATTATTGAGCTCCAATTAGGCTATCGAATACGCCCAGCAATAGCTCGACAGGGTTGTTGAGACGGACTCATTTTTTTTAATTATTTTTTTTACAATTTCTTTTTACTTTATTTATTTACATTTAAAAATTTTTCTTATATTTTTTTTACAAATCAGCTAGTACTTCAGTGGTCCAGCTGTTCTCACAATTGAAGTCTTTACGCGTGGAACGCGTTGCTTTTAACCTTTATAGGATACCAAAGCCGTATATGTATTATTTGATCTCATTCTGGCTGAATGCAACAACTTCAGGGCAAGTTTTTTCATTTTTCGTTGATATATTTTTATTCATTTCGATAAACCCTTCAAATAGACACACCGATCCAGGTTATGTAGCGTACCACAAATTCACTTCGGGCGTCTACGTGGTTTATTCCTGCTATGAAAATTTTTTTCATTCTTTATTTCTATATATATACATATATATATGTATTATATATATTTTTAACTGATTTTTACTTCACGATAAAAACAATATTTTGTGTGATTCTACCCGGTTCTATAGAAGAAAATCGTACCTTTTCACGGCTCGTCGTAACTTGCAGTTTCATAAATTACCTCGTAATTTAAGCCTGCGTCCACAACAATATGTTCACGCAACTTCAAGCAATTTGTATATAGTGAAATATAAGAGGCGATTTTTCATCGTCAAAAAAGAGTATGGACAGAATTCCATAGATTTATGATATTATAATACAATTATTCTATAGAAAGGGGCTATCTGCAGTTGAACACAATGCCCGGCATACGAAGTGGGTAGAGAGTTACGATCCGTCGACAAACAAAATCAGCGACCCAGTAAGTGCCACAGTAATTCTGTGAGAAACAATAATGAAGTGACGTATTAAGATTTGAAACAAAAATTGCATTATCTTACGCATAAAGACTAGTGTTTGTTGAAATTCTAACTCCTAACTTGAAATTTATAGGTATTACTTCTGTATAAGTGCTATAAAATAAGGTTTACAACACCAGTTCAGGTAGGATTATGTAAACTCGAGACTCAATCAAGTCTGGCACAGGTGTACAATATTTAACACATCGATATGCTAAGCTTTAACAAATCGGTGATCCTCTATCATTGAGCGAATGACTTGAATTCATAGTTCAGTCATTTTCTTGTAGTTTTTAGTGTCGCGACATAGGCTTTACAAGGCAAAACTTTACATATGGCGAACTTATGATTGATACACTTTCAACTTAGTTTGGCAACGACTGTATTGCTGTTATAGACACACAGACGCGGAGTCCGTCCGTCCTCGAAATCGACCTAGAGGACGAGTTCCACCATCAATTGGCGTGGTGCAGGCACCGTCACTCAACTAAAAAAGCTGCGTTTCAAGCTAAGCGTTTTCAGCCGTCAGCGCCACTGAATGTAACGCGCTCGAACGAAGACGTCACATAGTCGAGCTTTTGGAAAAGAATCTAGTCGACCGTACTATGGTTGCGGCAGGAGTCAAATGACGCTTGCGCGTAATTACGTAAGACCCAACGGTGGCATTAACACTAGACAGCTACTGGTACGGGGGCCCCGGATGCCAGTATCAATACAGGCCGAATTATATAGGTGCGACAATGCGCGGCTACTTGACGACCCCGTAAAACAATGAGCCAACGTTAAATCAACCAGTTGTATCGAAAATCAACGTTGCCATGCCGGCTGTTAACTGCGAAAAGGGTTTTGCATCGTAAAGAACCCCTAAGGAGGACGCTGGAATAGAGGAAGCTACGTGAATATGGCGCGGAACGCCAGCAACAAATGCAGAACTGCTAGTATGGTTTTGTATTTGTTAGTTAAAAAGTAACTTATGTTTGAGCCGTGTGCGTCGAAGATAAAGGCGTCGGTTCAATTAGACAAATAGAAAAGGCCTTGCTAGGTACAAATAATGATAATCACTAAATCCGATTATAAGAACGTTAGAGTACCACAAATTATTGAATTGTTTGTCCCTTATTTTTCTACAAATCGAAATAGACACTCACTATGCAAGTGATAAAATAAAGCTTTTAAAAACTCTTCTGAAAATGCATATAGGCCGGAGCTATTAATGCAGATGCGACGACCGTATATATTTTACCCTGCCGAAAATCCCTAGTGCTTATATTCAAGCCAAAGGATTATTTCTGGAAGTCAATATGCAAGATATTTTTAGTAATCTTGGGTACAGGGAAGCGGGAAAACTCGTTCATAACGCTATCGTACAAATCTATACACAATATATAAGTTACGTAAATTCCAACTCTGCATTTCTTCGGTCTTTAATTAAACTGATTAGAAACTATTTCTGTACGGGTCTTCAGTATGTGTAGGGTGATAAAAATCAGTTGTATAACTTTCTTATTGATCTTATTTTATTATAACTGGAAATCCACAAGCACATATAATAGTGGTGCTAGTCTATGGATTTGGCAGATTTTGCTGAGATGTGTGTAGAAAATGGACGACCAGGCAATACGATCATTGATATAACTTACTTTGTGGAAGATGGATCAAGTGCTTTTCCAATGTCCTGCAATGACGATTTATGGTAAGCCGTCAACAGTTACAGAAAGAACGCAGCCTTCGATTATGTTGGGTATCTTCGGTTTTATATAATAGCATAACATTCCCCATCGAGCGGAAGCCGAGGGATTGTACCTCACGAGAAACCGTCTCTGTAATAGCATAATTTCTCAGTAGGACGGCACGTTCGAATAGATCAACGTCGAAAGTAAAGCTTCAGACGTTATTGAGGAGCTAATCATGCGTAGGGCTACCATTATACGTGTACCATGTAGTGCTCTTGGGTTGAAGTAACGTGTAATGAACTGACTGGATTTACCAATACGCTATGCATAGTGTGTTGTTGTGATATGTGTGAACATGGCTACTTTAAGATCAGATTTATCTAAAATGCTAAATAGTGCTCCGTAGAGAACGCACGAACTTGGACTATATCCAAATCTAGAATTATAATTTCTTATTTGATTCGATCGGTAACGATTTACAGTTCTTCTTCTTTAATTCGAGCCGTCACTTCCCTTTAGTCATTATACTGTTCGTCTGCAATATAGAATTCATCTGCACGAAAATGTGGCGCCTTACGACGGAAACAACTAATTAAAATAACAATAGTAAGGTCAAATTTGACGGTTAAGATACAACTGGCAAATAATACTTAGTTTCCTATATATAACCTTTTGCTCTATGTGAAAGAAATTACAATGAATAGAACACAATTGCTTCTTTATGTGATGTTTGCTAAACGTTGAGAAAACTATTAGGCCGTCCAAAGAGCAAAGGTCATATCGTGTTTTACCGTGAATGAGTATCATCTTAACTGTCGTGAAGTAAATTTAGAAATGTTCGATCATGATGAACGCTTGCTTACATACAGATGAATTTATAGAACCGGAGAAGCCAATGAAAACTTTGTTTGTAGATTACCAATGGAAAGTCTATAGCAGATTCAATATAACCTATAAAATTGTGTTACGCCTGGCTAGGCCACCAGGTTGCGGAACCGCGCAAAGTTTCGACATAGGAGTATTATATTATCGAATCGAGGTATAAAATCTACTTCTGACTGCTTAGGATATTCGATAGACAAAAAAATCACTAGTATTTCACTAAAGATCACTTTTTATCTCAAAGGGGAAAGTATTTAGGCACAATCGTACCACACTGGCCTACCGCAGTACCTGTCTCTAGTGTTCCTACTACTTTTAAGTCTCTGACTCATATAAAACTAATAAGAAACAAAAATTTCATCTGATCACAATAGTAATTTCCCAATGTCAAGGTCTCCTAAATAGTGGAACCTCAATGCTATCTACTCTGATTTCACATTGGCAGAAGTACTGCACATGAAGGGTGCAGACGATTCAAGGATAGATTAAAGTACTGAAAACCAGCAAGTAAAGAAACTGGTCAGATGTTAGAACCCGAAAGACAAACACGCATTTCTGCTATCGAAGAGTCTTTTTCACAAAAGCAGAACTCGCAATTTTAAGACTCTGCTAGTGAAAATTGCAACGTATAATGATAATCAAAATATTGAAAGGATTTGCTATTATGAAATACTTACCGACGATTCAACAAAAGTGCCGTACGCTATAGGGTTCCTTATAGGATTCATGGACCGTTGATACGGAAATCTAAGGCATGCGGCCTGGTTGGCGATGAGGCCGAATCTCATCCACGCGCCTCAGTTACCTTTTAGGTTAACGACGCCTTTCTTTAACCCGTTTATTCTCCAGAACTAATGCTGTGTGACTACAGGGCTTTCCATGCGTTAACAAAAACAGCTGGTGAATAAACACATCCTACTATCTCAAAAAGCCACAGGGAAATCACATACGTGAGTGGGAAACCAAATGACGGGTATATAGTTACCCGCAAGCTACCAAAACGTTGGAACAAGTGTGTAGAGCACACTAAGGAATTATAATTCTGGCCTAGTTAGCTAACGAGTTCACGCGGGATTTTCGTACAATGTCTTGGCAATATTCAACGCAGTAGTAACAAGTTCCTAGTACAAGTATATACCGTAGTGAAGGACGATTACGGTTAATTATATCGAGACTGCATGGGGCTGAAGTTCTACGTCGATTGTAATAGAAAGGTACTTCTACTCACCGTTGTCTCTACAAATGGCGAATTAGATGATGAATGGACGTGTATGAGTGAAGATTCGTCTTAATTTCCTTCTAATTAAATTGGAGAAAAACGAGAGTGAACACGCGGAATCCACCTGTGGCGAACATAATATACTGCTATTGACGGATTCAACCGGAGTATTGCTAGATCTAAAAGAAACAGCGGTTCGCGTAGCGCGGTACTGAAGTACAGTTGGAGCTCGAAATATATTAAGACTAATTGCTTGACCTTTACTACACATTATAATATAATATATCACTAGAACATGATTACACGTGAAAAAAACCAATGTTTCGTTGAAAACTTGTTTACTTCGATTGATATCGTATATATAAGCAAGCTAGATACGCTTTCGGCTTCTTAGCTCGAATCAAAAACCAAAAAAATAGAATTTGTCACATACTCATTTCTATCCCAGGTCGAATCCAGAAACCAATAATGATACACAAGCAACGCACTCGTAGACCACGCAATTTCGGGTTATACAAGTATTTCATTTATTGGCCAAAGTAGGAATAAGTTCACTCGGTTGATTGCTACTTCTTCTTAAAATGAAGTTTTGAGGGCATTTGCTTGTATTATTCTATGATTTCACCACGAATACAATCTGCATCGATGGCGAAACTTGGAAAGGTAGCCGGCGCTTTAGAAACTCCATCTAGTTGGTGTGTACCACAGACAGATGGGATCATGAAGCCCAGTCACGTCAGCAGTAACTATCGATCACTGCGCAAATGAAAGCGTTATAATAACCGTGGATTATCCTCTTTCAGGTAACGGCCGACAGGTATTCTGCTATTCAGTTCCCTTCCGTGGCTCCTTGAGGAAACAGCGTAAATAACGGGGGCGGCAAGAAATATGTACACAAAAGGTCCATCTCAGCAATATAAACGCATATTGAATTCAAATTTCTGCTCTAGGAGGGTAACCGTTGGTGTCGGCCACGAACGATTTGTAATCCAGCATTCGTATAGGATAGATTGTTAAGGCAACAATACGACCTGTTCCGTTACTCGTGACGCGGTGAACACAACAGCCATAAACGAGACAACACTGAGCAGTCTAATGAAATGATGACCCTTTTCCGTTTCTATTAGAAATATCAACAACAAGTTTCATCTACGGCCAGCGACCAAGGTAAAACAGCTCCTGCGGAAGTCACAAACGCAAGTAGAAGAAATGCTGTGTGTGTCTCGCTTTATCTTGTAATGCGCACGGGCCCGCGAACGTTCGATTTTCGCTTGCTCCAATTTACAGTTTTCACTTCTGTTATCTCAGTTTGTCTCGTATGCCAGCACGACCTGTGTGAATTTCTTCCTTGAAGTTTTTCATGCCCGCATCTCTGTCGTGAAGACGACCATCAGCAGAAATAAGAGCGAAGCTACGGCATCTATCTTCACGCGTAGATAGCGTGGTAAGCTGCGTAACGTAGCGGTAAACGCGTAAAGGAGAATAAAAAATATGAGCAAAAACGAGAACACCTGGCTAGCCAACCGCTGGCCAGTTTCTCTTAACGTAGGCAGTGAGAAAGGCGGACGATTAATGCGTGTACGATGAACTGCTATCATAACCAGACGTACGACGGTCAATTGATCGTTGAACCGGCACCCATCAATTTCTAACATTATTTTTATGAAGGTAATGGCATCGGGACTAATTGGGGGACGGGGTGATAATAATAGCTACGTGTCCGCGAATTCATCGGTGGTTCAGTGGCCAGATTTTTGCGAAAATTATGTATTTTTTTTCCGATGTTTTCTCGTCGTTCTTCTTTTTTCGCGTCACGGAGCTGTTTTGTACAAACCAGCTATTTTAGAAATACGTTACCCAAATACAGACTCTTTCCACCATTAAACCAGAGGGTTCGCTCGCCAGATCGGAGCTACCCGGTATAAACGGGGCCGCTTTGCTGGTGACTTGTCCCGCGTCAGGAGTGAATCCAGACCGCGTGAATCATAGCTACGGTGCGTTTCAACTTAGCTTAGCTGTGCACTTTGGATAACTCCATCTGGGCCTTAGAATAGGGTAAATCTTTAACTAGACGGAAGGTAGTGGAAGCTTTTAGTGAACGAATTTGTTCTTGCTTGAAAAAGGCTTTTTCATTGTTAAATTAGTTGCTGTTTTTTTCCGTTTGAGTTATTTGTAATTAGACCCGTATACTATTTCCTGGTAACAACAGGAGGTCTTTTCTTGCTGCTTTCCAGATGAAGTGGGTATTCCTTTTAGGCTTCGTGGCCTCTGCGAGGGCAGCCATTACGCAGGAGCAGATCTACGATGCTGAATTTCAACATTTCAAAGTAAGTTAATCTACCGCAGTTCCGCAAAATTACGCTATTGTAAGCTGGCTATTATAGCTAGAGATTTTGTTCGAGACTTATATTTCAATTTGCCTAATTTTCTTTCCTCATTGGGTTATGTATATGTAGGTCCAACAAGCAATTTCGATGACAAATGCCTAAAACGAATGTCAATTAAAATCAACATTAAATAAAGTAAAAAAAAGAAACAATCCCATAACAAGCGGTCTATTCGAGCTTGAATACATAATATGGCAAGTTTGTCGTTTCCGCCAATGTGTAGAGCTTATAATACTCTATTTACTAGAGTAATGTTGACTTGTAAATTCAGTGGCGCTAGTACCGAATTGTAGCGCATACGCAGTATTAGCTAAATACTATTATTTATATATATTATATTTATTTAATTAGAATCAGCGGTGGCGTCAACAGAAAGCAATGATTGCGCGTGGGGTTTCCGATATGAACGTAGTTTAAACAAACGTTTGTGCGTAGATCTCAAAAGACCCTGCCATTTATAGTAAAGCTATGCTTAGCTGATAAACGGATTAACAGTTAACGGCGGCGAAAGTACACATTTTAGCGTACTTTCACAGACTAGGTCGATGCATCTTTTCGTCATCATGTTATCACTAATCTGTTGCTGTTGCCCGCAGGAACGATATGGAAAAACCTATGGAAGCAAGGCAGTTGAAGCGAAACGTAGAGAAATTTACATCGATAATTCGCGTATGATTGTGGCTCATAACGCTCGCTATGATCGGTCGGAGGTCAGCTACCGTCTAAAAATGAATCAATTTGGAGATATGGTATGTTTTATGATGCCCTATTAACGCGCATCTGAATGGAAAACTAGGGTCAATAACGCATATAGAGGGTATACTAAAAGCACTCAGGTAATTGAACGAGTCCTTTATCCTCTGATAAATGCAAGTTGCTGCGAGTACACTGACATTGCTGACGTTTTCCGTTACAATGCTACGTTCTCCGCCAAACGATATGACTATATATATATATAAATGCATCTGACAGTCAGACGATTGTGTCTGATGTCAAACAAACTGGATTGACTGACGCATCTTGTGGAGTCTTAACGGGGGTGAACTTTTGGACGGGCAAGACTTCCGTTAGCTAACTAGGCACAGTTGCAGCAGTCTTCTGTACATGATCTTCTTTCCAATTTGTATTATGTGTAATATATGAACTTGTATTTGATTTCAGCCACATGACGAATTTCTTGCTATGTTTGGCAGATACGTGCAAATCAATAATACGCATTTAGGATCGACATGGATCGAACCGAAGTTCGTCGAGATGCCTGACTCCGTAGACTGGCGCGAGAGGGGAGCCGTTACCCGCGTTAAAAATCAGGGGAGCTGCGGATCATCTTGGGCGTTTGCGGCCACTGGAGCCGTCGAGGGCCAAATGTTCCGAAAGACCGGCAAACTCATCTCGCTTTCGGAACAAAGCCTAATCGATTGCTCGAAACGGTACGGGAACTACGGCTGTGATGGTGGAAACATCGATGAGGCGTTCGAGACGATCAGAGAAACTCCCGGAATAGTCACCGAAGACAAGTACCCCTACCAGGCCAAGGAAAGTAGATGCCGTTTCAGGCCGCAATATAAAGGAGCCGATGTCACCGGCTATGTAAACATTCCGCCAGGAAACGAACACGCCCTTACTAAGGCCGTGGCCACTTACGGACCTATCGCCGTGTCGCTTGACATCGACGGTCACTTCAAATTCTACCAGGACGGTGTCTACAGTCCGACGGAATGCAGTTCGAAAAAGCTGAGTCACGCCATGCTTGTTGTCGGTTACGGTCAGACCGATGATCGACCAAGGATTAACTACTACATTGTAAAGAACTCTTGGGGCAAAACCTGGGGCAAGGAAGGCTACGTTTTCATAGCAAGGAACGCTAACAACAAGTGTGGCATTGCCTCTGAGGCATCGTTTCCCCTCATTTAGCCCAACAGCTCGTCTAGGTCAATATAAGGCTGGATTTTGTTTTTCATGCCAAGTTGAAAACGACCACGAAAGCAGACGAAATCGATCAATGGGGTAGACAACAAAAATATGTGGCGTTCAGTCTTGAAATAGATTGCCTAAGACGGCAGGCAAAGAAACTAGGAATTAATCAAGTTTAGAAATTTGTTATTTCTTTGAAATTGACTCACTCATTCGGGTGACATCTGTTTGCAGTACAACGCGTTCTCCGCAGATGTTGGAACTTCAATGTCAGAAATTTTGTATATAGCTATTTATTTGGCAGCATAATAATATGGAAAGGAGTGCGGTGACTGTAAACGAGATAATAAAAATGTATTTATTCATTAAGCCTGACCACCAGTCAATGTAGTTAGGATTACTCCATAGTCAAGGTACCTGCGACTGTAATAGTCAATATGTTGCACTGAGTTGCACGTGAGTATCTTTATATCATCTATATAAAATGTACTATTTACAATTAAGCATACAGACCTAATAATGCTCTTAGACATTACCTTAGACGGCTAGCTTTTGCCGGCCTAAGTAATGCATCTAGGCCTAGGTTCGATTATGGACCACAACGTGATTACATTGGCAGGCACATGCCATGTCATGAGGGTACACAATAATAATAAGTATAGTAATTTATTAACAAATTAGCAAGTATAATTGGTGCTAGAAAATATAAACCGTTAATTGGTAAAAAAAAAAAAAAGATTAAAAACTGTAACATTTTTTCTTCTATATGGGCGGTATCTTTGACACCTACATGTTCAGTAACAAGGTTTGACTGAAATTGCCGATTCAGACTCAACGACATGACGTGTATGTCGTGCGAATGTTTCGGCTGAAACGCATTCCGAGATAGGAGAATAACCAATACAAGGTCACTTGTATTCTGATTTCTGCTCCGGACGCCCCGATGCAGGCTAGCCTTTCATACGGACTTCAATATAATGATATATACAATTCGAAAACACCTAAGATGACGCTCTAAATTATAACTGGCTACGCCACATATATATATATATATATATATATATATATATATATATATATTTACGCCACCAACGTATTTATACTTTGATCAAAGGTGGTCTTCTATATCTCATCAGCTAATAGTGTATTGCAGCGCTTAAGAGAGCGATGCCTTACAAAAAGCGAGGATTAACTTAGCTGGTTGAGTTGCGACTTCGTGCACTTTCTTGCTAATGGTGTATTATTTTGATGCGAACTAAAAAAAACTCTAAATAGAAGAAGGGTCAGCTGAAGATTCTCAATGGCTTGGAAAATGGAGGTCTCTTAGACACAAAATATCGTATGACGAGACTGGTTCTCTGTATCAAATGTACAATGAGAGAACTGCGCGTCTCTTTTAAGGGTCCCGTTATGAGGCTTTTATAAAGACGTGTGCTATGCATTCAGACTTTTTGATTTTCGTATAGCCCGTATTCATGATATTTCCAGCTAAACACACTTTCTATGATTAGCCTTTTCAATGGCAGTACAGAATGATCTAAGAGATCCTGCACTAATAAAAACTGTTACTTTGCAAATATTAAAGATCTTTTGATACGTCACTGATGCGCACTTTGTTTTCTTCCGCACGGCTATGATTAATAATCCCGTATAGTAAGCCGGGGAGCGCGCAAGTGGTTTCATTTCAGGGCCAAAAGTCTCACTGTCATGCACCCGGGTACAACAGAATTTCACTCGTGACCTAGGCTCAACCAGGACTACAACCAAATGGTAATAGTGTCAGACTTATTCTAGACAACATAAAGCATTCATTGAAAGACTACTTTAGTAGTCTTTCAATCGTTTTTTCGAAATTTCGATGTCGCGAAATTAATGTAATATGCAAATTCCGACAACTAATTTAAGACAATTGCGGTTGTCTCATGACACGAGTTCGCCTAAAAGTGTTTTTTAGGGCTACAATATATATACTGTTTGCGAATTAGAGCTTTTCGTGCAAAACATTTCGGTAAAGACATACTGCATATAATAGAATTAATAAGTGAGTTTGTTTTTGTAGATGAGGAACGGACGCCCTGCAAAGAACAGCACTTTCGTGAATCTTTTGGTTTTAACGTGCCGGTACTTTCGTATTTACGTTGTCAGGTATGCGTTGCCGTGTATGATTTTCCTTTCATATGTAAAAATGACCAAAATAGGCATATATATTTCGAACGAGAGCTGGTTAATGCGAGGTCGAGGACTCGATAAAGGTATGAACCCAATTAACAGCCTTTGACTGATGGAGGAGTCTCTGAAAGATAAGGTCGCTTCGTTTTATCACTGTTACATTACTCATTCATTAGGGCTTGAATCGCTGTTGCATATCTACTTGTTGTAAATGCATCATTACCAACATTGCTCTGCAGGTGACGCACCCGGGTAGCACTTCGTCAAGGCTACTATCGATATCATCGACACACTCTTTCAACATTGTCAGAAGGACACCCGTTTGGAGACTTCGTAGGTTCATGAGGCCAAGTTTGCGCACCTTACGGCTGCCATGGCAGTGGCCAGTCAAACTCTAATATTAAAGTTGTAGGACATCTCAGGCCAACGGTTGGCTTGCGAATATTTACTTTATTTCTCACGATTCACACTTAAGCCGGTCGATTATTGAGCTTCCTTGATAGCTTGCTCAAATATTCGGAATATAAACTGACCAGATTAAACTCAATATGATGCATAAGGGATTGCTCACATAATGTTTCCGTATACAACGCGTTTGAAATGTAAATACCTCTTCCTATTTTTTTCGTTCGTTAAATAAAATATCGATGTTTTACTCAAAAGAGCATTTGCGCTGAACAGCAATTTCGATGGTTTTATCATGACTATCTTTTAGATATATAATACAATAAAAAAATTCTTGTACAAAATAAAAAATTTCGCAAATTAGTTACAGTACATTTAATCTTCTCTAATAGCTGTGCCTTAATTTTTTCATTCGGATCCTTGTTATTATAGTAGAATCCCAGCTTAGATGTGCAATACGTGTGGATGTTAAACAATTACTCAGTGAAAGCTAAACCCCTGAGAACTTTCTATTGCCAATACACCTTCCTAGCTTCTCTGTCGATATCAAGGCAGGAGACAAAGGCAGGCAAAAATAACCCTACACCGCTAAAACTGACTAGTTCGAACGTAAAAACGTTCGACCTCGGACTCCCTCTAACACGTGAAAGCGCCAACTTGTAACTCCAGCTGTTGCCGTTTTGTGTGAATCGTACGGTATTCGTTCGACGGTAGACAAAAGGTGTAATCTCTAGCAGATTGAAGGTTTCCTGGTTTGACCACGCTGACTGTGCACCACAGCCGACCGCTATCGAATTCTGCGTCTACACAATCGATCCTAGGAGATGACACATTATAGTAACATGGAAGTAGTCATGGATATGCTGTTAAGATAATACTATTTTAGATGAATCTATTCAACTCAGCATTGTACGTATACAAGAGTGTGTGCAATGGTTCGAAATTGTTCAGCAACTGTGTGTATTGTAATTACTGGTGAATCCTTGCTGGCGCTGAAGGATACTGGTAAATCGATAGCGAGCTTAGTGGTAAATGCAGCACGAACGCATCTGTCAGCCTGCGCTTGCCCGACTTTTTAAGGGATGCGTCCATACGGTGTTACTCATTACGGCAAATAATCGCTTAATTTAAAAAGCCTTCATTGAAAATTTTCCCCTGTTCATTTCATCAGTCTACAGAGCTGTTGTACAACGTTCATTACGATAAAACAACCATTTCGAAGTACATGATGTTCAAGCTACCAGTAGCTAGTTTCGCACCGTCTCTCTTATGCGGAACGCAATAAAATGCTCGATACGCAATAAAAGTATTTCAGATTTTTAAACAGACCAATATTGAAAACTTTTACCTTAGAGAATATTTGAAAATCAATTTAACTACAGACTACTCTTGCATGTGGCCGTTTTCTTTCAAGGACACTTACATCACCGATTATCGGGTTGTGAACGACCGAAACGCCAGTGCTGCTTTGTGCTACGTAATAGATTTGAGCCTGAAGCACCGACGATACGGCCTATGGACGCACAAATGGCAATCAGAACGATGAATCGTTTAATTTATTTATCCCTAACAAATTTATTACTAGTTAGCGCAGTAATTAACCTACTTCTAGAACTTATCATTCATCTACTGATCGTCTTGGGGCAAATTAAATTTTTATCTCGTAAAGTATTAGATTTCAAGCGAATTCAACTGTGTTTTTTTTTTTTAAATAAATTTCATCAATTGAAAATCATTAGAAAATTCGTCACGACAAACTGGGAGACTACGTAGATCATACGTGGATGTCCATCACCAGTCCTCATTGGACGCGATAGTTTCAGCGAAGAACGTTGCCACATATACTCGTCGTTGAGCAGTATAAAATGCAATGGTTTTCTTCGGGACCTCTGTTCTTAGGTTTTAAGGTCGGAGACTGCTTAATACCATTTACGCAGCCTGTTGTATATACCGTCGCTATAACAGAAAGATTATTAGAAATGGTCAATTTTGCAGCTAAAGGCGCCTTTCTTGAACGGCGTCACATAAAAAAAGAACAGCGAAGTTATAGCGCGCTCTGCTGTGTGTTTTATCTATTTATTAACATTCCCATTCCTATTTTTAAAATGCTTATGTACAAGGTATCTGATAACCACGAAAATAAACAAATAATAGTCGTACGTTCATATAGAACATCCATACCGTAATAACGCCATACTTCATTGACGCATGTAGGTACCAATTACCTACTTAAATAATCTCCCTTATAAAAATTAATGGTATCTCTATCCTAGAATATTTGCCCAGACATAGACCGCGAAACTGGGTTACTCGTGTTGAAATAAATAGCCAGAGTAAAGGTATAACGATGTCCTCAATACACTATAGAAAGCCATAGCTTCATCATAACAAATTTAAACATATATTGGTAATGTTGCCTCTCGATATCTGATCTCGCATATCAACCACCATATCGAAAGATGTCGAATAGCGACTCAACTATTATCACAGTTTATCCACAACACATAGGGCCACTTTCGAAGGACTGACTATTCCCTACCATTTTCCGGCCATTCGAAACCAAATACGAATTCGCTAAGATTTTTTTCGCGTCGTCAGCTGTCTGTCGGCGCGCCCAAAACTATTCTTTCTTCACTGTCTACTGGTTTCTTATCTGTAGAGAACATACCGTCATGGGGTGGAGAGTGGGAGTAAAAGGAAGAGATATCCAAAAACCGTTTCACGGTACCCGACGTGCGCAGTCCACAGTATCTACTGTTGGCAAGAAACCCCTGGTTCAACGGCATTGAACCTAACGAACATCATTGAAGTAACCGAACTAATTGTGGCAGGCGTCCACAAGAGAACTAAAGAAAGAGTGGTACGACTTGTGGTACCTGCAAAGAACTCAAATGGAGAGCGGCCACAGCCAGGCGGAGCACCGGGGACTATAGAGAGCTAGGTCTGCGATTAGCCCTTCCCAGCGCGATGGAGGGTTCCTGCGATCGCAGTACAGATAGATGAACTCACTCAAGAAGGCTGGGAGCACTATGAGAAAGGAGCCACATAGAGGCTACTTACAGCAATAGCGGACCAGGATTATCACACGGCCGTGGAACGATCCCTCGCCCACAAACACACACAGCGCAGGTATTCATACACGCAAAGTCTCAACCGACCGGCGTCGAGGGACACCATTTTGCGTCTATTTGCCGAGGTGAGTGGATCGAGAAGGGCAGCCGTGTTCATATAGAGACATGTTCTGACAGCGTAGACAATAGGTACTATGCATGCAATTTTTAGCGTAAAAAATTCATAGCAATAGTGGAGCTTATTTAATACTAGCTCGATAGAGATGGACAATGTGGCTGGCTCCTTATGAGAAACGCCCATAAAAAAAGCATTTGAAAAGCATTGTGCTGAGTCTTCAACTTGCTGAAACCGCACAGACTGATAGAGCTTTATTGTCCTACTCGTCTGCTGATGGTGCTAAACTAGTGACCATCTGGCTACCGGACCGTTTAATTGACATCTGCCGGTTTTGACGAATCAGAAAGTTCTGAGCGCCATGACGCTTACGATACAACTTTGGATCCACGTTGTAAATAACATAGATTACATGAACATTTTTTGAATGCACCCTAAAACCGATCCTACTATGCGATAAAGATCACAGTAATCTCAAAGGTGTAGTATGATATTTGGAAGTAATTTCCATGCTTAAGTTACAAAACCTCCAAGCCGAAGAGTATATGTATACATTTAGGAAGTTATCGGTTCTGAAAAGTGCGTTGTAAAGCTGGCAATTCACCCAGGACGGCAAAGCAATCTACTGCATACGCCAAAGAAATGGGTACCAGCTCACCCTGTGCGCACAGTATATACAGAGCGCTAGAGTTGTTGTTCGGTGTGATCGTCTTTTTGGTGAAGCTCGTCCAGTTTTTATAAGACAAAACTGTTTGTCCTTTGAATACAAGTCGAAGACAAAACGAATGAGAAAGCGTATATTGTCGCGCCGTAGCTGATGCGTATTAACAAAGTACGCCTGGCGAATCCATGACATTGTGTCGACTTTCGCTTAATAACTAGAAAAGGATTCTAATGTTTATACTAGATAGTGTTAGTACGGCAGATCCGATATGGTTTCAGTACCTAAACATCATGCTTTATTATCTCTGCTTTGCGGCTTTAAGATCTTAATCATTCTGCTCGGGCCAAGTAAAACTCCCTTGCTATTGCCTGTAGACAATCCGACGATACGTACACACGACCATGTAATATAATTGTATGTTTTTTGGGCATTTTGACGACGGGCTTAAAACGACTGTGACATTTTGCAGTACTCTGGCTACTGGTTACAGAAACATACGGCTCAATCCTTCTATTACGTCCGCCTATGTTAGCTAATGACGGATAAGCGAATAGCCTGTCAATAGAATCTTTATATAGGACATAACCAGTTATTAGCAGATCGATTATTTCTGCAAAATCTTCTTACTCAGGATACGATCATTTGGGCAAACTGCTCTACGAGACCTTTCGCTGTATGCGTATATCGGATCGTTGTAAGAAGTACGCTGATAAAGAACAGCCAACAGAAGCAAAGATCAAAAAAAGCGCTTTCTTTTTGGCTTGAAACGTGCTACTTTCCAATGCTTGTTAATTTAGATATTTATTTACAGGTTACCAAAGTATAAGTATTTCCTAAGAAACGATCAGCTATTAATATTACTCACACTTTGACTGAGACACGCCCATGTTGCTTGCCCACTTACCGTTCTGTCTGATATAACTTCCCCTCTTTGAACAGAGGTGTTGGGAACGTGTGTTTGTTTATCGGGCTATTGTCAGATCTCGCTAAGTGACCGTCAACAAACATCAACATCATCTCTTTCTCTTTAACTATCATACGAAATATACTGAGCGCAGTGCTGACTCATCGGTCGATTCTTTTTCGTAGCGTTCACTGGCGGCCGATACGCGTACCGTGAATCGTCGTAAGTGAATGAAAAGGACGCGCCAAATCCTTGTACGCGCCATATGTCATTGTCTGTACACGAAACTATGGCATCTACGACGGCCTGCGACAACTGAAACACTTGCTGAGACGCCCAAACAGGTTCAAAACCATATACGAAATCCCACGGCGTTAACATAACCATATTTTTAATATTGTTAAACACACGATATAATTTGCCTGTTGTATGGTGTATCTGGGATCCCAGCCATCTAACTCGGGCTTGATTGGCTTTCCGCATACTAAATAGGAGGCTCTAATAACCTGTATCGTTGTTGTTATCATAGAGCCAGCCGTTTATGGCGGTCGATATGATGGCTAGATCAAAGAGATATTCCCTTCAAGCTTGACCTTTCATCAACAATATCATGCAGGCAGTATTGTGAAGCTTGAATTACTCTCGTGTAGGTCTCTGCTTCATGAGTAAAGACTATGAATTTAATAGCTGACGCTGGCCGTTCATAATTCTGCCGAGCCAAATACATTCAACTCTCGTTCAGCGACTTGTTGATGTAACCCTTCAAAGGCTAAAGGAGGTCGGTTCGGCCGAAAATTAAGGTGCGGCGCACCCCACTGGAGGCGCCTCATGCATGGCTCTGCTTTGTCCGTTCAGTCCGTGTCGCGTCTGCATACATCTGTCCTTAGTTGACGCATCTTATCCACGCCAAAAGAGTCACAACAAGAAAAACAAGCATGCATCATCGTATTTGTTTTCTGTCGCGGGTTCTTTTCATGCCAACGTTTGTGTGTTAATATCATAGTACATGCACTCCCCAGAATTCGTTACCGTCCTGTAATAGGTCCCCATTCCTCCACACAAGAGATCCAACTGGCCGAAGCCTCATCACCACAGGGTGGCTTGTTTAGCTCATATTCGCGTCTCTGACACAGACGAGTTCGGCGGAATAGCGCGTATAGCTGATGAGACAGATGTCCTCTGATTTCTATCGAAAAAAATAGCCTTCGAAACTTCGCATGTGCACGCTATAGTCCGGAGGCCTTTGGTTGCTAGTGCAGTTGCTGTTAACGCTTGTCTAAATTGGGTTCAAAATGTCTGGCATCCGTCATAACAGCGGGTGGACACCCATTATTAATGCCGCACCTACTGGCAGCATTTCTTCGTGTACTGAGTGCTAGCTGGGTACCACAAATCCTTTACTGGCAACGACGTAGTTGGCATCGATGAAGCTTCATAACGTTATGACGCAAAACACTTAGCAAATCTAATCATTTAGTAAAAATCATAGTATCTACTCGTTTCTCGATAGCTGGACTCATGTGAAAGGGTTCTTGTAAAGCTATATATATATATATATATATATATATATATATATATATATATATAGATATATATATATTGGTAAAGTAAACGCGTGTCGATTTTTAATAAGAAATTAAAAAAAAATAGTAATAATACCCGTTTACAAGTATAGATAATAAATACATTTTACAGATATTGGCGACTATTTGCAGTTAAAATTTCTCGTAGTAAAGAGCGATTAAGTAATTCGATAAATCCAGTGGTAAATAGCCGTCATTTCTAGTTCTTACTACTAAGAGTAGACCTTATTTTGGGCCTTATATTTCTCACGAACACATATGAGTATGTTTGTTTGATCGTGTGGCCTTTAGGCGCCGTTACAGCCCAAAAACCATACTCTAGAACGCACATGTCGTGACGGCTTGCGCAAGAGAGGCGTTTACGAACCAGCTCTCGAAAGTGGCACCACAAATAGACAACGAGTAAAAAAGTAGATTACTACAATTTGTCGTGCGTTCCTTGACTTGACAGATAACGTAGAAGATTTTGTTGTGATACACCGCTCAAAACACAAAAAAATTATGCTGCTTCGTATCATATCATCAATTTTTAACTACATAGGCCTGCTCTCAAAGGACCATCCAATACAGACGAGAAAGGGCTTGGGCGCGACAACGAGACACGTTCGCGCGTGTCGAAGACCCGGCAGTGTTTTACGCTAAACAGAGAACTACGCATATCCAATCGTGAACAGAGATGAAAAAACGAGAGCATGCATCTCGCAACACAACCGACACACTCCCGTGGATTTCGAGCACGTCATTTGATGCGTGATGCCACCAGCTGTGTTAACACATAACTTGTTGAGCGAAATACTTTCGTCACTTCTTGAATATCATACTTCTACTGTTACTATAGTTTGTGGATGATGTGTTAGACGCCGGTGTTCTATTGAATCTGTGGTAGATCGAACCAACTTAGATTAGATTACAGTACGCTTTGTGATCGAATTCTGGCGCCAAAAATAATTCGATGTAAGCGCGGCACTTTGACCTTTGAATGAAAATGATAGTGAATTTCGAAGAATTGTTAAAAACACGAAACTTATCCACGTTTAGACGTTACTAGCCATTCAGATTCGACTTGATCTTTATAGGACGTAGGATGACTGGCATGGCATACGTTATCTAGCCACTGGGTTCGCGATAACTATTGTCATTAGTAACGATAATGATGCGTTTCGCAAGACAAGTTATCTTCAGGGACCAACTAACATCCGCCGTGTAAATGTAAACTTGACAACGAGGTAGTTTGCGTTTTGACGCACGTGGCACTACCGTAACGTCTTCTATTTAGAGCTAGTCCTTTGTCTTCCCTCCGCTTTGTCGTTACTTAGACGCGAATGCCACTCGTGATACATGTGTAGCAACGAACAAACAAGTTGAAACAGTGGATAGCAGCCTAACAGAAATAGTCTCCTTTTCAGAAAAACAGATCGGTCAAATTGACTCGCTTGCTACACTTCTCCCCCACTATGGCCTTAGGTTAGGATTATTCAAATGAGTGTCTTTCATTGACGACATTCAGCTTCGCGATTCATCGGTTGATCTTACATCATAGGTAGCTTTTGTGTTGTAGCGGACTACGTATTCCTGCTAACTCAGTTGATTGATTGTGTCCTGTTTCTAGATGCATTGGTTATGGTTTCTGTTCCTAAGCGCTGTTGGCGCAGCGGCCACGGCAGTAACCTTCGACGAGCTCCTCGATGCTGAATGGCAGCATTTTAAAGTAGGTTCTTCATTGGCCCTGTCGTTACATTCAAACCTATTTACATATATATCTATATACTGTGCTCTAAACGTTTTCTCTTTTCGTGCAGTGATATTAGTTTTCTTTCAGAACGTTGAACAGAAATATAGGGGAAGTCGTTTTGTTCGTGATTTTAGAAAATGAAGAAAGATTACGATAAAAAATTATTGTTCAATTCAATTTCATTGTTTGACTCAGAGTCCTATCTCTTGAATTATATTATTCCTATTTTCAGGCTCTCCATGCGAAGAAATACGACGACGCCGTAATGGATACATTCCGTAAAAAGATCTTTATGCAGAATTCGCACATGATCATCAAGCACAACATCCGTCACGCTAAAGGCGAAGTCTCGTACCGTCTCAGAATGAACCAATTTGGAGATATGGTATGTAAGTAAATAGTTAAATCATGGCTATGCTACGAGAGATACGCCAAAAACACCACACGTGTTCAGGGGGTCCGATTACGCATTTGCTACTTCAGAAAGACCTATTTTGCATTGACGGATAGGAACAAAGTACGCACATGCCTGTAGTTCTTAGACCCTCCTGGCTACGTGACCCAATGGTCACTTTATCGAAAAATGATTCTTGGTTAATTTGTTCAATTCGATTTTGTCACTATTTGTGCCACAAGCACTGCTTAGATTTCTGTACCTACTGATGAATTCATTTCATTAGGTGCGAACTGCTCAGACAGATGCTATTAGCTTCCGATCAGTCATAACGTTCTAGCGCACTGAATCCGACGTACGATTGTAGGGTTATTATTCGCTCAGAATCATCGCGACCGGTACGCAGAAATTCGCTTGTAGCACGGGATTGCTTTCCTGTCCAGTGTTCCATCCCAATTCTATTTATTAGATATTGAGTGTTGACTACTTCGAATCTTTGAAATTAGCTGCGCACAGATGAATTATTTCGTTTGTCCTGCCATCAGGCCGTGACCGTGGGCTTCACTTTCCGGCGAAATTGATGTAGTAAGAAATAGCTTCTGTGAATAAGGGACTTGATTGAGGATCATTAAGCGAGTAAACAAACGTGGGCCTGTTGACGGTGTAGCTAGCCAGCGTAAAATTGCCCTAGGCAGTTCATTTCTTTATATGATACTCCCACAAATGTTGGGCATATTCTTTTCTTCATTTTAAATTAATGACAATAAAAGTCCTAATAGTTGTTATTTCGTTGCATCAGACAATTCAAACAAATCGTATTACGTTATAGAACGCAATCGTTTGTACGTCTTTTTCGTTTGGAGCTCGGTCATTATGAGATAGCTCAATTGAGTTAGACGTAATCCTTGAAACTGACCCTTAGGGACCGAACGATGCATTTCCCGATGACAAAAAATAGCTATTTCCTTTTTTGCGACCTTTACTTTGTCCTGGATCGTTGCCTGTAATTTTAGAAACTAGTTTCCCTTCACTAGATCCAGCATTTAGCCGTCCCAACGCGACATTTCGCACGTGATTTACTGTTCGATCCTAATTTCTGTTACTTCCATTGTAGTTCTATTTAAATTCAGCTTCTATGACGGGTCAGTGTGGTTATCATATGGGCAGTTGGTTGTATGCGGCAGGCCCACCCGATGGACGGCTAGTAACGTATATATACAATTTCATTCAAATTCCATAAGCTACGTGTCGGGGCTCACTTACTTTAGATGCAATCAGCACAATTTGACAACTCTTTCATTATGAGAAGATCTGTTATTCGCTGATCGAGCTAGTGGAGATCAATGCGAAACCAAGTGTTTCCCAAGAATCTTCGTTCCATGCCAAATAGTACGAACGGCTAATCTTTGATAATAAACATTTTTTTAAATTTGTCAACTCCCTTCAATAATAAATTTTACAGAAAAAAAAAATATACTTTTATTAGAGGTCGGCTAGGTCAGTATAACGGTTGCTTTTCTATGTCTCGTGCTAACTGTTGGTTAAAACTCAGTGTTTCCCGATGTATCGTCTATCATTAATTGACATTTCACTACGCTAAAAAGCAAGCGGTCTATGTTACTCACCGCAGCACGGGTGTCCTGTCTACGTACGAAAATGTTTTACCTAACGCATTGTACGCTGGGCAACAAGTCTCGTCTGATAACAGTAGATGTGGAATAATCCGCTTCAACGGCGGCCGCTGTGGAGCCGTTAGGATTGCACCTTCTATGATACGTGATGGACGATGCCTTGGCTTGCATCAGTCGTATTCGATCACGCTTACGGCTATTCGATCCGTATTCTAATTAATTGTTGTTGATTCAGAGCTAGTCATCATAAAGGCTTCCGTATTTTGATGCGCTGGTATATAATCGGGTCTTCTGCTGATATCAGATATTTCCGAAAGAGATATCTCTAGGATAGTATTGCTTGAGGATAAACGAATGAGTCCGGTGAGTTTTAGACAGTAAATGTTGATGTTGGTAGTCCATTAGAGTACCGGATTAATGGCTTTTTTTTCCCTCTGCGTTCACTCGTGATAATAAAAGCCGTAGATTTATAAAATATCAAGGGTATTTCATAGCATTTGCTCACGTCCAAGACGTGCGGTACATGTGTTTACCTCTATAGTATTCTACTTCTAAGATTCACAGTAGGGTAGAACATGGTGGCCTCGTCGGTATTCACTGAGCGTGAGCTGGAAATGGACAATTCAGCCGGTACACAAATCTAACGTACTTTTACTCAAGAAATTTCGCTATAATAATGCCACGAGATAGTGTTATTTCGAGTGAGAACAAGCTGCGCTGTCGATGTATCGAGAGGAAACCAACTGACATGGAGGGCCTAAAGTACTTTCGAAAGGTATATATCAGCGTCGCGTCGACAACATAATTGTGCCGTTAACAACCGTATTGTTGGCGTCTCTATTAGGACACTTATGGTGGAGATAGCCATCTTTTTGCTTTAGCCTAAAACACTAAGAAGGCAAAATGGGCCCAATCAAGTTACTGAGCATTCTCAAACGATTTCTAGCAAATATTGTATCGAAGAATGCCTACATAACACTGCAATAAGATAGCTTCTGCTTTTCTACGACATAGTTGAGAGATAATGAATCATAACAAAAACCTGAGCCTGCGTCATGTTAAGGACTGATAAAGTTTGAGAAGGGTATTCTAACCACTGCGCGCCAGACAACTGATGTAACGGGTCTGTTTCAAAATTTCTTACAATGCAGCGATCTAAATCTAGTTTTGCCCATCCTTCCTAAAAAGAACATTACACATTCGCATCTGGTTCCCCTATTTTCTCATAGCCTGTCGCGTTTAACGCTCCAAAGTGCTGTCCGTGTCGATTTGGCCAGTTGGCCTGGTCATGGTAGTCCTGCTTCGCCCTTGTTATTGCACTAGGCCTATAATCGTTCAAATATGGAGCAGCTGGAACACAAAATAGTAAACTATTGAAGTAGTTTAGCGAATACTTAGGAACAGCATAACACCGAAATTTTGCTGAAGCAGCGCCACTCGACATGGTACAAACAGCGATCTGATGATGGTCGGCTGGTTGTTCGCCCTACTGTAATAACTAACATAAGGCGACGGTCGAGTGCCTAGCAGAGATCCTGTTACAATATTACCAACTGCTCTGATTCTCTTGCATTTTTACCACAGACATCCAAAGCCAACGACTAAGTATACTGTTTTTCTCAATATAACAGTGATCGGCCACCATATCGACTGTGCATGAAAGAAAGTCAATAAAGAATCTTGTCGCAGAGGGCCGTAGTGTTCATAGCGTACCCGTTTCATACTCTCGTACAGTTACGTGCCTAAGCCTGGTTATGACCCTGGAAATGGGCGAACAAGATGTAGAGTGCCGTTGATACTACATATTGCGGTTCAAATTGGCAGCTAGAAAAGACGTTTATTTCTGAATCAAGCTGCCTAGTCAGGCTGGCAGACGGGCAGACAGATAGGGCAGGCCATCGCCATCACCAAAAGCTAGAAATGAAGCCGTGAAAACTGACTGTTACAGAGACTAAAACAGTCCGGAGAGGCAGTGCCGGCAGACATTCAAGGTCAATCACAATAGAACCACTAAGAGGAGCAACAGGATTGCCCATAGCTCAGATATGCCAATGCATATCTGAGCTATAGGCATCTGACACTAGGCCACCTTATTAGCGCCATTTCCATTTACATGGGTGGCATTCATACTTTTACAACTTGTACGGTTCTATGTATCGGGAATTATATGTGAAGATTTAGAGCGTAAGTACCATGATTGTCCAAACCAAAGACGCATACTACAACCGGATTAAACGATTTGACAGACTGCTGGCCTGGATGCTCGAAATAGCTTTCTGAGTATCGTTTAGCGTCGGCTGTTACAAGGTGAAAGATTCATTTAAATTTGAAGCCTTCTTCAGGACGCTTAACTCAGCCGATATTCTTTTGCATGATGAGTTTAGCAGCATATCGATTAGCCTGAACGGTCTTTTAAGATACGCAATCCGCATAGTTGGACATCTTCGATGTGTAGTGGCCTGCGCCTATTTTTCCCCGAACCCTTCAATTAGTTGTTTAGATTTTTATCTACTGTATGCTAATCTTGCAAGCTGTCTTGTGTCTATATGTTTGTGTGGACGAGCAATAACCGCCTGAATATCTCGATTCTTGTATTGAAGGTTTTTTTTTCTTTTTAGCTGCAAATGTATTACGAGTCCATCCCATAATTTATTCAGTTCCTGATTCATCTCTATTAAAAAATACAACAGTGCGCGCAACGAGCAGCGTTCGACGGATGTCAGATCCCTTCGTGGCTGTAAATTCACGCCTTTACGCTGATAAGTAGTCGGATCGGGCTGCAAATATATATTTGATTTACATATTTGTTGAAAGTATATATTTGTTAG
Source organism: Varroa destructor (assembly GCF_002443255.2). Taxonomy (NCBI): domain Eukaryota; kingdom Metazoa; phylum Arthropoda; class Arachnida; order Mesostigmata; family Varroidae; genus Varroa; species Varroa destructor. Next base: position 52,416,099 of record NW_019211455.1, on the reverse strand, counting down.
TGCTGGCATCTGTAGCATGAACGGTAACCTGGCCTCAGACTTTACTTTTACATTCAAACATCAAATCGTCGACCAGTTCACTTGAAGCCAATATCCACTAGGGCGATAATATTATTCTTCATTCATGAATTAAAGGATAAATCTAGCTTCCAAATATCTTCAGTGATCAAAGTGATCACTTTGGCTAAACTACTTTCACTATGTATGCATTGTTGGAAAAAATGAATGACGCGTTGAAATGATCGCCTAACTATAAAATACGGATCTTGAGAGAAATAATCTACCTATGCATGCATCGCGGACTACCTTTAGCCTTCAGAAATGCACGAGACTGTACAAAGCGTACGCAATCCCTCGATCTTTCGTAGTAACGGTTTGCATTTCAATTTGAACCCCCTCTAGACCAAAGTAGACATCGAAGAGAGTTCCGACCTGTTAAATGTTATCTACTAAACACGACCGAATAAAAATTACACTAGTTCTAATCGGGATCAAGACTCGTATGTACTAACCGAAGTTTCCGCTTTTTACGGTGAACTTGTCCCACGCTTCCGTTGACGAGCCGGTCAAACACATCGTTACGCGCAGCCTCACTATCTGACAGACAATCGCGGAGGTTGTCGCTCGTGCAGCTTGGCTTATTGGTTGGACTTTCTTTACGATCTTTCTTGCCATGGCCGAAGTGGAATACGTCGGGGGATATACGTAACTTTTCAAATTTGAGCGCCGTCATCGGACTCAATCGGGACGCTGCCTTCTGGTCGTCAGGCACCGACAGATCACTCTTGGTCTCACCATCGCTTTCGGATCGGCGACTCCGGCTTCGGCGAAAATATCCTGTCATAGCCGAGCGAACGGAGCTCGTCGTTGAGCCTGATGCTGACGGCGTTGGAGTTGCTGCTCGATTGCTGAGGGACTCCATCTTCGAAACGCTGCTAGCCGTGTTCTGTTCTTACTTGGTGATTTTGAAAAGCAGCGGTCGCAAACAATGACGTGGCCACACCAGGCTTACTCGACACGTTCTTTCTGATAGTGAAGAATACCGATAAGTCAGGTCGTGTGGCTAATCGGAAGTGTCTGTCATCGAATTATTAACACACAAATAATTTAACACGAATTAAAATAATGAACGCCTTGCACGCATATCCCATGTTCAGGAAGTAGATTGTGAACCATCATAAGCGGACCTCAACCGTCATCGAACGCTTTGCGCCGCATTCGTACTAGGTCATATTGGAATTGATATTCTTCGATCGCAAACTTTAAACAGCACTTACAAAATGGCTGATAGTACGATATTTGTCACTGCACTATGATATTTTGCCAATCACCACCCTATAGCAGATATCGCATTGTCCGTGCATACAATCATTGTGCTGTGAATAGCAACTTTCATCAGCGACGACTAATATACGCTCCGTCGGCTCAATGTTAACTTCCTCACGGAGTGCCAGTATTGCTTGGCTGTCTACGTTAGCCCAATACGGCCACGGTGAAAGGGTCTACTTGTTTGGGTACTGAAGCAAAATGCGACGTACTGACTAAGCAGCTGACTCGTGCGTTGTCGCAAGAAATGACTAGGTCGCGTGTTGTTATCCTCTTTTGTACAGCTTTGACGCTGGCAACACTAGAGGCAGTGCGCGCAATTGCAGGATTGCTCCTGCCGTAATGGCGGCATTTACCATGATGAACAATGACAACGCAAACCGCTGTGGCCAGCTTTGCCTACTTGCAGTAGCAGGTAACTCCTGTCGCACTGCTGTCACGCTCACAGTGTGCAGTGGCACGACGCAGGCGATGCCGCCGCCGTCGCCGCCGTCGTGAGCGTCTACTCTAATGGGACGCGGGCTCCTATGTGTAGGTCCGAAAAAGGAGTGCAACAGGAGCATGAAGACAAATGGACGTATTGTGGATACTGCACATTTTTGCAGTGAGAACTTTTGGGGATGCTCACTGCGTCAGGTAAAGGCGCTTTCGCTGAATGGAGAACGTATTTGCAGCATTAGCTGCCGATTTCTACTTGAACTGAGTAGCGAAGATCGCTGCTGTTGTATTATATGACACGAAGCTGAGTAATCCAATAGCGACCACTCAAAAACCGCTTGAAGGAGTTCAGACCTTGCTCACGTCAAACACTGGACACCGTCCGCTCTTCACTCGCGATTAGAACGTAGCGTTTCGTTGACAGACTATTAGCGGGCAACTTCTGAGCAAGGTTGTTTTCCTCTGCGCGATTTACCCACGTGCTGCCAATACCACAAATGATATTCCCGTCCCACTATCAATAAGCAGTCGACCTTCCGAAACTAAACGCAGACCGATACGTTAGATGGATTCTGTGACACCACCACTGCTGTTGTTGCTTCGACTCGACTGTAACTTCTATTATTAGCGTCGTGTCGTCGTCGGTCGCGCTCGAAGATAAACTGATGGCCAGTCACGTTTGCTGGTTATGGCAACGGCGGCATTACAATCGACCACCACTGCCCTGCGACTCGCGAAACGCCATCACTGCCGTTGACGCCGCGTCCACCTAAACTCTCCATCGCTGCCTGCTTCTGTGTTGTATTTCATCTTTTTTCATTGCCTACCATGACCAGGAAGAGGTGCCGGCAAGAACTGGAGCGTTGCAATTCCTTTGGACGCGTGGGTCCAAAGGATCGAGCTGGTTCGTGGTTCGTCACCGCATCCTGCCAATACTAAATGTTGAACTGAGGCCGTTGTCTAATGTTGTCAACTGGCGTCTCGCGCGTTTTTGATGCGCGCGACCACACGCGGTTCCCGGCCCGAATGCAGCAAGGCGAAAAGACAGCAGAGACGCGTAACGACCTGCGCGGGCAGGCCAAATTGGTCACAACTCTGTTGTGTTCTACGGCGGAAAAATGGCCGTGTAGCAGCGTTCTACCACCATTTATGTGCTATATTCTATTGATGGGCTATGCTACCTTCGCCAGATGCAAGGGACGCCCTCAGCGACTGGTGCCACTGCAGCTGCGTCTGTTCCTATGGTTATCGCTGTTTTATTTGCCCAAGCAGTGATAGCAGCAGTAGTGGCTTCTCGATTGTACCCGATCAAATGCGCGAGCTCGACCGCGTACGTCCGCTATTCTATAATACTAACAATATGATCTGATTTAGCTGACTCACTGGCTGGCCAACCTTTGCTGAAACTATCGCCGTCGTTGTCGACGCCGCGAGTATAAGCGGCGTTGGCAGTAGTGGTTGTCGATGACTACGTTCACGTTGTGGCCGTCCTCTTTCTCCTAACACATGCTTAGCTGCGTTTGCTTATTGCTACTGCGACAGGGACCGCGGCAGCAGCGACGTCCGGCGCCGTACCTAATCTGTGTGTATGTGTAAATCTGTCAATCGCTAGAGTGACTGGCGCCGTATAGGTCGGTATGTCTGTGAGCCCGCACGCCTGATCGTACGTATAGGTGAGATTACGATTATGTCTGTCGTCTACCTGAATCCCGGGGTACTCCATCGTAGATTGACGACTCCTACTATTCATTACTGTTGTTACGGCTACCAGTAGTAGTAGTAGTAAGAAGGACGGCCTGTGTGACAAGCGACACCAGCAGCAACAATACAGGTAGCAATGGTAAAATGGGGTGCAATGCTTCTCAATGTACCAGCCGACTAACCGGCGATAACTGGCGCCTAGGGCACGTTGTTTCTCAGGTTCTACCTGTCCATTGAAGAGCTCCATCGCAGTTACTGCACAGCGGCGTCAAACCACTACGGTAAAAGTTATGCCTGTTGCCTGATAGCTCTGCTTGACCTGTCTAACTATCGCTGCTGCTCGTAGTTGGAACTAGTTGAACTTCTATGCTGGGCCCTACGTACATGTACACACACGTATATACAGTAATAAGAACTTCATCTCCGACCAGATTCGTTGTTGTCGTATAGGTTCTCTACGTTCTACCTGCTGTCTTATCAATATCGGATACGGGGTGACTCTGGCAGTAGGCAGGCGAAACAACCGTCAGGATGGTAACGCGTCTTAATCAAGCAGGTAAAGAGGCAGTACAAAAAGAAAACTATAGACAGGCTGAAAAGACAGCTTTGTTTCACATGAGCTCGCTTATAACTATAGTGGCTGGTTACTGCATTGAACCGTCTTGCAAAACAGGTTTACAGTGATTGATCTTCATAAATAAAAGCGTCAATTTAACATTAATGGATCGCCGAAGCTGCAAGAGATGAAATTCAATGGGATGATTATCGTAGCAGCAGTAGCATATGCTATCTGTCGTTCTCTAGACCGTCATCGGTGACATGACTCACCAGGAGCAGACCTGTCTAAGGCTTAGTCACAGACAGCGCAGATGATGTGAATGAGTTGAAGAGGAACGATCATCATATTTAGCCTTCGTCAGAGTCATCGATCAATCAAATTTGTGGCATATATATTAAACAGAACTACAATAGAACGGATGAAGAAAGAATAAAAAATCAAAGAGTATCGTCCGAAGATAATCCAATGGTTCAGAAAAACACTAAACGAAAAAATACATTTTTAGATTAAATGGTCAAATGCAAAAATGTCCCAAAAACGCCGCACATTGAGGTTGACTTTTCACCTCATCAAGTCAATTGATCATTAGAAGATTTTCTTGTTGGATCGCCCAGGCTTTATCAGGTCGGTTCATACCATGCAGGTGCATGTAATCGAATGATTTCCTGGTGGGGACCGACGTTTCTTTGTCAGCTCAGCAGCATAATTTGCGATTCTTATTAACGGCATTACCATCTGACCACAGTGAGTGGATTGAGAGCCTTGTTTTTAGCAAAAAAAAAAAGAAGGAAAGACACAGATTCCATATTCTGTTCGGGTTTAGTCTCAGGTATAGGACGCATAGTCTTGATCAACAACGCGATCCGTGCATGACAGCTATACGATGCCCTGCAAAATTGTCGCTTTCTTTTACGCGATCGATGATCGCCAATTCTCATTAGTCACCATGTTGGAGCCCTCATCACAATTGCGTAGTTCTGTTTACGTAATATCTACCTAGCAGATATTATCGTGAAGTGGACTCAGTAGAACAGTGCCTGGAATAGACAACATTGGAAACGGACAATAGACGACAGATCGGGTAGGGTTATTTTATTTGTCGATGAATATATAGCCCATTCTAGGGCCCAGCTAACTCCACGGTTGACTGCGCGGCCATACCAATTACTCCGCCGTTCAACCGTAGAATACAAATCAAACATGGAAACACACATACACACACATACACCCAAACAAACACAAACAGCATATTGTTTGTTGGTGTTTAGTGACACGCATCGAACAATGTTATGTTCCTCAGCTACACCGGTCAATCGACGAGCAAAAAGCGGTTCGTTCGAGGCCGCATGACACTACCTTTGATGCTACGGAAATCATTTCGGCAGGCGGTCGACGCTGATGGCTGCCATAACTGCCGTTCCTTTATAGTAGATGTAGGTAGTCGATAGTAAGATACAGGGAGGAGACAAATTTGCTTAGTTAAACGTGCCACACCAAGGCAGTGGATAGAAAGGTGTTTGTTCTTCTGCAAAAAATAGTCACGCGTCTTTAAGGAGCGCCTTCTAAATGACTTTTTGGAATAGCGCAGTATCCAGTCCATACATCCGAAACATAGTTCCTTAATCCCTGCACATGCATGCGACTGATAAGCATTTTTTTGAAACGGAAACTCTTCATATACGAATGCTAAGTATCAATGCTCCGTGAATGGCACATTTTTGTTGTGTTGCCTACTTGCAAGATGGATAGATCAACCTCTATCTTTCTTGTTTGAATACAAACAACGCAATAAATTAGCGTCGCGCGAAAAACAACGTCCACAAGACCGTCATGCGTATATCCGTACACTGCTATGAGGCGCTTGAGCAGTGCTGCATTTAGCCAACTGTTTCCATATCGAAGTTGAATAACGTAATCAAACAATGACTGCGTCTTTCTCATATCGATTTTATCGGATTATACTAGTGTTAGCGAAAATTCTCACGTGATCAGATCAATGTGGCTTGTCATATTGAGTACTGATTTTGTCCGTATAGATATAATGTAGTACATTGCGTAGATAAGGTAGGAAGATGGGGTCATGTATTGGGTCCTCCAGGGTTGAAGACATATGCAATATCTGTATAGGGTAACCACTTCGTTTTGACGCGCACGTGAGTGTCGTTTAGCATCTGTATACATAACTTAGTTTTTTCTTGTATCTTCTGCTCTAGCTCCACCATGAGTTCACGTCGAAGATGAACGGTTTGCTTCGGATAAATCGTACTCGCACAGGATCGGCATGGATCGAACCCGAATCTATCACTCTACCACGCAGCATCGATTGGCGGAAAAAGGGCGCCGTCACTCCGGTTAAAAACCAGGGTCACTGTGGCTCGTGCTGGGCGTTTTCAACTACCGGTGCCCTCGAAGGTCAAATTTTCCGTAAGACTCGCAAGCTTGTTTCCCTCTCAGAGCAGAACCTTATCGATTGCTCGTCTAAATATGGCAACCATGGTTGCAATGGCGGTCTCATAGATTTCGCATTCGAGTACATCAAGAGAAACAAAGGAATCGACACCGAGAAAGCCTATCCGTACGAAGGTAAGGATGGCCTACCTTGCCGCTACACAGTGGAAAGCCGAGGAGGTGAGGACACCGGCTTCGTCGACATCCCATCCGGAAGCGAAGCTGCCCTTACCAAGGCTCTCGCCACTGTTGGTCCTATCTCAGTAGCCATTGACGCATCACACGAAAGCTTCCAGTTCTACCATAACGGAATCTACAACCCGCCCGATTGTGACAACGAAAAACTTGACCACGGTGTCCTGGCCGTCGGCTATGGAACAACCGATGACGGCGACGACTACTACATCATTAAAAATTCGTGGGGAACGACCTGGGGTCAAGATGGCTACATCTTCATGGCAAGGAACTCGGAAAATGAGTGCGGCATTGCTACTCAGGCTTCGTACCCACTTGTCTGAGATGGCTTTGTATGATTTTCTATACGATAAAATAAAAGACAGCGGCAAGACGTCGATAAAAACAAAAAAAAACTTCAAAAATAATTAAGCAAATTAAGAATGTTATGAAAAGAGCCTTTTTAATTGCATATGAGAGAATGACCAATAAATGAATGAAGTCAAGTATCTAAAAAATTAGGATAAAAAAAAATTAGAGCTGGAGATCAAAAAAATGACAGTTGTCCGTGGCAAAAAATTGATCGAAAAGATTACGATTCGTGTAGTGCGGTATTAATTCTAAAAAAAAGAAAAAAAAACAATGAAAACTAATCAGTCAATGAATAATTTTGGGATGAGATGTTACGGTAGATCATGTCATGATCAAAGTAATAGCAATGAAGTGCACTGAAGTGGATATATATATACATGAAAAAGGGTAATAAATGAAACTACTGTATTAGCATTCATAGTAATGGGATCATTTGCGATGCATGATAGCCTTGTTTGCTTGGGCAGGATTAACAGCCATATGACCAATATAGGTAGACCCCGTCTTGAGCAGATTTCCCAGCAACGCAGTTAGTAACAGGCTTCATCGTCCAATGCAACGCTGACGTTCGTGTCACTATGGCGACTGCTTCGATATGTTGCATAACAATACGAATAGTGGCACGCAAACCAGTTAACTTGTAAGAAACCTTTTTAATTGAAGTCAGTTTAAAGCACTTTCATGTTTCTACCTACTCTTATAACCGCTCGAAACAGGGCCGATGCTTCAGGAACAAAGTTCATCATACCGATGTAGCATAAGGGGGTTGCTGTTCGCTAATGAAACTTCGCATAGCCATAAATAAGATGATCAGAAACAAAGACGAAATAACAATGACAGGCTTACAGAAAAACCGTGGTCAACAAGTTACTCGGAACAAACGTCAACACGATATTGTGTACAAAGTAAAAAAATAAATTTGTCAATCAATACACCCATGGATACAAATTTTATAGATATAGAAAATAGGAAAAATTGTTACTTTATAGTAGTACCGCGTGGTCACGATAATCACGTCATGAATGATGTGCAATAACCCCCTGATACGTAAGCAAAACACTCCTCACATATAATTTCCGAGATGAAATAAGCTTGCAACCACGCACTTAAGGCCGAAGGCAAACTTCAGCAAACTCGCATCATTCTTCTACGTAACTTTACGCAAAATTTTCTAGGGGCATATAGAAGTAGATTAAATATACTTACTCAAAGCATGACCAACAATCTACAGGTAGCTAAACAAAAAAAGCGCTAGAAGCTAACTTGTCTTCGTAAAATTTATCTTGGTAAAAGCGCCGAATGAAACCAGCGTAAGTCACGATTAGCTTGCACGCAATATATGCATAAAATAGCTAAAATTGAATAATAATTATCACATTATAAATTTCGATAAGAAACGACGGCTCGTCTGCTGCACTGTCGCGCCGACTTTTAGTTGCAGCAGATAAAATCATTGAGGGGGACAGTCATCAGTTGTGTTTACAACGACCGACCAGCCGCTAACCCAAAGGGAAATAACCATAACAGATGCGTTGGCTACGGCAAAAGCAGGACTTGTAGAGGAATGATAATGTTCAGAAGAGCTTTCCTCGCCCGTAAGTTCTAGTCGCCTTTGGCTTGCGGACGCTGTATACACGTGGGTGACAATAATCGAGGATCGCACCAAGTATTGAACATGATTAGTATCCAAATAGAAATTCTCGTCCTATGCAACAGACTAGAGAGTTCACGAAACAGGCTAATGCTTAGAAACGCGCGGTTCGGCAACATTAAAATGAATATCTGTTACAAAGGTTTAATAAAAATGTTAGAAGTGGATAGTAAATTAGAAGCCATGTAATCATATCTGATTAGGTGCATAAGCGTAGAATCCGCGACTCTTGTGACTACAGAGTTTCTGTTGTTTGATAGTACGTGTGGCTCAGGCATATGAGGATTAGATTTCGACAACTGACAAGGAAAAGATAACGCTTTGTCAGCACATCACTGTTATAAACAGGTGTTTGCTCTAACCTGTATTCAACTTAAGCAAATTTAAACTTCAACTAATGGCCAGTTCTTGTTGTTTTATCGTTTCTGCTGAAGTCTGAATGACAATACCATGCGCGCTAACAACAAGTTTTCTCTCATTTTGATTACGGACTTTTTCCATTCAACAAAAGCAAACCATCCTTCTCCTCTTATATGTCGACGATTTCCTTTGATTCCAGACCGAGGGGGCTTAGGAAGGTGCACCTTCTCCCACCAGGACTATTCTTTTCATATTTTCTCGTCATTTGCGATCGTCAAAAACCAACATAACAACAGTTACGCAGCGAACAATCGATCAAATTATTCGCACAGCGCTTCGAAGGTGACGAAGAATTTGAAAACGGGGTTTTCCAATGTTTCGACATCGAAGAAGGCCTCAGATGAGTGTTCTGTTCCAGCATTAGGCACTGATCAGCCGACGCCTCTACTTCGAAGGGGATGTGCGGTAACGCCTTTAGGTCAGCCGACGGCAGATACTCATCCCCATCTTGTAAAGGCCGGCCAATGTATTTCGGGATTCACCGCCGACGAATTGGCCGGCAGAAGGTAAAAGTTAGGACGAGCTCGAACGGCCGATGTCAGAGTTGTACACTTGAGGAAATGTTCGGTAGGGCAATTTTAACCAAACGATGAGGATTTTATTAATAGATAATTTGCATTTTTTATTTGAAGTTCAGTAATATACATGCTAATGTCTTACGGCGAAACTCAATGCTTGAAATATAGCAAATCTTGTTCCGTTATTCATTAGTAGCTTGTAAGCCGAATAACATTTAAAAACCGGCAAAATGCTTCACATGTACATATTATTGCTTCGTTGCTTCATGAAATTATCTTAGGTTCTCATCTTAGCTACTGATAAAATAACTGCGAGAGAAAGTTTGATGTCCGGTACCTTCGTTAAGCATTGCTCCAGGCGGCTGAACTCCATCCGCGTAAAACAGTGCTTTGACTTTAAACACGGAACGTGTATATAAATTGCTTTACTTTAGCATTGCAGGAAGACGAGCATACGATGCGGTCCTATTCTCTAAACCACACTGACATGTCGGTTATCGATTTTCCACAGGGAGCGATTATTCGATTTACTGTGCTACACGATGCCGTCTCTAGATCGGCACATCGTTGTAATTCCGTCTGCCTCAAAAATCTACATGACAGAAAATATTCCGTACACGTTTCGACAGAACAGTAATTTCTACTATTTGTGCGGATTTATGGAACCTGATAGCGTTCTCGTAATACATGGCCGGCGGGGTGAAAGGCCAAAGAGTGTGCTGTTTGTCCCAAAGCACGACCCGCTTAACGAACTATGGGATGGACCACGCACGGGGCCTTCGGGAGCTAAACGATTGCTTGAGGTAACACGCGTCAAACTTTAAGTGCAGTAATTTACTCTATGACACAAAAGTCGATGATGTCACAATAAAGGTCTAACAGGAAAAGTAAAGCAGAGGCCGTAGTATGATGCATTATTTCGTAGCAATATAAAGATGTCGTACCGGGAGAACCATTTAGAACTTAACAAGTACAAGTATATACTTAAGTAAATGCTTTGTGTATATTTGTTCGTTTTGAAAACCCAGGTGGACGAGGCGTACACGACGGAAGAGGTGGAGCACTTTATCTCACGCTATCCGAAGGCCATGCAGTGGTCACAGCGAACAAACTTCAGAGCAGTCGATCATCTGCTAACGAAGTCCGAATCCATAGAACCGGTTATTCACAGACTTCGTCTTATCAAAAGCTCGGCTGAGGTGCACACAGTGATTTTTAGAATGTTTCCCGTTTGCGTATTGGCTCACTGAAATGTCTGATCTGTTGGTACTCCTGAAAATGTTTTCTCGAATTAATCTATGCTGCGCCTGATGGCTAGTGACCATCTATAATCTTCCTGTTGACTGCGTATAACGTCTTTGGCTAAGCAACATTGACCAGTAGATATTCCCTTAGAAAATTGTGTACGCATACGGTGATTGCGTGAATACTGAACTCTGTCCCTCTGTATAATGACGATTCCTATTCAAATCTCATCAGTGTCATCGCTGTTACAGGTGGAAGTGATGCAGAAAGCGGCCGATGTGACGTGCGAGAGTTTCATTGAAACAATACGTGCATCGTATCCGTTCGTTTTAGAAACCCAGCTAGGAGCTAAATTTGATTTCGAGAGCAGAATTCGGGGTTCTCAGAGGCCCGCATACCCCCCAGTTATCGCAGGTATCTAAAAATTATTTACGCTACTGTAGCATTTTCAAGCGTTTGAAGAACTAGTCATAAGCTGAACTTAACCGTAGTCTGGATTGCTTTTATTTTTTTGTCAAGTAAGATTGAATTTTGCGGTTTGAGTCACTACTGTTAAATGGCTACGATTATCATATAACAACTATTTACATTTTGATAACACCCCACAATATCTGTATTCTACAGGCCAAATAAGTAATACACGCATCCGATATAGCTTTCATTATAATACCTGGGCTGTTTTGCTTGTTTCCTACAGTCAACGACATATTATACAGTACAGAGTAATTGATGATGTGGTGTATATGTAACTGAACTCCTGGTACATATAAGTGCCCTTCTTCGAACTTTCTACTAGAATTAGCACCATTTTACTTGTTGTTATATAGAATGCCCAAACTGTTACAAAGTTTCAACCGTGCCTTTCTATTTACTCAAGACTTACGTAATCTATTGAAAAAATAATTTTATATTTAAGATTGGAACAGACCTATACGAGAACATATTGTTAGTAATTAAATCAGATATATTTTGTGTTTTTGTATATTTTAGTGTGACTGAAATCGTAAAAGCAGGATGGCAAATGCTATTCTGAATTTGGCACCCTTTTCGTGTCAAATTTTTCTGTTTTGATATTTTTGTTGTCGTCTATTTGCGGTGGTTAGGGGGGGATCGTGCTAACATAATCCACTACATAGCCAGTAACCAGATTGTAAGGGCTGACGAAATGGTTCTCATGGATGCGGGAGCCGAAGTGCATCTCTACGCCAGCGACGTAACTAGAACCTGGCCCGTGACAGGAAGATTCACGCGACCTCAACGAGAGGTGTACCAGCTACTTCAAGAGGTATAAGGACGCCTTGGTTTAATTGAATGCAATCATCGAGTCCCGTTGCAAAATAATAACGATGATAGCCAATGTCTAAAAGCTGTTCATTTAAGGAATGTTTTTAAGGCACCGATAGAACCCTCATTCGATAGAAATACAGCTAACAGAAGATACTAGGGGTTTACCTGATTAGCTTAAATAGGTAATGCGTTTTCGATTTGGTCTCACGACGCAATTTGGACGACGGCCATAAATAGAAACATTTAAAGATAACGCCTCTATTGTCCCAAATGTTACATATTTGTAGAAATGCTACGCTAGTCTTGGCCTTCTGAAAACCTGCTTGTGAATGTATAGTAGTTAACAGTGTCACTTCGATTAACGCGTTCTTTTTTAAACTACTCCAGTGTATCTCTGTCTGTGTTTGCCCATTTCTTTACCTTCTCCGTCAGGTTCACGAAAAACTCATCTCAAATTTGTATCAGTGGGAGGTCTACACGCTTGATGACCTCTTTGAACAGATGTGCACGCAAATTGCAAGGGGTCTTCAAGATATGGGTATAGTGGAACCTCGCGCAAGCTCGGAAGTCGAGCTCGCGCGCATTGGATATCAATTCTGCCCTCATCACGTGTCCCACTATCTGGGCATGGACGTTCATGATACCCCTTCAATCTCCCGGAAGACGAAACTTTGTCCAGGAATGGTGGTAACGATTGAGCCTGGCATCTACATACCGCAGAATCGCTCGGACGTGCCCTTTCGATACCGCGGTATCGGGATTCGAATTGAGGATGACGTTCTTATTACAAAAGATGGTCCGAGAATTCTGAGCTATAAATGTCCACGAACACTGGACCAGATCGAAGCCCTTTTCAGCTATACTGAGAGCTGAAAAAGTTAAACCGATATGAAAATACCTGAACCGCAGTTTGCTTAATGACTGCAGAGTGATGAGATGCCTAGATAAAACTGTATCGCAATATTCCGAGAAGTGCTATTCTATACGAGTTGAACGGGTTATGGACTGGAGGATTGTTTTAAATTAAGCTCGAGCTCGAAAAGTGTTCTCTACATATCTGAATATGTTTGCTCTTTCTTTAAAGGCTTCGGTGTGGCCATTGGGTGGATTCACCCGCTAGCGTCGAATTATGCAGAGACAAATCGCTTACGAAAATAGTTTCTTTAAATGAGCACACGCCTAAATGCCTGAATGCTATGTTAAAAAAAAACAAAGAAATTGAAGGCTACAAAAGCGTATCTACTCGTTCACATTACACGTTAATTAAAGCTCTACCGCCCTTTGCGGCAGGAGATCAGTTGCAGAGTGCCGTATATAGTTTAGGTGTAAGGACAGCGGCAATTTTTGGCATCTAATAACCCTGTTATAAGGTTTCTAAGAAATGCGTCATGTAGTTATATTTGAGCGAATTCTCTGCTGGATACTCAGCCAATTAGCTAAATAAATATAAATAGCTAAATTTACACACATGTAAATATATTGAGCGAGGTAAAGCTGCGTGCATGCATGAGTGTGCATCCCATAAGAAGTTAATATTCTGGAATGACCTTACATCAGCAGGTGTTAATTGCAGCGTAGTGTGCGCTCTAGGTGATATACCAAACTTGATATAAAAAGGCAATAAATTGTGTACATACGTGTGTTTATGAATGGAGAGTGTGCTTAATCCAGATTACGTTAATGTCTTAAAATATTTAGGAATAAAAAATATCTCCGTAGTGTTTGAAAGACGATATTCAGTCGCAAAAAAGGAACAGGCTACAACCGAAACATTTGGTAGTTGACATAATTATCTTTGAGCTAGCTCTCCTAGTAGGAGATTTCTAGGCAAGTTCTTTCTTCAACTTACATTTAAACAATTGTAATTAAATCAGATTTAAATAAACCGACGCATACAATTTAGTTGGTTTAGACTAGGAAGGCTTAGGAATACGTAAAGATTACAAATTGTGTGCCGATTTTTTTCATAGTAGCAGCAACTCTTTGCTGCAAAGTATAGCTAACAAAATAATGCTGAACGAACCACCTGATAATACCACCCGAATTTAAAAAAATATATGTATATAAACGTATATATATATATATATATATATATGTTTTGTTTTTACTTCTCTGTAGTTTTGACTTTTTTTATTTAGGGCGAATAGCTAGAATAAACTGCTCATCTTTTGACACAGATCACCGACTATAGAACACGCAGCGGGTCAATTTAAGGGCAGCGTTTAACGTATTAGTGGCCTATGGTTGAGAAGTAACTGATTTTCGACAAACAAAAATGAATCGGCCAATTGTTGTTTCGGTTATCTCGATTGGAGCACGCATCATCCATTTATCTGTAAAATTGCAAGAATAATTACAATAAGATATAAGATTAAACAATTTGACCTTCACTTATTATACTATAAGAAAACAGTCGTTTGAAAAGATATCGTTTATTATTTGCTATAGGTCAATATACAAAAAGCGACCGTTGACGTTAGTACAGTTGTGGAATATGGATGTTTATATACCATTTGCATTATGCACTGTATATAAATATATATTATTTCTGAAAAATATTAGACGGTTTGCTTTGGCGTATAGCAGCGACTGGCGCGAGTATCGCTTAATTTGTTCATAGCAGTACATAGCGTTCCCAACAGCCTGTGACCCTTTGAGAAGCGCGCCCTCTGTAAATAGTCAGTTGGTTAAATAGGCACTATTTTTTAGGTTGAGACAGGCCAAACGCTTTAACGACATTTATTTGTGAGTGAAAAAACCTCTAACAGCGGCGGTTACGTTTAGCGATAACAATCCTCAGCAGAGCCAGTTACAATCTATGCTTTAATAGCCTAAAAACAAATAAAAGCCACTGCGACTGATGAAAACAACATCCAGTGAACTCTGAAAATGAAATTGATTCCGTGTAGGAAAAGATCCGAAGAAAAAAATTAAGCGAAATTATTCACTTCCTCGTTATGTCGTCGACTGACATTTTTAGATAATATGACCGTTATATTAATATTGCTGCTGAGCGCATAGGCGTAACAGAACGGAGGAATTAATTCCTATACTTATATCATTTCAGGTTGATTTTAAACTAAAGAAATTGTTTGTTTATTGATGTATCATATCATATTAGTATATCTCTGAACTAATTTCAAGCTTAAGCATTCCATTCAATAGCTCCACATAAATATAATCGTGTAAAGGTCTTCATAGCGACGCCATAACAGCATAATTGTGATACGGTGTTGAAAATTTATTTCGCTCTGGTTGCAGCTTAAGGGCCGTCCTAGTGATTTACAAAGATAAAATCTTTTCACCTTCGCCGGTTCCTACAGATGGTTATACGCTTGAAAAGTCCTGGATATCTGTCCGTATGCCTATCTATGGATATCTGCATAGAGCACAGTATAAACCTGATGAATAGTGTGAGCCAATTTTCATTTCGTGTTTTCTGCTTGTCGTCATTATTCATCATATTACAAGAGTAAATGCTTCCATGCAGTTGTGCGTAGATTAGAGTTGCTTTCCATCTGCGTGTCAAACTTTGTCCCACTCCTATATTACTTTCGATCTGGGCTTCGATCGAAACTTATTTCTAACGACACCGTGGCACGAGTTAGCACTGTAAAAGGTATTCAAGTTGAGAATCGTATTATAATTTTACGAGCAATTTCCTTATGACCGTCGCCGATTTCGCCGTCGCCTTTTCTTACTACTACAGCTGCTGTTGCCGCCGGCGATTCCTACACGCGCCGGTATCAAATTCTGCCATTCCGTCCAAAAATCATCAAATCCCCAATTGGTGTCATCAATATCGGCGTCCAGATCAGATCTTGATGTTTGACTTTTGGTTCTGTATAAATTGGCAATTGCTTTTGCGAGCTCATCGATATTCACGTGTTCTTTTATCTTATCACCGTTGTTATCACTACTGCAATGGTTACTGCTGCACGGTATCGTTTCAACGTTTTCGACAGCATCTCCTTCATCGCAATTATTTGTTTCAGTATCAGATTGCGGCATGGATGATATTGTCCTCGATTCGCCTCTGCCATCTTTTTGCTCTAATTGGCAAAGTCTATCTAGCTGGTCCTTGGCGCGCTGCAGACAGTCAACCAGCACCTTGTTGTGGGCTAGATTGGCATTCAGATACGAGAGCATTCCCGTTTCATAGACACAGTACGACATGTGCGAATTACGCATAAATGATAGCTGACCTTTAATTATTACTGACGATCGGAAATTGCGGAGAGTTTCAAGCGCTTTAGCCAGTTCGGGGTTGGTTTCGAGAATCGCAGTTGTGCAAATCTCGTCGATCGAGTCAAATAAACACGCCACTAGTTGGGGCCGACCATTGGTGATATCTTCGACTACGGCCCATGCACCAAGGCCATCTGCGATAAAAACGCGCATGAATCGCTCCAACTGCCGGCTAAACATGAGGCATTCTGGGTCACTCCTCGTGGGCTGAACATGCTTGAAAAACACTGCCGCTGTTTTGACGAGAGTACGGGCATCGATCGGTAGCAGACCGTCGATTCCAAGTCGTGGAAGCGCTTTTTCCAGGATTCGCAGACAGCCCCGCGGCATCTTTAACTCAACGCCCATTTTCCGAAAACGCTCTAACTCGGTCCGAACAGTATATTCCAGCAGCGGGTACACGGAAGTGGCCAAGGTGGGAGTAAACGTATTTAGTGCATTGTTATTCGCTGCCTCAAGCCGTCGCACGCCAGCTAAGTACTGTACAGCAGCCCATGCTAAGGCAGGTCCTATGATGTCGAAGTACGCAATGTTCCGTGTCGCGTCCTTGACCTCGGTTGAGAGTTGTTGCCTGAAGTGCGAGCGAGAAGGTAGACAAACAGCTGTTTGTTAGTTGCTGCATGACAAGCTATAAATGTACATACTATCATAATATGTATATTATTATGTATTAAGTCCCTAGAGGATAATAGTTTGAAACGAGCATGATTCTCCTTGGATATAGTTGTCATATCGCATAGTATCCTGTGATAGACTACAGTAGTCAGCTAGTATCATGGCAGTGTTATTGTCAGACCTCTATTAGACAAAAAGCATGGTGTTTAATCTAGACAAGGTTTTTACCTAAACTCAATCGGCTTCTGCATTCCGTCGCCAACTGGAACGTCAACTTGCGTTTCGATGCGTCCATCCGTTTGAAGTAACAAAGCAACGTCTCGATATATACGGATATTCACGGCAAGACCACAGATCATAGTGGAGATGGATGCCCTCATGATTTCACGCATCCTTTCCTCTAACACTTCTCTGTAAATGAAGTTGAATTGATATGTAGCCACAGCCTGATTCGTACGTCATGCTACCATCTGGCTGCGATGGACCAGGTCTCTAGTTAGTGTTTTAATCGAAGAATGCTAATAAACAGCAACATTTTCTTATTTTCAAAATGTTCATGTTTTATGTTTGTTACCGCATTACTTGAAACGGCTTGCACGAGAAAAAGTGTGTTTACGTTCGGATTCGACCCCTGATCGCTACGTGCCCTTAAGTGTAACGGGCAAGCACGCTACCCACTGCGTTTTCACAGGACCGTTGGACCTTCATGGCTGTGCTATCATAGCAACCATTTGCAAAGGCAATGAATTCAAGGTTGGGTTCAATAGCGTGGAACAGAGAACTCATCGTGGATTCACTTCGTTCAAATTATATATTAAATCTTCTCCATATCATATAGACGTTCGCGGGACTTTTCGGATCTGCTAAAACTATCAGATGATCTTCGTCAAGGAAAAAGCAAATTTGAATAAACGTGATGTTAACTTACTTTTAATGTTACATTTATGAATTGGTAACGATATTTCCAGTACATCTGTATTGCGTTTCTTCTTCTTATTATTATTATTATAAACTCATCTGCTTTGAAGCATAAATCTACGTACAGAGGCAAAACACTCTTGCTACCGAATACACAAAATGCTCGTTAATGATTGATACCAGTACATTAATAATACGGCAACGAATTGCTACTAAAGCGGCCTGCATTCTGGCGAAACGCTTTTTCTACCAGCTAGAAAAGTTGGTGTTACTTACCGATATCGGTTTAGGACAGTAAACAAATTTATTAGCGTCATCCGACATTGATTCTCATCCATATAGCAGAATTTTTTCGCGAACATTGTCCGTAGATAGTCTTCGTCAAGCGGCCTCGAGTTCCATATTTCAGGCCGAAACTTCACTATATCGGGTAGTTTTAGAGCAGGCGCCATTTTTTATTTCGCGCTTTGCATTAAGCATCGTAGACGTCCAAAGACTAAAGCTGGATTTGTTTACCTCTAGTAAACGAAAAAGAAGTACAAATACAAAGCGATATAGAATAACGAGATCGCCAAACCGAAGTCAAAAAGCATTTCGACCCTGAAACAATAGCAAACAGATTATGACGAGAGTTAAAGACTGAAGTGCCCTACAGCCTGATGAAATGACCAGGCCCATTCTGTGACACTGATGCAAGCTGTCGCAGGCTAACTATATAGAGATGATGCCTACGAGCAAGCTTTACGTATAGAGCTGGTAGCTCAATTTCGTTTGACGTACTCCAAAGTTATACAGCTTAACATCGAAATTAAATATTCGCCCGATTCCTTGGCTACAGACAATAGTTACCTGCTTTTTGTGAACTAAACCTTATAAAGTAAGCATTATTGGTATCTTAACAGATTCCTAATACAATTTTGTATTAGTTACGTTTGAGTACGCCTTCGTAGGGGGGTAAGCATGAGCATAAGTATGGCGTACAGATAAATTAATAGATAGAACAAGTCATAATGTAAATTGGCCGACTGGATTGAAAAATCTATGAATAGGATCACATTTTTTCGCCACGTTCTGTATGCGCAGGATAATATCTACAACAAACTTAATTCGTTCTCTCTTATGTTGAACTTTTAAAACATGCGAATTACATCTAGACCGACTTAACCAGCAACTACAAAAAAACATCTAGAAATGATAGCAACCTTTTAGAACGCCTCACCAAATACCAAATTTCCATCTCATAAGCAATTAGCATATTAAAGAATTACAAATGTTGTCGAAATTGTGGTGACATATTCATGTTGAAGATCTAATAAAACGGTACTTTCGCCGCAATTGGACCAAAAATATTAGAGACGCAACCAACTCCGACGTATCCATTGTTCTATTTCCTCTATATACGGAGGATGTAAATGTGATGTCACAGTCGAATCGATCAACAGTATGCCCTTTCCGTCATTTCCATTAGCGATGCGAGAGGGCTGAACGGCCCGGGCACGCAGACATCAAGATAGACACGGTCCGTTCAAACGCATTGAAAATAAATTGTTGCCTATATCAATAATAGACTACCTGAATGTTGCAGTTACTAACTTGAGGCGTTTGTGTTCGAGCTAAGCTAGAACAAAACCAGGTTGGCCTTGAGGGAATGGTAATAAGGCCACTCACAGTGAAGGCCGTTTCCTCGTCTTCGAGTGGCCTCACCTAATAATGTAGCTATAGTTCACAGTGCTCTCTATACATGTCACCGATAGAATCGTAGTTCACATGCTGCCTGTGAGACGCTATCGCATAAACCTGCGTGTCCACAGAAACCCGCAGCAATCAAAGTGAGCCAATGCTGCGTTACACGAAAGGGTAAAACTAGGCACTGGTAAAGAGCGACCGGGCCATAGCGCTCACGGGGAGGAGAGTTTCTGTTTACCCGATGGAGCAGCTTAGCCGCATTTTTCAAATCTTTATATTCCTCTGAGGCGCTAGATAGACTAGGTCAATGACGAAGTTAGAACAGAAACGACAGTAATATTAAAGAATATGAATAATTAATTATAAGTACATTTAAGTTTTTTTTTTAGGAGCTAGTATTAGCTTTTTTGCCAATAACTAAAAAAGGTAATATGCGCAATCCAACGGTATTATCGATTAGCTTGCTTTTTTTGTTCACAAAAACTGTCTTCTTATGCGTCGCTTTGAAAAAGTAGCGATCTGTGTTACACGCACGTTTAATTATACTGTATATCGTATCGATAATACTTTTTCGTATTAACAAAGGGGTACAATCATAGAGCGGTTTGGCATATATATATATAAGGAATGTGACTGAATTAGAAGCTCAGCAATACGATTTTAGAGTGATTTTACTTTAATACAATTGTTCAATAAATCAGTCTACTGCAAAAAAGTAAAATGCAAATGTATTCAAAATGTTTGACTAGGACGTCTGTATAATACTCTGTTTATTTAAATCTATTTGTATCTATTGATATATGTAGAGAAACGAGCTATGATTTCATAGATACACGCCGATGAATTCTTATTAAGAACTAGAAATATTTTGATGTTTACGGGAAACTTAGCGTTCTATTGGGAATGGAACAGGTGGCGTTTGTTTGCTATGGTTATTCGCCGATTTAGTAGAAAGTTCGCATTCTGATCACTGACTGAAAAATATCTAATTCTCTGACCTCTACGAAAAGGAAACTTTAGTTGCTGCAACCGGTATTTCTGTATTGTAAACCGGAGGCTGTTCCTGCGAATAGTTCAAACTATCCAACTTCCAGGACTTCCCAAAGTCCTGTACCTATGCGATTTACTATAAATACTATATTATTAAACTATCTTGTAAAACTTTTTATATGTATGTCTGTCGATGACACTAAATTTGATCGATGAGATAAACACAAAGTTACTGTATACAGCTTTCGACAATTCAGTACGACCGCAAAAAGTTATTAGCTAATTAAGTTAACACACAGCGCACAAATACAGTGAAATGCACGTATGGACATAGGACTCGACCTGTATACTCTGCACAGCCAAACAGGCTAAACACAGTAAAATATTTGGGTGGACAACTCTTATTGAAAGCTAATTTTCCTTAACGAATTTTACGTAAATCGTACCGATTTTCCCTTGTTTGCAGCTGGATTAGGCTTCAATTCGAACGTTCATCGAAGAGATAGCGACCAGTATATTTACTAACAAGAGATTTATCACTGCTATATTGGAAGTATAGTATGTAAAAAAAGACTACGGTGACGCCACTTCATGCAGGTAAGGTGTGGCCTCGAAATAAGGTTAAATAAGGTTTCTCTACTTGAGAAAATGGCCTTAAAAACTTGGAGCTAGGTCTAGTCATGGGACACAATGAAAGCTAATTCAGCCTAGATTTACCATAGATTTGACGAAGCCTTTTATCATTGGCGCATGGCAAACATTCGGGGATCGCAGATTAAAATATAACTGTAAGACCTATACTAAAACGTGAACAATTTATGATTTTAATTAAGATAGTAACAAGAAGAAAAGTAAACTTTTTGTTTGAGTATTTTTTGTTTCATTTTTAGCAGAAGTTATTTTATACAGTCATAAAGACCCGCCAATGGCTTTAGTTTCTCTAACAAATCTACCAGCGAATCAAATCTTGCGACCTTATGTAATCTATGCTCATTGAACTCCTCGAGTATCTTTATATTCTTCGTTCTAATTAGTAGTGTTTACCGATAAACCTAGATTTAATTGTGACGGCACTTGCTAAAAACACTAGCTATTATTTGGCGGACGCCAAAAAAAGATGTGCTTACAAGGTTTTTCTAACGGCTTGGTAAGTTACTAGTATTCCAAGATGTCTAGCGTCGCTGATTTGAATCGCTTCCGTATATTACACAACCATGCTATACGACTCTTCTATTTTATGAAATGCTGTGTTGAACTAATTACATAATATATGTTTAATTTATATTTTACGTACATGCATGTTTCGTCTTGATTAGAATAGATATACAGGGTCCACTTTATCAAGGGTTGCGGTCTGTGTGTTTTCTATAAGCAGGATACGCTACGAAATGACGCTGCCTTCCTGTCAAGAACTCTTGTCGCTTGAGCTCGATCCCATCTTTACAGCGGAGTCTATTTAGAATGCGAGAGATCGCTGAAACGTTTTCAACAACTCACTAATGCTGGCAGGAAGCTCTAGCACAGGATGTGTGAAGTTGAACATATGACGATGTGTCAGGTCCGAGGACGAACTTGATCTTTCTGGTGGCCTGGCAGACGGATTTCATGTAGGCGTACATAGGCGTGCATATGGTTAGGCCGCAGCGTGCCGTGATAACCCCTCCTGCACTGCGGATTAGCCTGTTTTTCCAATGCAGAAGTTTACTGTCCATTAGATCAGATACACAGTTTATAAATTCCCAGTAAAAAAAAGTACCATTTCTATCGATAAAATGGTACCTTTATTCGATTTCGATTCTAATCATTTGGCGCTTCTGGCTTTAAAGATCCTGGATACCCATCATATGATTTGAGAATACTTTTGAGCTATTTAGGTAAGTTGCTCAGAAAAAACATATGCGGTAGTTATCATTGCTTACAAAGACATCCCCGTAGTCAATGATGCGAGGTGATTTCTGCCTGAAGGAGCTAAGGCCCAGGGTAATTGCAGATAAATTTGCTGGTAGATTGGATAATGGCTTGTGCGCATTATATATAGACAGGCGTGACCGCCGGACAAGGACATCCTGTTGTTGTATTGTGACTTTTGATCAGCTAGATATACCAGACTAATTACGCTAATATATATTCTCGCAACAGATTCACCAGACTTACGCTGGACATAGGTCCAATTCTACATAATATGCTGATGAATATATCTTACATAGTGTTATGTGGACAAACGCTGGCTTCTTGGTCCTTTTTTACCCTTTATTTTGGTTAGCTAAAATGCAATTAATGCTGTTCCGTATAGTTCAACAAGGCGTGAAATTTGCTTGTTTGAAACTAGTCCACGACTACGGTAGCAGCTCCGTAATACACCATCTGTCGTAAGCTCCATAGTGATTTAATAACTTAACCGTAATTATCCATGAAAGCTGCGCAGATCACCTTAACGGTCACCAATCCCCGAAATAACCACAAAACATCCTCACACGTAAAAACCTTTTTTCGCTACACTGTTAAACTTACCTAAGTTGAGCATAAACAATGGCAGTACGACAGATTGGTGACAATAAACTTTCAATGCTGACACTCCGCCAAAGCCTGTGTCTGCCTGTCTAATGGGGCGATATTTTTGTGACGACGCCGTTATCTGTGTAGTTGTTTCCTCAATTTAGCTAAGAATACTTTATTGCATATCCCGTTTCGGGTTTTATATATATATATATATATATATATATATATATATATAGTCACGGTAGAATCAATTCAACGTTGATTCACTGGGTTGACCAGTTCAATGGGTCCGGCCTGTTTTTCATGCATTTCGTTATCTGTGCCTAGATATGCATTTGCCCCCAACCCATTTGATTCAGTCCGGTGCCTTTAGTTAGGAAAAAAGCTGCTGTAACCACTACGGCAACATATAAACTGCACGATTGACCCATTTCAAATGTTCGCTTTAGGTCGGCATGGCTGCCTATCCAATGACGCCATAAAATATCTGCAGAAAGTTTTTCATCGAATGTGACCCTTGAATCGTTCTAATTACACGTGTATCCGCTTCACTTATAATCACTGCGTGCAATTTCGTCTGGTGCTTTCGATCAGTGCACGTGTTTGCACCATATGAGCAACTAACTGTGAACTTATAATTCACTTTTCTCTAGACACATTCTCAAGCCCTTTCGCCGAGCCTGAGATGGTTACCTTCGTTACCACATTCGTCCGACAGTGTCATCGGTATGCGTGTGCATGTGGCGCTTAATTTTCGAAAATTGCGGTCCGGGAATCCAAAAGTGGCCGATTGTTTTTTCGGCGAAGGATCTACATAGGTTCGATACGAACGCTGATTCCGAAATAAAAACATTTTCTACGGATTTCATAAATTTCCGATCGGACCACATCATTAATCTTATTCAGATCATTAGTATCTAAAGTATGAGTCGCAAGATTTCGAACAAATATGAAATTCGTTGGAAATTAAAAGGTATAACAAAGAGTAAAGGGCATATTAGGGGCAAAGATAATCGATCGCACCGCTGCAAAAGTTTGTTCTGTTCTGAGACTAGCAATCATTTCCATTAATTTCTTTATAACATCATAAGTAGCGGACGTCCTACCGACTATAAATGGTACCCTATCTATATTTAACGGTACCAATATTTAGTTGAATATTAGCGTGTCAGGCTATGCAGTGCGAAGCTTTTACATTTTTGTTGGATCCATCATATTTCAAACGATTTTAACAATTTCTGTATATTTTCTTATCGAGAATATTTTTTTTTCAATGATCATTTCAGCCAACAACACGTATAATCACAATCAGTAAGCAGTCCCCTAAAAGGTGCAGATTTTTCTGCATTTTATTTACTTTATGAGGGGCCTATTACTCGTCATTTATTACATATTGTTTAATGAGTACCACGAGCACGTCCGGCGTCATTTTCCACATCTAGCAAAGTGAATCAATGTGTTATTATGCGTCGTATTATGTACACGCTGCTTTTTATAAAATCTTGGACAAAGGATAATCAATTCCGTTGTACAATAGAACACTGATCAAAAACACCAAATACGGTACCCTAATCCAATTTCGCTCAGAGCAGCCCAACTTCGATTGATTTGAACAGAAAACCCAGACAAGCTTAACACGCTTGTTTGGTCTATCGTTCTTTTTTCCTTTGTCCTGCTGCCTTAAGTGTTCCTTCATTGTCGTATTGTTGCATCGGCCAACAAGACCTCTCTATCTGGCACATCGAACCAAGTCGGGTTTAGCTAAACTGAGTTAACATTTCCTTCTATTCACTTGTTGGTACGAATTCATCTGCCAATTCAATGGTTCTTTAATGTGAAATTTTGGAGTATTCGGTGCTCATGTGAGTCTGACCTGTTTAATTAACCGGTTGCGTCTGCTTCTGATATAAAATCAGCCGTCATATACGGGCATATACAGTTACGGGTTATCAATTTCAAGCTGAGGTACTTCGCTGAAAGTAACTCGGGTCCCGATTCGGTCCTATAGGAACACTGTTACAGTTTATCAACTCTGAAAGGGTTGAAGAGAGTGAAAGAAAGTACGATGGTGCTGGCGATTCGTGTTTACTACGGCCAGCGTCACACGTATTAGAGAAGGCTAGCAACGATTTTTCACTCCTTTGGACTTTCATAACATGAAATACGGAGCTGTGTATGGGCATATATGAATTTCGGATACATAGTTGCCCCATTAGTTTTACAAGATGCGAAACGATAACGATTGTGGGTCTGGATCTGAAGCAACCTGATCGAATTTAGTCGAACGACGATTCTATGGACTAACGCTAATCTGACAGGCAGACAAGAAGCGGCGGCTTCAATAGGCCGCAGAGGTAGAGACAAGTGGTGCCATCAAGCGGAAGACGTACGAACCGGCTATTTTGAATCTTTTTATTCTTGTAAAAGCAAATCCTTTTTGCTTCAACGTAATGATAAATACTTGTTCCTGTTTCTGTTTAGCAAGTCACCACCCTTCTACGATTCACCGCTCACCCCCAGCCTAAAGGCTACCATAATGTGTGTTAGTTGTGAAAAGATCAGCAGCTTAGATACAAACACACTTCTTTATTTCTGCTATATAGCTGCTGCGAAGCCGATTTTCCTGACTCATTTCTCTGTCGTTTTACCTAGGCCTCAGAAGTGCTCTTTTGTGGTTTGTGGAGGTCTTGACTCGCTTCTGTGAAAGTTCCAAACATTAAGAATAAGGCAGATGGGGGCGTGAAGCAGTAGAAATATCAAAACAGGTTAAAGGATACCACACCAAAGCCACAAAAACAAGTGAGTGCAGAAACATTCGCTCAGGAATATACGGTTTTTATTAAAAGCTAATAAACGTTCATTACTGAGCGCTTACTAGGCGACTTTGAATTGCGCATATGCGAAGCTACTTCCGGTAATTGCACAACTAGATAAACATCATGAGATACGTTCTCAGCCTATGAAACATTGTTCATAGTGTCGTGTGTCTAGAGGAAAGATCGCTGTTTGTTAACTATGTATAGTTGGTGACAGTATGTGTATGAAACCTGGGATAAGATGAGTAAAAAAAAAAAAAAAAGGAGTTCTTCGACGATTGCGGCGAAGTGGAACAAACATTGCAGTGCCTGTCTGCGGCTCGGATGATGCGCGTGGGTACATGACGCGCTGAGAACGGCGAAACATATTTTCCAGCAAGTACTTATCTCATATAGATTGATACAACCCTTATTCTCACTTGAATCCCCATGGATGCTCGGTACGCAGAGGTATACCGGAGTGTGATCATTTACTAGATGGGACAGTCCAGTCAGAATCCTTGCTTGCTACTACATAACGCCTGTGGTGGCGCGTTGTGCGTCAGTTCTGTCTAAACGTTGGATGGGGTAAAGTGATGATGCCCGTAACGATCAGAACACTGGCGTAACCATACAATAGATCGTATGTGCTATCAAAGAAATAAGTCGATTGCCAGGGCCAGGCGCGGCTGTATCTACGGACGTATCTGTCTGTCGTTGTTCGCTCGCTACGTACAAGTCAAAGTGTTCGCGGCGGCATTAGCTAACAACTTTGGCTACGAGGGTTGTACCCCCGCCAACAACTGCCCCCTACATCACGGGTTAGCTTCGTGCTGGCGACTGGCTGAACGAGTGAGCAAGAATCTGACATATCTGCTATATGAGAGAGAGAAAAAGAGCAAGAGTGTGTGAGAGAGAAAAAGAATTATCAGATCTGAGAAGAGGCTTAGCCGATGTAGGGACTACGAGGCGAACGGGGCAATGACTGTAAGCAATGACGCTGTGCCATGACTCCGGTGAGAAGCAAAAAAGTGTACGTCAACCTAAACGCTGGCTTGAATAGGTCTAAAAATTGCTGAATGCGTCGGAATGCACCATCTCTGTGGTCATATAGTACGGAGACGATTTATCAGACACAGTTAATCGTATTATTCGCGACGGTTCAATAATGATTTCGCTTGTTAGACCCAAGTTCGACGTTACATAAGCGTTGAAGCTACATTTTGTTAGTGGGAAAGTAAATTGTCCGTTTCAGCATTCATTTCCTATGGAATCTCAATTATAAAACTATAAGAAATATCTATCCTATTCTTGAAAGTAAAGCCGTAAGACTGTAGAATAGCAAGACATTGACTAAGTTTCCTTCGAAGTACAGATCCAGGGGAGGAGAGAGGTTTCAAAAAGGAAATTGAAGTTGTGTCAGCGCAATATTTTCTATATTACGAGTACGTAAAGATCTGCTATTTACGGGTAGACACCAGTTACAGCTCTCGAGTAGCCAAAAATGATCCTATACAACAAAACTCAAGTGATCATTGCTGTACGCTACACACTAGGCACGTCCCCATTTTCTTAGAGAGGGGATTTTGTTTAGCGACCCCTTTATAAGCTAAACAGGTAATTCACGTAGATGCCAAAACGTCCTGCCCTTCTATAGCAATTGCATTTAACGGTAAAGCATTTGATAGACCCGCCGACAGTCGTAAGGGCCCGATATCCATTTAACAATACGTTTTCTTTTATAGAGCCTTTGTCTCCTAATTGTCTTTGTCCTTAGGTGTCAAGCGGCAGGCATCATTGATTCTCCTTGCGGGATATTGCGCCTGCTGTTCACCGCTTACCTGTGCCGGCATCCGCTAGCTACGCGAAAATACGAAGCGTTCACCAGAACACGCATGACGTATCGCTCACTACCCCAATTGGGGAACTACCGCTAGCACGTTTTCGATACTTTCTCGAATTTTGATTTAATTTGGCATCAAAACGATTTGTCGAAAGCAGCTACGGAACAGTTCAGCTTTTCCTGTTATTTCTCGACAATTCGTAGGTAGTTTTGCCCCATCAAATGGATAAATGGACATCACGATACATCATATAACACGTGGCGACTCCGAGGCTTCAGCCAAGTACCCCACGGAACGTAATAGCAACGATGTGGAGCATCTCATAAGGAAGGGGTGTACGTTTCCTAAAGAGTAAGAAAGTGATATATTCGCCAAACACCGCTACAGCGCATCTCGTATTCAATATAGCAGGGTTCGCGTCTAAGGAGAAGGGCTGCATCATAAATTCATTACTACTTCTGGAATAGGATAGAATTTATTTGATCGACCTATCGGAGAAATCGGCATTTAGTGATTCAGACTTCGTAAGATGAAAATATCAAATATAGCCAGAACGATGGTTTGCGCGCGGGCTCAGATACCGATACTGTGCCAATAGCAAAATATATAGAAACGTTACTATAATTTATACGTATATTACGCTAAAAACTAGCATGTTTCTACCGCACTTTCACCGGACGATACAAAGCAAAACAATACATAATTGAACTAACCCTAATCCCTATTCCACCAATGGGTCGATGAACTCTAATGGGCACATAAAACTCTGGCTAAGATTGCTGAAGTGTCAGTAAATGGATCGTCATTGAGGTAACACGAAATTGCTGTGACTAGCTTTTAGCAGGAAACTTTGCGACAGAATCTCTGGTCATCAGGTTAGATCAATGGGACATTCAATGATTTAGCATCACGGTAAACTAATTACATATAAATCGTTACATGTGTCAGCATTTGGCAGTTATAACTTTTGTTTCTATAATAAGGTACCACGATGTTTTTATTGTGAGACCTGCCAAGTTGATTAAGTCAGCTGGGCGACTCTTTTACACGGTAGCCGAAGGTTGGCAATTCGGCTATGTGATCTGGGCAAACTCATTATGCTCCAATAACAAAAAAAATAACCTGTCTAACACCTGTACGTAGGTAGTCGGGCGGTATTTCAAACTGAGAACAGTCTTAAGCAGTAGTGGTTTCTTCTTGAGACGCGTCTCATCCCTCATCTTCAATGGCTTTTTTGGTGAAAAAAAAAGCAATAATGAGGCTTTTGGTGAGCGTTGACTTAACACCGTGTAATGACCCTACCGTACCATCCAGCTGAGTTGCTACCACCGTCACGAGATAGGTATCCGCCTTCAAGAACGATCACAGTTTATTACTATCATCATTTGTCTCAGTTTGCCAAGCAAGAAGAAAATAATTCCCTAGGGCTAACTGTTCCCCAGTAGTCATCTATCCCGTACTTCCTATTCGCTATGTACGATCTAGTCCTTTTCTCGATGCAGTCATAATTACGCAACTGGCGGTTGGCAAGACTCGCCGCTCCCGTTCCGTCATACAACGATGGGGTACATGTCCGGTTTGTTTCGGTTGTTACACACACATACACACAGTGCGTGTTTCTGTGTGTGTGTGTGTGTGTGTGTGTGTGTGTGTGTAGGTGTGTGTGTGTGTGTGTGTGTGTGTGTGTGGGGCGAGAGAGAGAGAGAGAGAGAGAGAGAGAGAGAGAGAGAGAGAGAGAGAGAGAGATTACATTCGCGTACAACGCTGTGGTGATGTCGGTGGATTACACTTGGTCTATGGCAGGCAATCCCTGTTCAACAACACGGACTAAAAAGGTACG
Organism: Varroa destructor; assembly: GCF_002443255.2. NCBI lineage: Eukaryota > Metazoa > Arthropoda > Arachnida > Mesostigmata > Varroidae > Varroa > Varroa destructor. The sequence goes on along the minus strand of NW_019211455.1, from coordinate 52,386,525 downwards.
TGAAGACGGCCAAGCGATTGTTTAATCGCAGCTTTAACCTAGTGGGTCTGCCAATTTGTTGACGTCGTTGTACCAGTGGCGTTGCATGCTTAGTGTGAAGATTAGTTTGTGAGAAACAGGAGGACGCACTCTAAACGGGGCTGTGCTAATGTATTGAAGAAAGGTAAGTGATCTAAACAACTCTGATTGATATGCTTTGTTTTCAAGCTTTTGTCTGCTTCACCTGTTTTGGTTGAAGCTACTACGGTACGGGTGGGATAACTGAACATTCTACGTAAAGTATATAAAAAAAAGTAAATAATTTTAGGTCTAACATGGAGCGAAATACTATTCAGAGTTCAATTTATCTATTAACGTATACATTCAATAGGCTACTAAGTGCATTCTCTCTTGTTGGAATACTCTCTGAAATTAAAGAAGTGAGCGGTAGTCCTGAGCTTTGCCCGATTGATGGGAGTAACCCTATCATTCGATAAAAACCAAATTGAGCAGTAAATAGGACAGGGCAGAGATAAGCGAGTATGGGTAAGTTGAGTGACAAAAATAGGACATTGAATTAATGCGGAAATAATAATTGCTGCACTTTTAACTTCAGGGCACAATGGACCAATCGTGAGAACACGTGATGGTCTAGATTTGGATTTGGCTGTAAACAGGCTTCGCCTCGTCCTGGCAGGCAGCTGATGCCAGCAGTTTAATAGCGGCGTTGGATATAAAATTCTAAGCACATAAAACTCGTTCGTCAATATCGGTGTATTATTTGATCCGAATGTTATAATTATATTAGTATTGCTATAAAATGATAAGGGAAAAGATGTCAGCTCGATTTCGAGCTCGTGTCGACTTGTTACAAGGGATATAATCTCATTTTCAAAGCAAATGTCCTTACCAAATCCGAAATAGTCCCCTTTCGCAGAGACAAGGCTCTGCACAAAAACGGTTTCATTTCTTTTGTGGAAGACGGGATTTACTACTGGCATGAACTCCTGTCGGATACTAGAGGACGTTATTGACCTGTGACCAACCACATGAACTCTCCTAGCTTTGATACCGTAGAATCATCATGGTAATATTTTCTATGAACCAGTTTTTAGGGCAATCCCCGGACTGTTCTGCCAAAAAAAAACAAAGGGATTAGATGTCTTAACGCACTGAGCCGTCCATTATCTCTATCATAATAATCAATCAGTCAGGCTTAGTTCGTTCCAGGCTTTTCACAATTAACAATGCTCTTCAAAAACCAATTATTATTTAGAGTTATTTAATTCTAAATATCAGCGAAAACGTTTTGCCGATCTGAGACATCGCCATCATAAATCTTATTAAAATATGCATACAGAATATATAATATTGATATCTTATATCTAGTGATAATAATTTACTGTTACTCTTTTTGTAGCGACGCCACGCTACGAGTAAACGTACTTATCTACGTGTGTTTATAAGGACACAGAAGAAAACGTTTTGGCTTCTAGTTAGAAGAACTTGTTTTAATCCTTCCCACTTGACCCTTCTCCAGCCCGCCGCCCTAGATGATACCGGCAGCATTCGTTAGTATCTACATACGAATGTCCGCGTTTAGCTTTTTACTTGGCTGGTGGAATAGAAATCGCTATTCCACCTATTTTTCTACGATTAGACTTCATCTTTCTATCATTTCCGACATTTCCTCTTGCTTGTCTCTAAAACTATTGACGCGGAGTCATTTATAATTATCTAACGCCACGTATTTTTCCTGCCGACTTTTTCCTCTATGGTTTCGCTTTCAGCTGCTGCAATACAGCCGGTTAGCGTCCGCAAGTCCGAAGGATGAAGACAGCAGTTTCCCTGTTCATTCCCTCGATGTCTGTACGCGTCTGCCGGCGTTCTTGACAGAACTCGCCCTCGTTGCGTCCGCCCGACGGTTGACCAGCTTTCCCAGCGTTCGACGACAACCGACGAAGTCAATTAGCAGCAGGGACACCCTCGAGTACCCTCGAGCCCCTATGTGTAACCTAGCCAGGTCGGCCCGTCTAGTCAACTTAAGTGACGTAATACGGTCAAACAGAATCGTAGGCCATTATCGCCAGTCTGTCCGTTTGCCCTGTTGGTTGTGTTTGAATGTTCCACGTTGTAAAAAGAAAGAAAGCGTGGATGTCGTTCTGAACTAGGGCGGCGACATCGTTTCATTATTCGTGTATCTCTGTATAGGGATCGTGGTAGACTGTGGTGTAAAACACGGGTAAGTGGATCTTTACTTTAAATCTGTGCCTCTATCTCACGGCCTGTGGGTGTTTGTTATACGACGACAACCGCTGTAATAGACCTCTGTGTCACACGCAGACAACGTACATACATATAGATATCTTATATTTCATGAAAATTTAAGCTGCCAACATAGGAGGAACACAAAACCAGTCTGAACTATGCATATTGCATTGTTCCGGGGCCTTTGCAGATAGGCCACTTCTAGCTGGAGTAGCAGGACCGGGACAGTGTGGCCTAGACGTGCTGCAACGAGTAAATCATATATGCGTGTAAGTATCACTAAACTTGGTATCGCAGGATAGGACGAAACAGTCGACTTACCTGAACCGTAGGCATGAACGTTGCAGAGACTACAGTGTTACAATGTGGACGTTGCATTGAAAACGCTGTGCACAAGGTTAAACTGTCACGCAGACATCAATCGGACAAGTGAATCAGCGGGACGTGCTTCAAAGTTAAGGTGTCTAGAGTGACACGCCGATTCCGGGCCTGTAGCAGAGCTAGTGAAACAGCGACGGTTCCTGCTATCTGCCCTCTCTACAAAGCCGCTCGGTAGGGTAAAACCTGATAAGCGGCCTTGATGCGCCGAGGTGACGCTGCGAGTTCTGGCTCCAGTATGATTCGGCTACGGCTTATACACTCACAGGCCATGCACAGCACGCACGTCCTGGCCTCACCGGTTGGATGTTGCTTGGGCCGAGGGGAAGGAATTTATGGCCACATGTAAACGCTGTGGAGTGTAGAGATGCCTGGAAGTGCCATAGCGCCCCGGGCTCACATATGCGAGAAACTCAAACGGGTTAACCTTGTGAACGATGAAAATGCCGAGGGCATATCATCGTCGACCTTTTCTGTTGGAGACGGTTGGCACGTTATGCACATATACATTCACACGGATACATTGCACTGTTGGGACAAGCCGTTGCTCGTGAAATTGGGTGGCTTTGGCGAGAGCAATAGGTTCACGGTCAAAATATAAAACTTCAACTAGTACTGCTATCACGAAGATTTAGCTCTCGTAAGCATACGCTCACCTGTGCAAACTACTGAGTGTCGACCCAACGCTTAGTTAAGCAAAATCAACTGCTTTCTAATAGAGAGAATGATCAGCATTGTTGTTTACTTGATTGCTAAACGTCTCTTTATTGAATTAAAAAATTACGTACGTTAGATCTCAATAAAAGGTTACTCCGCCAGTTTTATGCTCCTATTGAATTCGTAACAGCTATAAGTGTAAGTAAAGGAACACTCGATCCATGGTCCCGATAAATGATATACAGTATCCTTAGGTTTGGATTTCTTTATTAGAAATTAACATGTATGACTCTGTTTTACATTGTTTCCTGTCAACGTCTTCAGTATCGCGCCAATCGCTTAATGTCTGACCAAGTTGTGTGCAGATCATTCATTAATAAGTTAATCTGATTCGAAATGTTGTCGACTGTGGACCTCATTTAGCACAGAACTATCTGAACAGACTAAATAATTCTCCGCTTTTTCCATCCTTCGGCCATGGTGCGTTGACAGCCAGCCCCTTCGTAAGTCGAATTTTTTTCCTTAGGAAACATAGAAAGGTAACATCTACCGTTTGATAATTTGGTTGGGATGTGGTAAAAGTCCGCTTGATCATGAAGCATGAAGTGTTGGCAGAATACCAGGATGGAACATTGAACCACTGCCAATAACTGTGTACTTTAATTAGCAGTAACGTATGAAACGTTCCCGGTGTATGATTGTTGGTCACATGAGCCATGCCCCATCTGAGACTAAATGGGCAGCGGATATGAGCTGTTGCTATGTGGCGACTATGTATCGTATCGATATATTATAAAGATCGTATTTGGGTCATTGCTCAATTTCTATCAACGACTTCAGCTGTCTCTATCGTGTGAATAAGTTGTCAACTTCGGTTTTTTGGTACAATGGAATGGATTAGCCCAAATAACCTGCACTATCTTCTACTCATTTGTCAATCTGTCGGATTTCTTCCGGATCTGGAAGTGGGTGAACTTGTCAAACGGAACATATCAAACTTGAGTAGTGAATTTTAAGCTGTCAAATTAACCGATTCCAAGCACCGATCGATCAGCAATATTTTATAAAAAGCTCCATTAAATTGTCCCTGGCTAACATGTCGACATTCATTGAAGAAGGTAACCGATTCTATGCTATAGGTTTACTATAGAATAAAAGAAACAACGACAAAAATATTCTACAAGTTGTTTTAGTCGGCTTAAAAATGGGCCTGCTAAACGCACCTAAGGCCAAATACTATACGAGGATTTTTCAACATATCTGCTATTTGAAATGAAGGAATAAACTACCATTATTATTATTATTATTACTCCATTGTCACGTTTATGGCCAAAGTGGCCAATTTTTACGTATAGTTCGCTTGATAAAAGTGGTCAGAAAATTGGTGACGATCACTCGTTGTTAGTGTGACTGCTTTCTTTCTGCACGTAGTAGCCAAGCCTCTGAAATATGATTGTGTTTGGCTCCATTCGTGCATTTCGCTGGCGTTTTAAGCCAACATTGTATCGTTAGCGAAGCGACATTAAATACTCTGTAGCAGTGTTTACGTAGTCAAACGAAAATGTTCATTTATTCAGATCTACGCCTAGTGTAATATTCGACAGGATGCCCCGTTAGGGCTTTGCCCCATCTAGCGGTAAAGGATTCTGAGCTCGTTTTCTCCAACCAGTACATTCAACAGAATGCAGTATTAGCTGCGGATTTTGGATACGCAGACATATTATTGCTTCGTTAATACAACAGCGGTCAATATACTTCAGTAATAAGCGTCAGGTCGTGCCGAAAACGTCACATGCCATTTTAGATTTGCTAATGACTCTATTTATGGTCCTGAAATTCTGCATTTTCTTGTCGTGCCCTTCGTCGGCGTTAATTATGGTGTGTCGTTGCGGCCTACAGATGTTTGTTATCCAGCCTTGTCGCGCACTACCTACATGCGCCTTATACAATTCTGAATGCTAGTTCTCGGATCTTCTGTACGGTGAGGCCCCTGGCTCTTAAAGCTGATCGCTACCACAATCAGATGAACCACACCGCGAGCTCATTGTCGTAAGTCTGTGCTGCCTTGTCGGATTATGGCCCAATCCCGTTTCGCCCTGCCCGCGTCTGGAATAGCAGGTCCGATACAACCATCGACAGTGTTAGTGCTTGTGACGGTCAATGCTTGACGCTGCACAACGTCACGGGATAGCCTCTACGTTTGCAAGAACTGAGCCGCCTTGCATCGCGTGGACGCCAACGTGAAGTTTTCAATGTTGATTTCATCAGCGTCTGCTGTTGTCGTTCATTGCTGTATCTAGCTTGACTTCTGTTCCTTGCTAGATCGACCTGTGCCACGTCACCGCTCTACTCCACTCAAATAGCCCAGTGATTATCTCTACCTGCCTTTGTCAAAGTTCTGAAACTATTCACATTAATTTTGTTTTTGTTGTCGACGAAAACTACCGGCGTGAAGTATTGTTGACGGCTGGCGACGCCGAAGACGACGTCAGCGATAGACAGCAAAAAACTGCCGCGCAGATGCAATTTTGTCGAAGCACAACTTCTCGCTGTTACCTTTCTGCTATAATCTAGGTGGTCTGTAGCTGCGCAGCGCGGGAAGTTCGTGCTTCAAGCGGTAGCTTGCTTCATGGACCCGATAGCGCGTAGAGGAGTTCACCAGACGCTTGGCTGGCGGACGCACCAGCAGCAACAACAACAACGACGACGACGACGACGACTTCTGCGGTAGTACTATTACCTGTATCTGAACGTTAGTGGTACCAATATTCTCTCTGCTGCCGAAGAAATGAAGCCGTCCTGCTTTGCTTTTGCCCTTCTTCAAACGGCGGCATTCACGCCGCCGACCCGTCCGACGTTACAGTATAGATAGATATAGATAGAGCATCTTTGCAGCGCTGGTGCTTCTTTACAGCTGGTCCTGCAACCTTTGCCGGTACTGGCACCGGGGCCAGGGCTGGTATCGTGCCGACTGCTACTGCAACGACGACGACGACGTCTCGTTGTCGGTCGGGATCTCCTTTCGCCCTTTCCCTTTGATGGTGCAGCCGCTGGGCCTTCTGCGGCCGACGCTCGCGGGTGCGACGACGCACAGTGGATCGGTCGGTGAGCGGGTGACGGGAACGGGAACCTGAAGTCTGTTCAGTCCAGTTCAACGCTAGTGATTGCCTATCGTCGCCACGACGCCGTGCGATTGTGAACGACTTTAGTTGATCTTTAAGGATAGCCCCAGTTTTGTCGTCTCTGTAGCTATACATCGATTACGAGTGTGAACATTGTGTTGTAGTGAATCGGTGACTACGAAAACGATAAGCCCAAAACGTGTGACGACGACCAGGCGTAAGCCATACTATCACGGAGAGGAAAACGGAAAGATACAAAAACAGTAGACGGTAATCCAGCAGCTTCTAAGGAATCTTGCTACTTGAGTGCAGCATACTATTAGAAGATAACGTTACGTACGTGCCAGTTTCTGCTACGGAAAAGTTAGTTCTTCATTCATCATTAACAAATACTAACTGAAGCTCTACGTGAGATTTTTGCTTCTTCGTCGCGAGGATTACATTGGTGAGTTTTGAGAACGTGACGCAAATCTATCCGGCGCCTGTCGTTTTTTCATTGAACGCTTCACACATGGAATATCTACGATACGTAAGCGTTCGTATGCAATTCAGAGGCAAAAATACCTTCTCTATTAATACGCATCTGATTCTCGCAGTCGTCGCCGGAATAAGTAATGCATTAGTAATGTAGTCGTTGTGTCTTTATGCTCGTATGCTCGCACCAGTCGCATCGGTAGCTCTTAAGGTGTTGCACTGTTTCAAATCAAGGTTCTGGCAGGTCAAAAGGACCAATCCAGCCACACCGGGTTGGGTTTCTCTAACTGTTCAACAATGTACTGGTTTTTGACCGGTGCGTCCGCTAGGGCGAAGCCCTTGGCACTACGACGGGGTTTAACGGGGCCGCGTTGGGGCAGAATGTGTCCTCAGACGAGACAAGATATGCGAGAGCCGACCGACGCGGGGCCGGGGGATCATTACAACTATTAATGAACGCGCTTCTAAAGCGGCACGGCACACGAAAAAGGCTAGCGAGCAACCAGGTTAGTCTGCGGCCAGTGCGCTAAGCAACGAGGACCGTCCATTGAACCGCGGTCGCCGCGACGGGCTACAAGCTACGGACGGTGGGAGTACTGCGGCGACGGCAGCAGTATGGGCCTGATGCAGTGAATCACTGGGAAATGAATCCTGAATGCTGAACACCGATAGTGCGAAACCGGATAGCGCATTAAAAAGATAATCAGCCCAGATGAAATCGTTCTGCTCCCTGGCAGCATCACTATGCAGACCGGGTGCAGCCACTGACGACGTAACAATACATACTGTGCTAGCGCTGAGAGAAAAGGGTACCTACGCGTTATCAGTCAGCCTGTAGCAGCCTTCGATTGAGATGATCAAATAGATGTTGGACACAAAGTGCGCCCTGAAATGAACAAGGAATAGCAGAAATTGAATTCTGCTTGCGCAGAACTTTTGTGCTGTAGTATCGTCACCTGTAGTATTAAGGTGCAATTGAGTCCTTAGCAGATATTTTTCACCTTATCCTCCGGTATTACCTTTCAGTAATTTGTCATCCATTCGTTAGATGTTTCATGTGGCTATTACGAAAGCAGGGTTGACTCTACCGTATTTTGATAGAGCACCTAAATAATTCTTATGCCACGTTTATTTAGCCCATCGCTTATAATGAATATTAAGTGCCTGGCACGTTTACAAACGGTCAAAGTATAACGGTCAGCTCTGCCGTTGTTTGCGTAGACCAATAACGGTTGACTATGTGTCTATTATAATAATTACAGTTAATGAATTTACTGACGACTTGAAATTCTCATTGAACGATAGATAATATCAATCAGGCTAATGATATTAGCAGGTCCTTATTATAGAATGGCCCCAAGCGATGTACACTATATTGTTCATATCATTATAGTCCGCTGGTTAGGTCGGGGCCTAACAATAAAAGAGTTTTCGATAAATACATCATACGTAAAGTAAGCGCAATTAACCCAGAAATCAAATCGGTTGGTTTTGTAACAAATCTGGTACCACCATCAAGATTTGAGGTGTTTCCCCCATTCTGATATTGTTCAATGTACCGCGCCTACATATCTTCGACGACGCCCACTTGTGGAAGGGTCGGCACAAATACCCATAATAATACATCAATCGAATAATCTAGTTAGTGTAAGATTATCTTCGTACAAATCTGATTTCAGCTTCACCCTGTCTACGGCAAAGAATGACAGTCATATCTGTTTGTTACCATGGCACCCACAAATGCTAGCCGCGGTCCACTAATAACGTGTAATCGAATATATCGCGTTACTCACGTCGATCCACTTGTCCAAGCGGTCCCCTTGTCCATTTTCCCCGTTTTCCACTAGGAGATGAAATGAGCGTGTGCCCAAAATCGTCACCACCAAAGCGCCAAACCCCTAGCATGCGAGCGCAGGCGCGTCATGGTCCGACAGTAGGTTACGTCACAACGTTAACGATAAAATTAAATACAATAAAACGTAATTTTAGCGTGGTTGAGCGGCAAATCTAGGTGGGCGAACTGCTCTATGACCATGCCGTGCCACCCCGTCTACCGCTGCGCAAACTATAAGAGTGTCGCGAAGAAATCACTTCTTGACAGCGTTTTGCCTCGCACATTGCGTCGTATTGCATATAGCGTCTTTAAGCAACGCGGATCTCGTAAATGTCGCAGTTCTCCCTCCATGTTCCGCCCCGCTCTTTTCCTCTATCGTCTGCTGTCCTATTCAGCTTCGAACAAACAATCACCGGCCCCGCCATCGTTACGCGACACGTGCTCGTTACTCCTTCGGCGCTAAGGTTACCCACGACATGGAATGTATCGCAGAAGGACAGGTCTGCGCCTTCGTCTGGTTTATTTGTTGTTATTGTTATTGTTGATTCTCTGTGAACAACAATTGTCTCTGAAGGCTGTCGTCATTGTTTCACAAGCTGGCTGGAGTGCTTCGCTTCTTTCTGCTGCTGGTCTATAGTGTGCTTCTCTGCTTAGGCAGATACTACCGTTAAAGCGTCTGTTGGGTAATTTATCAAATGATAACGTTCCGCCGCGATGGGGAGCGAAAACCACGCCAATCCCTAACGCGCATCCCATCTTGAGCGCTACCATGGCCCCCATCATCAATTTTCGCGTGTCTTCGCGATGAACACCCTACCAGCGGACATGAACAGGGTGAAGATCAGAACTATACGCTGGTCTGGCGATGCTCAAAGCGATATGTTTGGATCAGCCGTATTTGTATAGCGGCTGCTGTCTTTTCGAGCAATGCCGCCGTAGTCTTTAACGGTGACTGTTGCAATTGCCGCTGCGTACGCGTCTGAAATTATTCAGGATTTCGAGAGGACCCGTGTGGGAACGCGTAGGCGCTGCAAGCAGTGGCATGAAAATAGATGACCTGGGAAGGAACTCTCAGAGGAAATGCTTCCATCGGAAAACGAGACAGATTCGGAGTTGAACAATGGAGTTGTGATGTAAGCCAATAGCCACATGAAATTGTAGATTGTTATCGCCGAACCTGATAGCCTCGGTAAATATTATACACCAGGTAACGGACAAAAACGGTGTTACCGGAATTGAAAAGTATTCGTTTAAGTAGTACTTGACGAGAAAGCGATGAGTAAAGAAAAGGCTACATAGAGATGGCCAGGTTAAATAAGGATCAAATCAAAATAGAAGTAGTTGAAAGATTGCTAGTAAGATTTGGGCTGATGTAATTGAGAACGAAAAACTTCTACACATTTCATCAACAAAAAAAATGAATGTCCGTGTAGTGTTGGGAGATTTGGAAAGTTACAAAGTTATCCTAGGTTATTCGAAAGAAAGATCCCTTTTAAATGCATTTTTCAAGCGTGGTCATTGCAGAGGCTTCTCGGTACGGACTTATTCCCCATACAGGCACCTAATTTGATTGTCACAAAACAGCGAAAAGAGTTAAGCGTACACATTGTAATACGGCCAATATTTGGCTAAATATAGCTATTTAGTCTAGCATTGAACATATGGTTGGAACTCAAATCGACTACAGACCAATCCCGCCCCAACGTAGGCCCAATGATGAACTAAAATTAGGTCTTCTAATAGTTCCATTTACTCGGTAACAGAATGCGAGGAGACAATTTCAAACCGGAACTCGTCCACTTTCCCGACAAATAGCTGTTGTGTTCCTTCCTTAACCGCCCCACCTCGACCCCGCACCTCCCAGCAAAGCTATTCTCCACTTTTACAGAATATGCACAAGGGAAAACAACTATGGCAGTCGTTGCGGCACCACGGCGACAGGTTAACAAGGTGGCACTTCTATCTACAATCTATCATATCCTTTTATGAATAAATTATGCTATCTTAATGGGAACCCGAACAGACGACCGTTCATTCAGTTCTTTTGTACATCAGCGTACCAGTATGAGGAAGATGATCATTCCGTCGCAGGAGACTCGGTGCTTCATCCATGCCGATCAAGTCACTGCGCGGCTTTCTATCGTATTACGCACTGTCATTTAGGCATACGTTTGTGTGTATATAAGCACAAATTTGAGTAGCGCCGTTCAAGCACGAAACGTCTGAAATGGAATCGCTTGTCTGCTAGCTATGTTCCACTATGTTTACAATCCAGCACTCAGGCTATTATTGCGCTAATCTAGTTGATACTGACTTTAAAAGTAGAGCTTTTTACTTTTTTTTTTATTTTAAATTGTGTTGTTTTCGACGGAATGTTTCCTAATCATCGTCAGATCCTACTCTAGTCGTTGGCAGCTTTACTTGCCAGAGACGGGAAGATCAGCCCTCGACTGCCTAACGTTTGTATATCAATGACTCGCCTTGATGGCCTGTGTTAATGCGTCGTACTTGGCTAATGAATAGGCAACAGGAGTTATTTGTTCGTTAGCCAATCATATGGCTCGTCGAAGAAGACCATCGGAAGAATCAGGGGCACGAGCGTCGCTTTCAAGATTGGCCACTGACGCGGCCTACATAGAAGCCTGCTTGGTACATATTCGAAATCTAGCTATAATAACATAATACCAGTTCAGTTGTGGAAGTTAGTCAGGTAATAAGTACGTAATAGTGAGTGCCCCTTGATTCATTGCTTTTGCATAAGCTTGGGGTGGGTTCTGTAACGGGCGGGGTCGTACACAATGCGTCGTAGATTAACATAGCTGCGATTTGTAGTTAACGATGATTTTGCATTTATGGACCTTTTTTACTTGTGGTAAAAGTCAACCCGTTCGTCTGTTACAGCCGGTTGTTATTAATCGAATGTACGATACCGAACGTGGCTTCAAGTAGGAGGCCGTGAAAGTCGTAGCCTTACCTTGAAAATGTCTGTCTACTAAGAACTAATGTATATATGAAAATGTCGTCCATAGATCTGAGGCTCGTTTAAGCGTCCCTGCGACACGGAAATACTGTTACTATGATGATCGATTTAAGTAACGCTTATCAGCTATGTTCATCTTGCGTAAATTACAATCGGATAGCGAGAGACAGCGGTCGCTCACGTATTTTATGATGTAAAAAACGGTACTGGTTAACCTTAACCCTATTTGCTATTGACTTATTTTGTCAATGGTAATATCTCTTTGTCTACCTTTAACAAAATTGAACATTTCTGTAAATTAAATCAAAAATGCTTTCTTACGATTCGATCTACGCTTTCGTCGCCAGTGCCGATAGCACAGCATGATTGACATTTTACTGGATAGACGTCTTCTGTCCTACCCTTTCGGACGGGCGGCAGTAGCGACGGTTCGGTGCGACGCTGTGTTTCGCAAACAATGGGATATAGTCACAAATTGCGAGACGGTACAATAGCCATTCATTCAGGCAGCCTAACCAGTCCTGCAGCTATTATACGGCCTGGATAAATATTTATGGAAAGAAGATAGCAACAAATTTAAGCGTAGGCGGAAATAGTAACCGTTTCTGTGACGGCGTATTTCTTCGTTGATGGATTATTAATTGTTATTACTGTGTATATATATGTATATCTTTAATTCAAGTCGCATCTATACCAGCAACACAATTTTTCCTTTCTATTATTACACTATGTCTGTAGTTTCGTGTGTTCGTTGAAGTCGGAAGTAGATAAAAAAAAAAAAAAGGGACTCAGTGGCCCTCACCGACGAGAAATGTACGTGATCTGTGATTCTCTCAATCGCTGCGTTCATTGAAAGCAGCGACAACGGTGAGTGGTGAGCTAAGAGGTAAAGCGGAGATTGACTGAGCGAGCAGATGATACGGTCGGTTTTTTCTTCCTCTTCTGAAATCATTCTGACAAAAAAGAGAAAGCTCAGAGCGACATTATGCGTACCTGATAGCGCAAATCGAACTGTGAAACTGGGCAGCGGAAGGGTAAAGCAACGCCGCCCAGTCAGCGGAGAGGCATCGCCTGCTGTCTCCGGCGGAGAAGACACAGAACATTTTTTGGTCCGACATGTTTGTTCGCGAATAATGAATAGTCTTTAGCATGTATGAGACGAGAAGAACAAGGCATAGCCATAGAGAATAGCAAATCAGCAGCTGATGGGTATTAGAAGTCGACAATTATGTAACAATGAAACATGTAGGTAATGGGTTGTTGTTAAGTTGGTTTTATGCTATTCGATGTAACAATCTTCGAGCCCGATCGGCTTCGCGGAGCGAATAGCTTTCAGCTCGCGTCATCTCGTGTTCAGTGCGGTCATTTCTCGACATTTGCTTACAGACTCTAGTTAGGGTAAACTGAACCCGCAGTGTTAATACCGTATCTCTCGTTTAGTCTATATGGGGCAATCTGAGCTCGTTTACAGAACACGTACATATAGCTTCACTAACATGCTGCCTGACGTAAGCTATAGCCGGGCGTGATGTTTGCTTATGGCGGAGTTCTGTCTTGGCTTTCCTATGCATGATGTAAACAAATAGTCGATGTTTCGTTCGATATATTAGTCGACGCAGCTCTGATCTTCTTTCAAGCCTTCGACTGTCTCCAGCATGGACCGAGTATTCGAGATACCCATATTACAAATGATCTAGTGATGCCAGTGCGAAATCAACGTCGAAGTTAAAGGTAAGAGAAAAAAACTGTATGAACGTTACTTAAACCCTGCGCCCCTGGCAACTTTTCCGATGACACGGACGCCATGTATGCAAACCCATTCAGAACGGCGTCAGCCATAGCCATCCTTCTAGGATAGGGTGTAACCAATCTCCAAAATATCTATGGCGTCTTGGTTCCACCAAGTGAATCTGAGTGTTAATATTAATAACGTCATACCTAGCTTAACCCAGTTGTTTCGAAGCGACTCCTGCTTGATCCGCCTGTTATTCTCTCCGCTAGCCTTCCTGTATTTCCCAGTGTACATGCCACACTGTCGAACGACCTGGCGGCTACGCGAAGCATCAACATTGGACACTACCGCTAACCTCAATGGAGCGGGTTGCTTCGAGGGCGCATCATTGTCTCCTTAGGTCAGCTACGAGTCCTAAATACGTCCGGCAAAGCACCTTCAAGATCGAAAAGGTTGCGCGCCACCCGCTCCTGCGGCAAATTCTCCCCCTCAACGAGAGTAATTTCTCTACGAAAGCTCGTGTTAACTATGAGACGACATCTATTGTTAGCTCTATGGCTATCAACCTAATAGACAGCACTAAATGTTTTGCCGAGAAAGAAAGTACAGCACTAACTGTCAGCTAGTCCGCTAGGACAGCAGAGACTCTGCCTGTGCTCAATAGGTAATCGTAATACTCTCTGGAGTATGTGGGGTCCGTCTGTCTGTCCGGACGAACAGTCATATACACGACTGCCTCTCGCAGTAGTGGCCAAGCTAAACACACCGAATGCGCTGGGCCGGTACAGACCCATAAACTCAACATGAGTCACAGCACGGCCGAGTCAGAAGTAAGGGAATTCCAACCAAGCAATGTGCGCTGTGTAAAAACTTATGCGCCTTGGCCTGCTTGTAGGTCTCCGCCCGTCTGCAGAGGCCGGTAGCGGGCTGCAAACTCGATCTCCTAGAGATCTAGCTCCCTAGACAATTTATGTAGTTGTTCGTATACAGCGATAATCTTGTATTCACACGAACAAACCAACTAACGAATAGGCCAGCTCAGTCCAGCACCTATGATAGGACAAAGGCTCCAAGTAGACTGCAACGGTGACCAGCGTTATGCATCCATTTATGTGCTTTAAATTTGTCCTGTACATGCCCCCATATGTAAGCTGCGGCGGTATTTCCCTGCGCGGGTCCACTCGACAGGACTCTCCCACGCATCGAGGAGTTCGTAGATCCCCTTCCTGAATAGGGGTCGTTGGTCAAATGGAACGAAACTCGTGAGCGGCCCCAGAACTCCAAAGGGGAGGGGGGGGGGGTACCTAACTAGAATTGAAGGCTAGGATAGGAGGCCGCGTTGATTAAACGACTGCGCTGCTAATCACCGATAAGCCCTTTAAAATCGTGTTGTTGAAACCTCAAAGCTTTAGAGAGCGATGGCCGGACCTAGCTTCGATGGACTGCTTTTTCTCTATCAGGTAACGGTTTGAACAGACTAAAGGAGGCTTTTACCTGTTAAGCAGGTATGTGCTGAGCAGTGTACTTGGGCACAACATGTGGTTGTATTGCGGGTTCAGGATACTGCTAAATGCAAATATTTCTAGAAATAATTACAATAGAGGAATTATTTAAAGCTCCAGAAAAATCTCCAGCTTAAAGGGTAGCCGTATTGAACGACGTCAACGTACACCGTGCAGTATTCCATCATTCCTTGATTACATGGCTTGAGCATTCGCTGTAATATAGCCTGGTTATTGTATTTTTGACCTCAATGCAATCAACAATTTCTCCGTGCCTAAAAATCGTCAGAAAAATATATAGAAGAAAGAATCTCGTAAGGAAAGTCTGCTAAAGCATGTTTGATTTCATCATAGTCTCATACATTCCGATATATGCACATTTAGCAAGAAGGACGTCATTGATTTTTGATCGGGTTTCGTCAGTGAAGCTCTACTTCAACGACACGGGAATCTTCCAAGTGTAGTAATATGCACGATCTTTGATTGTCGTCTGATCCAAATTTCTATGGAACTACTTAACAAATCCTTCTGTTAGCGTCGACTGGTCAGTTATATTGCGAGTGGCCCACTGAACGATGGCTAAAACCAACACAATAACGACGGCCCTAAAAGGCGGGCAACTGACTGAGCATTCGTATTACAGCACAAAAATAGATCACTTTTCACTCTTTTTTTTTTTTCCATTTTTTAGAGTTCAGGCCAGATATCTAAAGCTCTGTTACGTCTCTTTACGTCCGCATTCCTGCTTTTTCACTCAGTTGTCAATGTGTCATGGGACCAGGCAACGTCTGTGTTAAAGATAAGCTAAAATTGGTCAGAACAGAAGACTACTCAATCTTGATAGGCACGTTTAACGGTTTGGAAGATACAAACGCAAAGAGCCCGCAAAAATAAGAAAGATGGGTAACGAATCCTATTCAAGCGACGGTGGATGATCCCGAAGATCGTGTACGCACTTCTGTTCAGAACGGTCATGAACCTTCCGTAGAAGACATCACCTGTCCGTCTGCGATTCGACAGCGCGTCGGAACGCCGAAAGGTGATACTACTTGTATTGGAAAACGTCGCTTTTCGCGTCTATGTCTTTCAATGTTATTTTTTTGCATTTGAAACGGCAATAGACATCGTCTTCGTGTTCCCTCAGCTGCTTCTAGGCGACTAACAACACTCATATACCGACGCGCTGTACGCAAAAGCTTTACAGAGTCAGGTACTTACGAAGGGATCATGTCTGTTCTATCAATGCTAGAGAGATGGGGAGAATACTGGCGACGGCAATTACTATGTCTCCATTTTGTTGGGTACGTGCCATATAGTGCGGCTATATCGTGCTGTTAATATTCAACGGATTTTTATTGATAACTGTGCATTTGTATCGTATCTGTGAGAGGACTGCAACACAGCACCGATGCACGGCGATACAGACTTGACCAGCAAAGACTAAATATATATACAATACGTATATGTAATAAATATATGTATAATACGTATCACGTTTGTAAAGGCGTCTAATTCTATGGATGAAATCACGTATAGTAATAATTAGCTTGCAGTAAATAAGTATAAACAACCATAAACGATTCAATGACACGCCTGCGAGTTTCTGTTTATTCGAACCCTTTTCAAATGGGACCCATCTTAATAGATAGTGTAGTATGCGTTTGTTGGTATCTCATCGTTAAAAGCATCGATTCCAAGTTTACAAGGTGGCGTTATTACGTCTTCCTTCCGTTTGCCTCGGCGACGACAGAACGCGTTCAATTTTTGCCACCTTACGCTCGCGTTTTCTTTTACTTGGTTGACAGTCAAGTGGTCTTGCTGAATGTGATCAGGTGCATTGGGCCGTAGTGGATTTTGTTTTCGACGGCACCGACGCTCCAGACGCGAGCAGAGCATGTCGCCGTCGGTTATGTCGATTTGATTCCATAAAATATTGCCAAAGATGGCATCAACTGTCGTTAGTTCGTTGAGCGTCGAAGACATTTTCGATCGCATTTTTTTCGTGCACCTCCTAATCTATATATATATATATATATATATATATATATATATATGTTTTCCTTTCATATAAGAGCAGGTAGGCGTTCAGCCCGCGCAGTTCCATAAACACCTGACTTGACGTTCGATATCGTAGCAAATTTAGGCTTTCGTCTGCCGATCCGGAATCGACCTAGCGAGGCTGACACGGTCTGCTCCTCCCCGAAACCGATTTGGACTTCGTGTCGTTATTGGCCCTCGAGAGGTGGAGGGGAAGGAGATGCTGGGTCGGTTGCTGCCTGATTTTGTTTCACACGTAGCATGCAGAAGTTAGTATTTACGATAATGGTATAACCAAGGAAACGTTATGTGCTGGTACCAGCGTTGCCGCAAGTTTAGCGTGACCGACGGCGGCCGCTTGACTCCTGTGTTCATCGCTTCGGTTTTGCAATAAGCCTGTCGTTGGTCGTATGGACAGACAAATGGAGAAGCTGTTCGTTATGAAGTGCGACGGACCGGCCAATGCCTGCTCTCCGCTGTTTTGGGTTTTCGGCTCCATTTGGGGGGGGGGGGGGGGCACATGAGCAAAGTTGAGACGCACAGGAGATGATGATGGCACGTGAACCGTATGAAAGGTAGCAGTACGCGCAAAAGAATAAGACAAAACACCGTGGAGTAGAACGTTTTTCGATAATAGAGCATCGGAGCATCAGAAAGTTAAGGGAGCATGACACATTTGTGAGACGAGCTAACGTCGTCCGCAGAGGTTGGGGGTGCACCTACTGACTGAGCTTTATTAGCGACAATCGGTGCCTTGCGGTGCAGAGGTTTGATCGGAAGAAGACACCTACCTGCTTAGTCATGCCAATTTTCATTGTATATATTTGGCTCTATATCGAATAGTTATTTGTTGTTTGTTCGTCGATGATTTTGACAGAATTTTTGCAGTAGTTTTGACTAAAGAGAGCGAAGCGGTGCTCAGCTAAGGAGGTGCTGAAGTAAGCAAGTACATGATTGAAGTAGCTGGAGAACGCAGACTGGAAGCAAAATATTTTTATTTAATTAAAATTTTCTTTGTCAATTAATTGTTGTTATCGATATTTATATGTCGGTACATATATGTTGTGGATATTAGATAGAAATTGGCGTGTGGTTTCACCGTGGTGAAGGTGGTGACCTGGATAGCATAGCGTTACGAAGCTTCTATAATTATAAAGCTATCTGTGACGGCCGCCTTTTCAATACAAAACTACGCTGACTGTATACGTTTAACTAAACTATATCGATATTGTTGAATGGAAACGTTAAAACTTTCAGTTGTGATTGAATATATCAGATAATGTTGAGGATCATTGCCACCAGAGATCATATTGATTTATTTCAACTCACCATTTTTCTGTTAGTTATTGTTGAAATCACTGAACGTCTTTGCAACGTTTTGGCTAGATTCGCACTCCCATTAGGCCATAGACCTTAAGCCAGGCTTTGTTGGCCTGTCCATTCGGCGATTCGTTGCATCACACAGACGCCCAAGTCCCTTCAACGAAATGGGCACGGACAATGAGACAGAACAATGTGCACCGATATTCATTTAACTTATGCAAATAAAAAAGGCAGTGAAATTTGGTACTCTGATATGATGAGTTGACAGCAGGCAAAATTGAAAAAAGTATATATATATATATATATATAGGTATCAATGTCTAACAGAGCTGCTTCTTCACACTTTTACCATCACCATACATTTTGGACATCAGTGGATACTGTAAAAACGTCATTAACAGCTTCATGATGTAATGATACCAACTTCCGTGCACTAATATGTATAATTTAATAGAAGATCTATAATAGAATGCGATATTCACTAATAAAAATCATACAATGATTACCCGCGCTACTCAAATGCGTTTCAAAGCTTCTTTCGTCTGTCTTGGTCGTATTCTTCAAGAAGCTTCAATGTCTTGCCCTTGTTCGTGATTGTCATGAGGTAGCAGAGTCGGAGACTCTCACCAAAAACATGATTCCCTCGAAATGAAAATCCATCGATCCATGAAAATCCTCGTTTTTGGCGATTGTGGTGCATTCCGCTGCGGTGTTTTCTCGATACGTCCCAAATCGGTCCTGACCAAGGGTTAAATTTCGCACCCTTTATCTAATGCGTCGATGCTTATTGTATGCTGAACCCGCTTTTAGAGGATACGCCAATAAACATATTCACCCATTATACTGGATAGCTTCATTAAGGGGTCCGGACGTTTTCAAGGCTTTTGCAGAGATGTTGAACTTCGAGATTCCAACTTAATAATCAGATGAGCAAGTAGGAAATCGGACAAACAACTACTGATATCGTATCAAATTAAAGAAGCGGTCCCAATTCTTATTAATCCACAGATCCCGGTACTGAACTAGCGCTACGGTAGTACAAGATGTCAAAGAAAATAATCATCAGAAAACAAAGTAGAACAGAACTGATAACTCAGAAAGGAAATGCAAAGCAATCCGTATAGCACAGCGATCCTGACAGTTAACACTGAGACTTTGCGTAGGATTGTAACTATAGATTGGTCTTGTTTTTCTTGTTATAATTTTTTTTGCACTGTCAGTGATCAGTCCATGGTCGAAATGCAGAATAGAAATCGAATGACGGCGATCAGATTGAGTATAATCGGAAAGCTCTATCTCTGAACTAAAGAGAAAACACTACGGCTTATTTATATCAAATATAATGTATATTCTTAATAAGGATTTACTGATGCTCGTTTATAGTTGCATCTGAGTTTATAGTTGTACACTGAAGTAGCGTTATGCTAATGCCTGTAAGGATGAAAAATATTGAAATGTCTCATATTGTTAAATAAGCCCTTTGTTGAATAACTGATGAGTTTTTCATCGTCGAAACAAACAGACGTGTAGAAGACGGCCTTCGACACGTACTAGTGTGTTATATCCTCAAACTTCGTAACTTACGAACAACGTTATCAACAGTGACAGAAACAATCAAATAGAATAGATAGGACACATGAGAGCATTTCCGGACAACTCTGAAATGCAAAATACTGCGCAGAACGTCTGGGATAAATTGAGGCAAAAATTGATGTAGTCTCTATGCGGTAAATTACCACCTATTTCTTCCAAAAGCCTCGATCCCGAGTGTTAACGGCTTACGGCCCGTCTTGTAAAATTCTTTCTCCTAATTTTGTGATGACAATTACCGTGAGTGAAGCCATACTATTACGGTTAAACTCATTAAGATTTCGCCAAAACAAGTTTTGGTTCGATAATCGGCCAAAAATCCAAGAGACGACAATCGCAAACAAACAGAAGTACAGGAAAACCCCACGGGTTCAGAAGGTATTTAGGCTGCTCGTGGCCGGCTTAAAAAAGAGAGATTTCTAACAAATATTTTTCAAATCTGCAAGAAATAATCGAGTGATTAGAAATTGTTGTTGACACCTTTTCTGGTTAATTTTCGATTCTTTCTTCTCGACCTGTTTTCGAGATCTCCCGCTTTAGCGAAAATGGCGGTGTTTTTTTGGGTTCTTGAAATCGAATCGTTTCGTGAGCGTCAGTTCGTTCGTTAGAAGAACATTGAGCAATCGTTGATCTTCCGTCAATGCCGTCGTCACGACGAGCTTTGTTACAGAATCAATTGACTTTGCTCTAGCACCAAGAATAGCAAGCGGACGGATACATCTTACGACAAACAATCCGCCAAACTTTGTCTGAATTTTTCACGGAGAGCTTGCACGAATAGATCTCGGTGATGTCATGTCTTTCGTCATCAGTCGCCGGCCATGCTCTTCTCCGTTGCAACTCGAACTCTGGACCGTAAGCTCTGGATCGCACTCGTGGTTGTCCTTGTGAATCCAGCTAATGCCATCATGCGTGCTCACTGTGAATAAGCGTAATAGCCATAACCGTCGTACGAGACAGAGACGGAGACGTCACGCTATGACTAGCCTCCTTTTCGTTCGTCTCCTCAGTTCGCGTGGGTAGCGTACCCTTAATTGCTATCCTTTCGTAATCCTTGACACCTTCGAACGCTATAAACCCTGTCCGTCAGTGTTATTTTTGGCCTGTTTGCCCTAGTCGATAAAAACGCACTCGCGCACAAACCATCAACATACATCACATAACACCTCGATAAATGCCAAGTCGATAATTGGCAAACCATTGCGGTAACTCGTTGTTTGTTAATTTGTTGTCTTCAATGCCTGCATTTTTCGCCGTTCGTTTTACGGTGTTATCATGATATGACGGTGATACAGGCGAGCGTCTCTTCCGTTCGTGCGCTTCAGCATTAGCTCCGAAAATAAACTGTGGCAGTCAGCTTCATCGTCGCAACGATTAAAGCCGCTTCTACTCAGCAACGATATTGTCCATATAGGTCAGCTAGAAATGCGACTTTTACTTAAAAGTAAACCAAAATGTCTATGTGGATACGTACGTTTTTATCACTATGAACCGTCGTTATTGTTATTGTGGACCGCCGATGGCTTACGCATTATAGATATAGAACGGGGAATGAGTCAATATTGACGCTTTTTCAGCGACGCCCACAGTAACAACAAAACAACACGTCAACGCGATCACCTTTAGGATAAGTCATATTAAAAATTGTTACTGCTGCGGTTGCCTAGATACGTACTTCATGCCGCTGTGATCTTGCAGTCGTTACGTATCTGCCTAGTAAATTTGGGGACACATTGGGGCGGTCTAAATTTGGAGCTGAGCGTAGACACGCTTCATTTTATGCTGGGAAGGGCCAACGGCTTAAATACCGGATTCAAAACGTTTCATTCAAATATTGACATTATTCTTTTATATACATTTATTGCAATATGTAGTACCTACCTATTATTTTGTTCTAGGTCAAACTCGACAACACCATCAGTCGCTGGCTCCATCAGAATATCGACAGGAAAAGTAGAAACGACGCGACTACCGCGCAACGGACAGTTCTCTGATAGAATGAACATTGATTTTTTTCGTTAGGCTGGCATTTGTAATAGCAGAAAAGCCTATTTATATTCAGCCATAATCATGTAGCCCTTCTCGGCCAGACCCTTGTATCGTCTCCCGTATCCATTTCGCTGCTGTTGTTGTTGTTGTTGTTGCTATCATTGATAATCTGTTATGGCTGTTACTAGTGCTTAAATTCTAACGCCTGAGAACGCCAGCTGCGCCGTTAGCTTTTGCCTACTTTTTTTTTTTTTTTTTTTTTATCTTTAGCACGTGTTTCTCAACGATACACGATAATGTCATCAGTATTCTAAAAGCCGATATAAGGAGACCGCCAACGCCGATCGGCACTGATGAATGTTCTACGATCCGGTTTAATTTTAGCACGCGGAAAAATTTGACGAAATTTTGCCATGATGGGAATGCGTTCATCCGTTACTACGGTGAACGCGCAATGTTATAACTACTTGTGTAACGCGTCGTTTTTGTGGAACGTAGACAAAGATTAGTTCATATTTAATCTTTCCGCCCTGAACAAACCGCAATGTTCGTTTCGGAACGTTCGTAAATTAACGGCCGTCTTAGGACGGAGAATATCAAGTGTCTAATTAGGACCATGTAAGTAAACTTCAACGGATCATCTTTTCGAGACTGTCTTCATTTTTTTACGTCTTTTGCTTCGGCTCATTCCGAGCCTTTAGCATTGGCCCGAACAATCAATTCCGTTGGGCCTCTTGCTATTATATTGTGGATTATAGCTAACGAAACTGTTCGACACGGTCACGAGTAGCAAGAACTACCTTGTAAAGGACCTGCCGATGGTTTTATTGGGCAACGATATTTCTAGCAGACGCAATAAATATTCATAAAGTAGACGCAATCTTAAAAACAAAGCATAAGAAAGATGCTCTATGTAGAGCTGTATACATGCGATAAGTTCACCTTTTCTGTACTGTAATCAGCTTTACCCACTGTGGGTTAAGAGTGGACGAGTTCTACACTTTAAAGAGCCCAGATGGGGTGTCTCTCATATATGAAACAGAGTTTTTGAAATCACTTAGCGCTTTTGGCAGCGCTATGTTTGTATGAAACAAAAATAGATATCTCATCATTTTGTTTTATTTACGCCTGTGATCTTGTAATCGGTCTCCCATTCCTCTAAATTACATAGGTCCGTGCCCAAGATATCACTGTGTTATCGATGACTCGTTAGCCCTTAGCGGATACTCCGCTATTTTGACAGGCAATTGATTTCAGCTTTGAAAATTCCATATAAATATAAGATCGCATAAGAAACCAAGCGACTAAGTAATATGAAAATATCGATATACGTTCCAAAAAAACTTTCATCCTTTCCAAGAAGAAAAAGCATCTTCTATCCTGCGGCAAACTAAGAAGAAATTTTCTCGGTGGTTATTGGCTTTCTGCCTGTTTCGAAGGAGGAATTTTTTGTTGCTAGTCCACATTAGGGCATCGAGAGTGAAGCTTCTTTTTACCATAAGGCTGATTTTTCCACAGAGACGCCGCTTTTGTTGAGGAGCGAAGGCTTCATGCAGTAGAATACACGAATCGTTAAGGCCGTTCCTAAAATGGTCGCCACACACATTCATACTAGATATACATACGTATTAGATAAAAGTATTCTCGATTGCCGAACGGGCAAATGGACAAATTTTAAATCAAATTATGTTAAAAAACGGCTCTTAGTTTTACGTTACTACTCAACGGTATCTGCGTCACACCTGTATAGCGCATCGTAGTCGATGAGATGAACGACGATTTCCGTCGCACACCGACACCCGCGTCTGTCTAGTTATCATTTACGAGCGACACTTATTATTATAGGACATCAGAAAGGAAATTTCTGCAGATTCGAGAAGTTGGAAACGACAACGCCGATCGACTTATTCAGTTCGACGGTAAACACGAACGCGGATCACCAATTATTCATACAACCGCATATTGAATAGGCATGAAAACTTGCCACCAAACAGTACAATGTACCTGCAAACGCAAAGGTCATTGTAGGTAGCTTTGAATGTGTGTTCGTTCCCGCCACACGACCAATCATGTCGTTTACCTATCTATGAGCGTGTGTCGCTGATAAAATTGAGTCTGCTTGAAAGTTTCGCCAGCCAACTTAACCGTCGAATTTTAGCAAAAAACACTTGAGCAGTTGAAAATAGTCAACGGGATTTCAGGACGCACCACTTCATGAAAGCGCCCACTTACCCCACGACTTGCCAAGAGGCATTATAACAAACTTTATAGTCGCTAACAGTCGGACGGCAACGTTAACGTCGGTTACCGCTATAGTAGATATTTCCGAGCCAGACCACTGCGGCAGTCTACGTCCTTCCTCTTTGGCGCATATTCGAAACGCGTGGAATTAATGGCACCCCATTGGGCAGATTGTTGTATTCTTTGCGCGGTTCTTCTGCCGGCCTCAGCCTACGTTCGTTTATCTTTCCCATAAGGGCGGCATCGTGGATCGACCTACGGACAAACGGCAACAGGCGAAGCGTGTGTAACGCCTGCTCGAAAGAAGCAGAACTTCTTCCACTTCTCAATGGAAAACTCATTGGAATGCAAGCGGAAGGGGAAGTGATCATCGGGAGTGTCCCGAGGCCTTAGGGGCGTGGCCGCCTCAATATTTGCCGCACCCTTCCATATAGGAAGAACTGAAGTTGTTATTGGAACATCCGAAGAACGCCGACGCTTGCACTAGCTGCGGTATCGCGGGTAGGACTGCTGCGCATCGCTGCTGCTATGTCGGCTGGTTCGTGGGGCCCGCCATCAGGGCTAATGTTTTAGCGAAGCGGGATATTTAAACTGAGATGATTGTTACTTGTGGGAAGAAGCAGGCAGAAGTAACCTAGAGCTTACGTACTCTGTCCGATTGTAAAGCATTAAAAGCAATAGTTGATTCGAAGCTTTTCAAATCGTTGCGGTTCGTATTAATAATCTGCTAAATTTGCATCCAGAATTATTACGTCTTATATAACTCTATAATGCGCATACTTGCACACCCAACAATTCTGTTGTTATACAATGGCCAATAGGTGTCTTCATAGACAATGGATCGAACGAATTCAACAAGCAGGGATCAAGTTGTAAAAAATACCTGGACTGATAGAAACAGCTACATCAACAATTGCAATAAGTTTTTGACCTGACCCTTTGAAGGCCGATGATCGCGTCAGCATACGCTCACACGTACGTGCAGCCTTCTAAAAGTTCAACTCGATCTAGAAGTATTGCGCTTCAATTATTGCACGGATTAATCAGCCAAGTCGATTGAGCTCCTCAGCCGCTCGCGAATCACAGGCACGAAAAGACGTTGCTATATCGGAAGCTGTTTCCTTCGGGACGTTGTTTATTTCCATTGTCCCTATGGGTACCCATACAAAAGCTGTTGCTATTTATTTGTAAAAGTTTAGTGACCTCTTGGCGACCGCGATACTTCCACGTCAGCGCGTATTGTAACTGGTTAAAAAAAATGTGACACCTCTTCGTGCCACAACAACCCCCCAGAATAAACTAGCCCCATTGGGCTGTTTCGTTGCGTGTTGCGTTGACGCTACCATTGACCATATTTACAGATATATGCAACGAGCGTGACACGCAGTACTAATTCATGTGTTGTACGAGAAATGTCGAAGCGATGGAAAAACGTATCAAGTCGAACTTTGTTAACGGTAAAGGCGATACGGCACTCTGAAGTTCGACCTATTTTGTGTTCAGGGGAATTAAGGCAGCATCAGAGGTCTTTAATGCTTGAGCCCATAACTGGTTAAGGAACGGATCCAATTTTATTTTTCTTTTCCCCATGAAAAAAACAAGTCTCAAGCTTGTGTTACACTTCCAGCTTATTTTCCAGATTATTTTCCATGGTCCAACCTACCAGAAAAGCAGTCGTTCATTGTAACGTACGAAGGTAAAGTGCGAACTATTGTAATATCTAGCTAGCCGTACGACGTACGCGTTATGTTTCTGACTTGTAACTGTTGCATAATTCAGCATTATTTGACTTTCGCGGGCGAGCGGTGGCCGAAAAACCGTGATTTCAACGGCAGCTAAAGTTCTACTTCTATAATATTTGCTTATCTCGATATTGTTCGGCACAGTTTCCCCCTATAATCTAGCCTTATATCTATATTCGGAGCATGAAGTGTCATTCTTCGCGTTGCTAGGCCGTGTAGCCAGAGAATACGCGAAGAAGGGATGATTATCAACCTTCGTGACTATGATGTACACGCAGCAACGCGAGCGTGTCCTATACCACAGATCTTCTTGAGAGACTCAGCTCACATCGTGTAGCGGTGATCTGCAGACGCAGTCACAGTAGCCAAGTATCAGCGTAAAGTGCAATTGTTGTCCGTGGTTAGAAAAACGGAACGAAAGAAGTGGCGGGTTTAAGAAGATTTGTGCGTGTGACGAACTAAAAGCCCGGGCAAGTGTACTGAGAAAGTAATGTCGAATATTTGCTTCTGGCTCAAATAGTCTTCATGAAGATAAAGGGCTATGGATGGTCAAGACGCCTCGCTATTTTAGATCAGCCAGCTATGCAGTCACACAGATAGTATGCCGGTCTAATGTTTGCGAGTGATGATGGTTACGAGTGGGAAAATCGTGAAGCCGCGTCAAATAGTACGATGCCGTCTAAACGACAATATTCCGACAACTATTCAATTCAGCCCCGAATAAAGTGCATCCGCGAAGTTTTAATGGGAGCTTGTTCTTTCTGGAAACAAAAAAAAAAAACAGTCATAAAATCACAGACTCGAAAAAATGTATGTCCTGGTAAAATTATAACGACATTTAGATGACCACGCGTATGGCCGCACGTTGAAGCTGTGAATAGTTCGGGTACATAGAGAAATTAGACTGTATGACAGGTACAACGGTGAAATGTGTAGATAAATCTGGCTTCAGTTAAGAGCAACACAAGACACACTTTCTGGCACGTTAACGTATTATAATGATAATACAGCATTATGCTACAATAGAGTTCGATAACTTATACCAATGATAATTTAGCACATGATAATGTATTGCCGCTAATGATATCCATCCATCTTTCGTCGTTTTCGATTGGATCTTTGATATAAGTTCGGGCTGAATAGCCTATTAAGCTTGAATATATATACTTTTCGATATACCAACTACGCTTTGTTCCAGGCTCAAGGATTTGTGAGTGTCCATATTATCTGTAATCATTGCATCTTGGCAACGGCATCAAAGAGTTGTTCAGACAAGCGCTATATTTGATAGGCTCGACTTGGCTTCCGGTTATACCCAAGCAAATAGGTAGACGCACAAACGTAGGCGTACTTCAACAAACCAATTATTAAGAGACGAAACTTTCCTTCCAGCTTGTCCATCTATTTCACGCGTATAGTTGTACAGTATAAAACAAAACTAATATTTGGCTATGGTGCGTATCTCAACGTCCGCGGCACCCCTATCGCCATGGCGTTATTTTGACCAGCTATGAGAGTAGCATCAACAACAGTCGTATCAGCTGAATCTTCCCTGGTAGCCGAGGCTGAGACTCGTCGAAATCGTCACCAATCGACCAGCGAAATTCTGCGACGATTTCGTTGTCTCCAAACAAAATCGTGGTGCGTCAGGATTACCATCCGACTGCACAGTCGATAACGGAGCGATATGCTACCTCAAGACAAAATCCATGTTACGACGATATCTTCGCTATTGCAACGTCGTATATTCCAGTTTTATCTGTCGAGTGAATCGACGATCTGCTGCTTGCGAAGACCAATCATCCCCTTGGAGAACCGCTGTTCACTGCTGCCCATCAACATCGATTCCGCCATCTGCAATACAATTTGTACCTGTAGTAAAGATATGTGGGTAAAACGGGAAAGAGAATAGCTAATGTTATCATACTGAGCAGCGCCTGGCCGCCCTAGCTGGCAGATACGGTCAACGTTCCCCAGGCATCACGGCCTTTCAGCCGTAAACACGACGAACCCAAGCAAACCACGTGAAGTCTACAATACGACAATGAATATGTTCAGCGAGACGGTCGCTAAACGCTATGAAAGGGAGGGAAAAAAAGTCGTAGAAAAATATAGATGTTTGTCTATTACTACGCCGAAGAGACGCGCGGCATTTGTGCGTTGTGTGACTTGTCCTTACACATCGTCTTCTCTTCGTTTTACCAGGGACTTTTATAATAATATCAGACTATTCGATCCGAGATAGAAGGGGTCGGGATTTTGTTCTTGAATGCTTCGTACTGTTTCCGCAGATGCCTATGCTATGTATCGCCCACCACGTAGTTAAGGAATACTGCAGATTGGGGTCGATTATTACCAGAATTGTCAATCTATGCCTAGGTCAGAGCAACGTATCGACCGTTTTGTGGTAGACACGCTTGACTCTGCTTCCTGCCCGATGCTGTCGTGTATATCGATTTGAGTGGAATGCAGCAGAATTATAATTATAGATACCTTTAGTGAGAATCAACTTTTCAGTTAAATTGTTATGGATGTTGGCACGGACCTAGAAACTTTCGGAAGTTTAGGTATAGAGGGATAAGTTACGCACGGCCGTTATGATCATCCTTTCACTGTCCTTTTGAGTCTGTATTGAAGGGTTTAGTTGTAGAAGATCAGCTTAGGTGGCTGCGAATTAACCATCGCTAGTAAATATCTAAATGTGTATGATTCTGGCTGTAATCAGGAATTGTTGCTCCCGACACGAACATAATGTAATATCGTTCCGTTAAAGAACCGTGAGGGGAAACACGGCAAAACAATGACAAAAACATAGCACCGGGTCAGCCATTCGTGGTACCCTTCTATGTTTGTTTAAGACGAAAAAGCTAATAAACGTTCATGCCATAAATACAAGAAAGGTCTTCTCAAGCTCAGTGGCGCAGGAAAACAGATCTAGAGGACAACAACTGCCTTGCCTGCGATGGCAATGCGCTTACAATACAAAGGAAAAAAGGGTTTGTTCTGGAGGGGGGCATCGTGTTTTTACTAAAGGTGCAAAAACTGCTTAGCTACCCCTCTGACCTGAGGAACACCTTGCCCCGCTCCTCACGTTTTATTTTGTGTTTGTAGCAATCAGATCTAAACACAGCTATACTGAACGTCAGTTGCCATAAAACAAACGCTGCAAGAAGCCAACTCGTTCGATGCGTTTGAACGAATGTTGGTTATAGTCGATCGTAAAATGAAACATCGTATTTAACGAATGATATTAGTAATCCGATTCGGATGAAACCTTCTCAGGAATAGCTGATGTTGTGGATGCGTAAGACGTGAGTTTTGCACATAAATAGTTGAGGAATGGGATCAGGACCAAAGTTGCCCATTCTAAGTGAATTTATAGTCTAGTTTCTAAGAAAAAGCCTAACTAGCTCCATTTCTATCGTGCTCAAACATTCGAAACCTCTCGAGCGAAAACAAATTATTGGATAGTGGCGTTACAGGCTGTATCCGACTAATAATTTAGGCGATTCAATCAACGTTCATTGACTCTAAACGCAACCGGATCACCAAACACTTCTAACAGGAAATGTCATATTTGCAAAGCAGGACCACCCTGCAAGCGACCCAGGATTGGCTGAATCCATTAAATCATTTGGAATCTTCGCGTTCTCTTTAGGACGCACGTGCTGTTCAGTTGGTTCATACTGCATGCTCATTGCTGTATACCCGTTAACCAACCCAGAACCTGGTGGCTGGCCGCGTTCACGACGTACTGCCAGTAACAACAAGCATGTGAAAAGAGTTGGAATATCGGACGGGTTAATGATCGACCGGTATCGTGTTATTCTGTGCTTCTTTCACTTTCGTAGGCAAGAAAAATTGGCAAAGGGCAGAGAGCGATTGATGGTCAACATCTGTGCTTAGCGATGCCAAACAAACGTTCGACAGGAAGAGCAAATATATCTTGTTTGCCCCATCTTTTTGCGGATTTACAGAATATATAAGCCACCAACGTGTTATGATGGTGGTCGCCGGTAAAACCAGCTTGAACATGCATTTGATTATGAAGGAAGGCCCCCATACCCATTTCGAAGATATATCTATCATCGTTCGTTCCGACCCGAAGGTATTCTAATCAGTAATATTTGTGGGTTAATCTTGGTTTACACTTCTCAACTACCAACATCTATCGAGTGTATTACCCTTCTAATTGAGTCAACATATTTATAAGGAACACAGTAGATAGCTTTTCCTCTTAGTTGAATAGCTACCAATTGCGAACACAAGATGACACGCAAACAAACACAAAAACAAAGTTGTGTGCCCTATTCCCCGTAACTGTGTATGCGATTTTCTTTTTTTTTTTTTTTTTTTACTATATTTCCTTGCATCTTGTACCCGGCTGCGTAAGTAGTGCATGATTAAATTCGGCCACATAGATATGACCAACGATAAGACTTTTTCGCATTTCTGTAGAATTCGAACGGAGTATTATTGAATCATCATGCTTCGTAGAGCTTTCGCTTCTTTGGTTGCCGCTGCTGTCGCTAGCGAGTAAGAACTGCTGGCACCCATAGGCAGAAATCGCTCGCGGAGAACGGCCTTGTCTGACTGATTTAATACCATTTTTTCAGTCAAACGAAATGCTGTTGTGCAGACGCTGAGCCAGAAAAAGACAGGCGCAGGACAAAGATTTAATTGTCGCTGTTCCCCCGGCGGCTGTGGTTTATAGATACGTCATGCTGCTGCTCGTGGCTCGAAATGCCATTTAGACGATGGAGCAATCACGCGTTGCGACGCTCCTCCTAGATACTTATCGACCCAGTTTAACTTTAGGTCAAAGTTCTTCGTGAAGAACGTAGACTACGGTTTTTGGTGGGGTGTACGGCCGAATAACGAGAACAATTGCATATATCCTGTACGAGCGTGACATTCGCTGATTATGCAGATGGGCATACTGAAATTGATTATCGGATGTTTTTTTTTTTAAAAATGCCGGTTAAAACGTTTGCTTATATAAAGCACGGGCTGTTTGACTTTCAGCTTTCAGTTAATGTACAGCTTCAAGCTCTGCCATTCAATGCCAATAAATAGAAAACGGAAAATACAACATGTATCTGGTAACTTATATTTAGTGAGTTAAGTTGTTTCGAAGGTTTTTCGTAATTGAAAAAAACTATTTGTGCCGCAAATATAAATTACGATATCCCTATGAAAGCTACTGCTGTTTCTGAAGTAAAAGATGCAGTGTTTCGGCCCTATACTTTCTCAGTCGAATTTTTCCTGTCTCCGACCACATTTGACACGCTGGGTCAAATGAATTGCCCTGGGTAAATATCGCTCGTTAATATTCACTGGTTCTTGAATTTATCTTCATGTATTTTTATAAGTAAGTACAGAACTCTGATGCAGTATGTCTAATACATGATTGCATTCATGTAATATGTAATGTTACATCTAGTAACTTTATTTGCTGCGTCGCATCGGTCATGTAACACTTATGTTAGTTACCGTTTCCGAAACGACGAAAGGAAGTGCGCAATAAACATATGAGCACTTCTTTTCGTCTATTTGTTGCATATCGAGAAGTTCCTCTAGCTCAAACCACATAAGCCACCAATAGATAGTTCCAGAGTAGTTTTAGTCAATCATTGTTAGGCATTCCCGATCAGACAGCTGGCCCCTACAAGCATGATATCTAAGCCCGGGTTCGAACCCGCCTAAGCTTTAGCAGGCAAATACGTTACCCTAAGCCACTGTGGAACACCACCAGATAATCTGATGATCGTTACACAAGGGTAACGTCGCTCAATATGGTCCAATTCTGTCTTGTTCCGTACTGCGTTCTTAAAGCTCGACGCTCGTCGTTAGAAAAACAAGTCTTGCCATTTTCTTTCGCCAAAGTGACAAATTGTGGCTTGTTTTGGCCGATGTTCGTCAATGAACAATTTGATCCAGCTGGGTCCTCGAATAGGTTCTAACCGGAAAATTTTTCCGTGCTTGATGAAACAAGACGACGTCCGCTCGGTTAGCTCGGATATTTTGGACACGGATGACGATTTTGCGCTGATCGTTATTATCTCGCTGTTTGTAGCACGTCAGCGGACTGGTGTTTCGCAGTCATGCAGTGTAGGGCTTACCGACGCGACCTTCTAGTAACGATTAAATTGTTTGCGATCTAATTTTTTAC
Organism: Varroa destructor; assembly: GCF_002443255.2. Classification (NCBI taxonomy): domain Eukaryota; kingdom Metazoa; phylum Arthropoda; class Arachnida; order Mesostigmata; family Varroidae; genus Varroa; species Varroa destructor. The sequence continues at coordinate 52,354,505 of NW_019211455.1, read as the reverse complement.
ACGGTCTTGCAGCTCGTCCCTTTCAAGTACGTTAATTTACGTTCACTAAAGTTTATCGTAATGTGGCGTACGCAGTAGTCTCTTAGAACAAAGCACTACAAATTCCTTCGAGCTAGAACTGCCCCCCAGCTCAGTACATAAATTAAACCCTAGTGGGTTTTAGTATGCCCGTTGACTGCGCGCATAGGAAAGGGCTAAGGAAGAAGGCGAACGGAATACAATATGGCAAGCCCAGACGCTGGCTAATAGGTACACAAACGACAATTTTAGTAGCAACGGAGATCTAACGTAGGGTATAGAGTGGAGGCTGACGGTCAATGGTCAGTTACCTTTGGTAAAAGTGAGACTACCATCGAGATAGCTGGACATGGTCACCTGCGATGAGACTGTCGTAGCGGTCTAAGCAACGCTTCGTATTGGGCACGTGCTCGTGTATCATTGCGAGCACCGTATGGAGGGCAATGAACGAAATTGTGCAACTCTCTCATGTTCGGCAGGGTAGATTATAAGATAGATAAATTGGCTTGTCAGCTTTGGCACAGAATCGCACTTGGTCAAGCTGCTTCTGAAACGAAATGGACACGCTTTAGATCGAGAGGCTCGCTGGAACGTAGCGTCTCATCTATCAAAAATGATAACATGATTACATAGACGTTGAAAATAATGAGGAGAATAGAAACCTTTTCAAGGATTTCGAATGCGACAATGATGAACAATGCATTGAGACCTTGCGTTGATCGGTCATCCTTAATCATCGGTCACATGTTACAACAATATATAGGCTTATGTTTGTTTACGTCAGGCGAGCGGGTGGTCGATTGTATAATACAGGATGGACAGATGGCAACAAAAAAAATATTTCAAGCTTTACGTCCGTGCTAGTTAAGCCGTTAGTTCACATGGCTGGCCCTTTTTGGCACTGAACGGGCCGTGCCTAAGCTCAATGTTTTTAATATGTCCATAAATTTAATACATACATATATTATTACTTCCCTTTCAGGGGGACGCTAAGTTCCTAATACGTATGCCACCCAGTCGAGAAAAATTCCTAATAGTCGAATATCGAATAATTCAATAAGTAGCACTCTGTCACGTCAAGGAGCAGGTATTATAATTGTATAATAGAATAAATCGCCGATGCTCTATATCGGTAGGTGGTAGAATGTAGTATACATATTTGAAAGGGAAATCAATCAATATTTTCCCTGAATTAGTCATGGCTACGAACCGATGAACAATACCGATACGTTTACAGATTAAAGCCTGGGTATGCTCACTATAAATCAGAGAAACTTCATGAGTCATCAGCAGACGAGGCCGTACGCGAGTCTGCTGATGATGGATGAGACCTGGAGGCCGCAGTTCGTAATCAACGGTACGGTCACAGAGAAGGGAAACTTTTTTAGGTGTAAGACGTATTTTGATTCGATTGTGAATAAGCTACTAAACAAAGAAAGTAGTACTTTCTTTTCAGAAATGGCATCTCTAAAGGTTACTCTCGAGCAATCATTATCGCCTGTGTTTAGAACAGTATCCCAGTAGTAATGGGAAACGAACGACAATCCCTGTTCAAGTTCTTTACATACATCATTTCCTATTACAAACTGTAAAAAGAAGTCCTGTACATGCACTTGACGCTACAATGAGAAACTGTTGACGAAATGGTTACGTTTGTAAGAAGAAGAGAATTACTCTGGCAGACTACTGAATTCAGAGGTTTCATTGTGTTACGTCGTTCACCGATCGATTGAGGTTCGCTTTGCCAAACAAGCTACAAGCGAAATTAGTCAATAGAACGGTGGTAAATAAAACTATTAGGGATTTTCAAAACTATCAAAATGGAGCGCCTCGATTCTTGCGTTTACGGGTTCGACGCTTTGGGTGCTATAGCTCGTTTCAAGAATCTGATGTGATCTCCTTTTCATGTGGGGGTACGAGCCATTGAACAAGCGAGCCTACGCAGCCGTCAGTTTATTGCGTTTTGCAGAATGAAAATCCTCCCTAAATAATCGCGCTCTATAGAGGTCTTCCCCATCCATTTTATTGACTTCACGATGAACACAAGCAGAGCTGAGAGTTAAAAACTACCATATCCTCACGCATCGTTTACTCCCTTCTTCTCTCTCCCACAAAATATATACCCGCAATTTGATATTTTGTTTGTCAATCTGTTAAATTGACGTGCTGTTATGGAGACCAATAAGGCGATATTTATATTAATTCTTAGTTTTTTCGTTTTGGCGGCTGTGTCTGTTGTAGAAATCATTTTTCAATAGAGTTCCCCCAGTTCTGATCGTCATCTCGCAGTGACTGCCCATCCATTCGACGGGTGTTGGCTTAGTTGTTGTCGCCGGTGCCTATTATCGTAGTTATAATGGCCCGCCTTTTGTCAATGGGCTCTCCGTTGCTAGGGAGTGCCGCACTCCGTTGAGTAAAGGCCCTACGAACCATCCGCCATATATGCCGAGATCCATCGAATATGAAGAACACGAAGGGCGCGACGCGTCGTCCGTTCGCGCTATCCGATGTTCTTGATAGAAGAGAACGAGAGAAACTCTCTGGAGTATATGGTGGCTGATGGCATCACGCGCGTCAACTATATACTATCATCCAATAACACCACAAGTTAGCTAGACGACAATCTGCTCCATTCGCTATAGTATCACGCGTTCTCTCTCTCTCTTTGTCTCTCTCTCTTAGAAACGAAACAAGCCTTATATATATATAAGGCTTGTTTCGTTTCTTTCCTTAGTCACCCACAAAGCTGCTCAAGGGAAGCGGTAGTGGCCTTTATCGGCATGGACGCAGCTATCCATCTGGTCAATGGATCTATTAAAAATCAATTTGAGAATAGAATGCCGATGTTGGCTTTTATTGATGATGATAATGTGTGTATAGCGCCCACTTGATTTCGATTTCGAGGCCCTGTTTTCAAAATATGCATTGAAGAAAGATGCTTGCGGCGGTCCTTTTGTCTGTCAGCTGATTATTTAAGATCACGAATAGCAAAGATGAAAAGTATCTTGCGTTTTATACGGTCAGGGATATGTCATGTATTTTGTGGCTGTCTCGACTTCATTACTACTATTGCATCTTTTGTTAAATGAAATAATGGATAAAACGAATTTGTGCCATTAAAAACATCTACAGGTACAACTCGTATCAGTTGGAGGCTCTCATAGCGCCAGGATCCCTTACATTTCACTCGATCAAAGAACTTTTCTATTTACACAAACACGTATCAACTCTTTACGCCGTGCGAAGTTTTAACTCGTGCGGAGGCTTTGTCACGTTATAGAGATAATATCGGTTAGAAAGTTGCGACTTTTAGAAGATAGTCCTTATACACGAACCCGTAAACGCTACTCTAGTCACATCAGTCAATTTCAGCAAAAGCGACAGAAACCAAATAGAACGCATCACCCCACCATCAAGTAACCCTGTTAAATGAGGCGAATCTCTGGATAGAAACAGATGATCGTGTAGCAGGTGGCTAACAGCTTTCTGCAGGCAGGTGTCAATGGAAATCTCGTAAGCTGTATCTTTTCATTTCATTCGAGAGTTCGGGAAAAAATCCTGTTTACCTAGGCTTATCTCATGCACAGTAAGGGACTACTTAGCAATATCTAGATCGATGGAAGGTCTAACGGTGCATCTATTTTTTCCACTGCAAAATTATTAAACTATTTGCAAAAGAATTTTCGTTTTTTATTCAAAATTTTTATTTCAATTTATAGTTATAAGAAGCTATTTGAGCTATCAATTAACGGGACCGAGTGATTTGGCACGATATTAATACCGGAGGAAAATCCTTGGGAATTTATTAATAATCGTCTACAGCTATGGATTTTGAAATGTTCTGTAAAGGTCCGTTTAGCTTGGGACCCTATTAAAATCGTATATCATCTAACTTAAGTAGCAAATTATATACGTTCATAGTACAATCAGAGCGCAAGTAACTGTTGCAATCAAAAGTATGAAATCGACGTACGTAATTATATATATATATATATATATATATATATATATATATACATGCATATATTAAGGAAGAGCAATCGTAGCTGATTTCCCCTCAGCGGGCATCTGGTACAGCATGCACGTAGCACATCTATAGTGCTACATGCATCACATACAGCCACGTGCGTGAGCAAGACCAATTTATCATAACGTTATGGCCCCGGCAAGGGCACGCTAGTTTCGGGAGGGGGATTATCGAAACAGGAGTTCTACTACCAGTAACCTTATTACTTCTTCTATCAATTAACTATTGTTCATAACGTCTATTGTAAACCCAGTGGAGCATCAGCTCCTCTCAGCCAGACAATGGCCATTTGGCACGTTTGAGCGGAAGATTAAACACGGTCAGCCAACACGAATGTAGCCGGAGCGTTCTTATTGCATATATTATAGCATAGATATTTTAAAATTATGTAATTAAAGGAGAAACTAAATAGCTTGACGGAAAAGGATACACGGAAATGTGTGAGTGGAATCTGTGAAGATCTTTAAATTAGGCCAATATTAAAACGAAGCGCTAAAATTGGTCGTTCTGCGTTGTTTGCCAGTAAATACATATCTGCAGCCAAATTATAGACGGTAGTCTATTGTTATAGGTAATCATTTGTATCTACAACAAATAGCCACTATATCATCTTCGACACAGTAGATGGGTACGAGATCTGATATGTGTTACGTAGGGACAACTATAATTCCGGTCGCCTCGTGGGCCTAATCGAGGCATAATATTATTTGTGCCGCGAAACGGCCACGAGGCAGAAATTCGGAGAAGAAACGCATGAAGGGTACAAGGCATTGGTGCGAATGTTTGACAGAGTTACGGTTGGATTTTATATGTGCGCCAATTAGGCGTTCGAGTAGCCGCAGCCATTGCATAGACCTGGTTGACTTCGATGCGTGTCCAACGGGGCAATAGGCGCCGCGATACGCGCCTAACGTGCACGTGCATATTAGAAACTGATACTGACAGAGCTAAGAGTGGCCGACAATTTGTCGTTGAGAGTGCCGTTTCCGTAGTCATCGACTCCAATCGCTAAGCAGGGCTCCTCGAGTGCCGAAATACCGCCACGCTATCCGCGCAGTCGATAGAGTTGAGGCCATTTAGCTTGCATTCTACTGTAGCTAGCAATGAGCGTATATTTCGTCTGTTTCCCTGCAGTAGCAATGCGTCTGCTGGTATAATTGTGATGATGATGTCTCCGGCTACAACGAGGACGCCGCACGGTAGTCCAAGGCATAGGCCGAAGTTAAGGATATCGTGCGAGATCCAAGTTCAAACCATCTTACGCGACAGAAACAATCCCGAGAAAACCGAAATAACAACAACGCTCGAGCAACAGAAGCATTAACATTGTCCGTTATTGGCAATTAGCTGTGAATGGTATTGCCAAAACATTGATGCCGTGTGCCACTGTCAGAGTGTTTGAATAGGAAGCCCATTACTAACTCCTGCTACCATAATTACATATACTACCATTATAACTCGTACGGCGGCCATGCTCACTAACTCGGAGCGAGCTTGGCAAGAAAGCCAGCCTGAGTGGTGATGTGACTCTTCGTCGCGTATGGTACAATTAAGGAAAGCGAACGACTCTGGTTATCTTTGCTTAATCAGGACTGGTACGTTCTCGGATTCGTTCTCGCTGCTTCGTCAGAGCTATTCCCCTCATTCCTCTCCTTCACATAGAAATGAAGCCGGCCATTGTATCGAGACAAGCAACGATACAGCGCCAGAAAACAGTCAACTACCGCAACGACAAGTACTCACAGCACGGCCATGTCAGTTCCGTGCTGCTGTACGAGGAGAAGCGAGCCGCTACTGACGACATGAGCGATGTCGATGTTGTGCTTCTTCGGCCGGGTACAGCGCGAAGGCTCAATCACTTTGGCCTCGCCTGCTTCTATCTTGCGCCTTGATTATTAAAGTACATTAAAGCGTTTGTGTTTCGAGATTAGAATGGAGGAGGCAGCAGCTAGGGCTGTGGCGGCACTTACTGCTACTACTGCTGCAGCTGCGACGTCTACGATGCGCGACCGTGTTTTTGAGGGGCGACCGACGACATCGCTCCTTGTTGCCTCAAGCTCAGAGGCTTTTTCGAGCTAAAGGCCGGCCTCCTGTATCAGAAACCAACAGGGAGGCACAAATATGAAAACAGAGACACGGTACGACGACGTGTTTGCGCGCACGTAGTCGGTTGTGTGGCAAACTATGGTTGGCTAAGCGGCAGGCCTTATTGCTGTTCCCGGTTCTGAGCGTTAGTTAGTAATCTAGCTAATGCCACCTGGTAGATGGTATGCGGAGGGAAGAACGTAGCGTGGCCTGGCATTGTCCACGTATTGGTGGTATCGATAAAATACTGAGCGATAAGTATTAGGAAAAAGTCTTGTGTGGGGGCTTCGATTTGCCGAGAGTGGTCTTATGGCAACGGTAACGCTTTGCAGTCTCACTTGAACTTTTGCTCCTTTTACGTGCTGTTCGGAAGAGCTTTATTTTTTATATCAAGGATGTCTAGTATAGTATAGTGTAGAACGAATGGTTTGTTTTGTCGCGCATTATCAAACTATTCGTAGGGGACATCGACTATTCTAAGCTAGCTGTCCGTGATTGGTATGATTGTACTCAGGAATGGCGAACCAATTTAACATGGGAAAATCCTATAATCGAACCGAAAAACATCACCAAACCGATACCGATAATTTGAAATTTATTGACAAATCTATTAGTTTTTCTTAATGATACCTCTACACTACCCTTCGTACCTAGAAATAAGTATTTATTTACATGTGTTGAATATTTCATGCGTGTTATCACTTTACGGTGCAGTCATTATTGTCTATAAATACAGCTGCTCTGCAGGTCCGCTGCGGTGTTTCGAAGTTTTCTATAAAAAAAAAAACTCCTGTACCCAAAAACCGTCGAGGTGAAATACCTACTTAACTCATTTTTGACAGTATCTTCATTCGCTGGACGACCGCTAACGGTTGATTCTCCTCCCTCTCTCATACACTGAACAGAGACGAATGTCGTCGAATGCGTTGGTGACGGCTGACCGCCCGCTGGCGACCCGTCAATCAAACCCAGCTGTGTTCTGATCGAAAGGAAACGCTATAGTATAGAAGAATCCATAAAAACCTGTCTCTTTCTGCATCTCTCCCAGTTGAAGACCTCCTATGGGCGAAAGTAGTGATATACAGTCACCATCTGAGCCGATGTTACCGGATTCGACGGACCGTCGAGCAATGGTAGATCGTTGGTTAATTGCTGTCGAACGCGCGCACCAACGCCACCACGACGCAGTGGTCTCCGACGTTTTTTTTTTTAATAAGGTACCCTGTCCAGGTTGTTGAAATATCTGAGCTGTAAACGCAAAAGTGTCGTTTGTCGCTTCACGCTATCACACGGATCGAATCGTTTCTAGTAAAGACTTCAGCGGGAACGAGTGCTGATTTAAAAAAGCTAGACAAAAATTGGTTTTTGAATGTTTTCAGAGCTAGTGAATTACGGTCATCACTATAGTTTTACACTGCAGTGACCGTATGATTTGGCTAGTTATATAGGCGACTCTTGAACAGAAAACAAAACAGTACTTACTTAAAGTTATTTAACGAGACTTAAACTCAACGTAGCGAGTAAAGAACTTCGCTTATTGTTCTAATTAGACTCCCTTTGGCCTATTGGCCGCGGACTCTCAAAATACTATAGCAGAAACCGCTTGTGCGTAAAGTATTGATGACCTTATCGTTTGCATTTGGACTAATTCAAAGTAGAAATCACCGATGCAGACAACTTTTTACACTTTCTAGTTCTCATTTCTTTACACTAGTGTGTAGTATACCTTGTCAGCGACCAAACTGCAATTTTTATATAGCTCTCAGATGGATGCAACAGATGTATCGCATCTGCTTTGCCCCCGTGCCAAGAGGCAGCCATCCACTGCTTAATCCTATCGAATCGCCCGTTCAACGCAATTGCATCGTATGTAGGCACTGACAAACATACATTTGTCGTCTTTTTTTCGTCGAACTATCATTCAAAAATTAATCATGAAACTAGATAGGACTAGCCGACAGTTCTCAAGTAGGCCTAAACCTCAAAACTAGGCAAACTAATGAACATGACCGTGACGTGACTTCAGCAGCCCGTAACAGACCTGAGAAACCGACAGTACGAGACCACAACAAAAAAACACAGTAACGATACTATCTGGTGCCAGCATAAACTAATATGTAGGCTAGCACTGACAGAAAATTGGAGGCGGATCAGTAATCACATCTCTGGCCCGACTGAATGGTTCAATCCGACTGTTCCGTATGCGTACTTTTGTTAGTTTAAAAAAAAACGCGCTTTTTAACTGTAGCTCCTGCTGGAGACAGAGACATGTTAAACGTACGCCTTGCCAGAAGCTATTGTAGTTCTGCTCGCCGCGTCCGGCGTTCCTTTGGCTCCTCCCGGCGCCGTTGCAGTTGCCCAAAGTGAACAAAGGTACACACAGAATTTTTATAGGCATACAGAAGCAATTGAAACAAATTTGAAGAATTACAGAGGAAATAGCCATATAACATACCCCAGTAACTGCCACAAGTACGATGTAAAGGCATACCATTCAATGGTCGATATCTTTCCACAGTTTACCAACTTCGGTAACAGTAACGAAGTTACAATTTATCGACTGTCTTTCGTAGATCTCTTCTATTGTTATTGCTGTTATTATCATTGTGATGGTGGTTTTCGTATCTACCTCATTCATTTTTCTACCATCCTGGACTAAAAACAGAAAAACAAAAGGAAAAAAAACAGGATTATCTTGGGTCCAAAGATAGGTTCAGAGAAGAGCTGAATTAGCCAAGCAGTCCATGAAAAAGTCTGCGTCAGGTATGAAAAGAAGCGCATTAGTGCTATAATTAAAGAAGGAACCGTGGTTTTGCTCATTTCGATGAAGTTCTATGCTTAGCGTTTATCGTAAAATTAATATCGTCATCATCTGCCATACTGCGCAAAATGGAGAATTAGTGATTACCTTGTCAGAGGGCATGCCTAATAATAAATGGCACTTCTCAGATTATAAAGTCCATGGTCACATCTTATACGAAGTTATTGATACAGCCATCAAAGTATGAAGTACGGGAAAACGCGTTGAACAGATCGAGCCACAGAAAAGTGGCCCTTTGGCCTTTGACTGGCTAATGAAAGGAATAGCACTTTTCTGTGTAGCAGATTTAGCTAACGCTCGCAAATATAGCATTGATATTTCTTTTATTAGTAGCCTAGCAACTTACCGGCGCACCAGTCAAATTTGTTATCCATCTATCAGGCAGAGAAGGGTTTCTGTCGTTTTGTTCCGAAATTTTCGTTTGGAAATATAGTTTCTGCCCTGATCTGTGTAGCTAGAGATGGGGAACTTCGGCAGGTTAGAGGCCTTGCCGGTTGACAGCGTTATAACAGGTCATATCCTTAAAGCAGACAGTCCTTAACAGGTTTGCTTCATAAACAAGCTCCATAGAACTTGGCATAGGCCAACGAACGAACCTAGTTACATCAGGACTTTGTTTGTATTTTTAAGTGTGTGCGCGACTGGCCTGAATTTAATTGTCAGTCAGTGGGTACCATTTTGCACTGTTGGACCGTGTTCGTCCGACACGCAGCTATCACGAACAAAACAGGGTGCCGTCACTCAGACCGAATATACTATAATATTTTATGTAACAATGTAATAACGCGCTTTACGGTCTCCACGCTGGCCTGGGAACTCCGCTACGCTCACATAGCCAGTTTCATTATATACAATATTCTGCTTTCCCTTAAAGCTATCTGTGTGCTGGGAAGAGTACCTCAGCTGAGAAGTCATCACCAGAACTATTATTATTATAATACATCTAGGCTGCTAATGTCGTTTATTGTCAGTCTATGCCCCCCCGTTTGATTCTCCTCTAGGTTTTTTGTTTCGACTCGAGAAACGACAACTAAGGAGCTATAAATATACGATGCAATAATATATACTGGCCACAATGAACGCAACGCCATACATTTACCCGTACTGCAACAATTTCGGCTACCCTTTGGTCGCAAAAGAAAGACGAGAGGGGTCACTAAGTACAACAAAAAGTGAAACAAACGAAACGGGGAAAATTGCCCTTGTCTGGGCGTATATGCCACACTGGAGGCGGATTTGCCCTTCTTAATGCTGCTGTTATAATAATATTGTTGTTGTTGCTGTTGTCGTCGCTTGCTGTTATCGTTACGGTTATTGTTAGAAAATACCAATTAAATGAGCGGATACAATTAACTCTATGAATGACGATAATTAGCTTTGTATAATAATGACTGATGGTAGTATCCAAGAAGCGGTTGTGATGGAACGGGCGTCATAGGGGAGCCGGCAAACGTTTCTTTTACAAAAATGTCAATAAAATTATTTTGAAAGGTAGCACGAACGGCAAAAGTATGGAGAGCAATTTGAGCGTACGACATCAGAAAAACTGAACTTCTTTTTTGTTTTTTTTTTTTTTTTCTAACTTACACCGCTTATATAATGTGTATCGTCGGCAAGGGTCGAAGCAGCGTCCTCTGGCCTTTTTCCCAAACAATAAAAAATGTATGATTATTATTACGTTTATTATTCATCAAAATAGTTATCAGATATATTACGGCAGCTATTTTTTTACCTAGTTATAGACGTTGATTTTGTTTCTTTGTTCTCATATTTATATTATTCTGGTCTATCCGGTCACCTCTTATTATTTGCTTGCAACTGAGCAAATTAAACTATTATGCGAGTTATCTAGGATTTTACACTCCAGTCAATCGACTAGATAATGTCAAATAGTTTCCTGAAAGCGTATGATTAAATTTTTTTTTAACGCTTTTTACGTTTTTTTTTTTTTTTTTTTATGAAATCGCGATTCTAGTTCGTTTCAGCTGCGATGCGTCATGACGATCACATCGATCAGAAGCTATATAACTATAGTTTTTCTGATATTAGTCGAATATAACGTTCCCCAAGAAATTATTTGTAACAGTTTTATGTCGGACCTAGTAGCAAAAAAATTACCTTATAGCCAGCCATATTTACTGCAAATAAAAAAGCCTACCTACTGTTTTCGCGAGTCGTATGACGATCAAATAACTAATCAGACCTTGCAAACGGGTTTCTACAGACGACACTCCTCTACCAATCAAGATTGACAGGTATTTCATTGTCACCATCATTTACAACTACCAGAGGTGATTAATTATCTTTACATTTTGTTTATGTCGGACCCATCACCCTGTTCTAGTTGCATAAGCGCCTGCCTTCGGTTCTTTCTTCAAGCCTCAAGCCCAGATCAGCGCCTCGATCATATTCATCTCTCTTCGCTTAAATAACACTATATTACGCGACAAAAGTTTATCCCTTTTTGTCCCTTTCCATATATATATATATATATATATATATAGAGACAAAAACAAGATATATATATATATATCTCGTTTTTGTCACTTACGCTATAGCAATTGTTTCTACAGGCGTCTGTTGTTCCTGTCGCCACGATTATATATGACAAATGCCCAGACAACAACTGCTGGCGTTGACCTTAGCTCTACTGGAATCCGTTCCGACCCTGTTTCTATGGTCGTCTGCTCGGCATCGTTTAAACGTAGCATCTAATTTTCCGGCTTATATTTACGCCATATTGTATGCGTGTTTGCGTGTCTGCGTGTCTGCATCAGACTTCGCCAGTTCTTTCTGCTACGAATAGTTTATGATTTTCTGTAGTTTCGGACGGATAGAAGCCTAAAGGCAGTCGGAGGAGGGGGCGGAAAGGGGTGACGATATCGTTGTGAGTTCTATTTGCGAAATCTATTGTGGACGACTCGATGCTGAAGGGGAAGAACATTGAAGATGAGTGACGAATATGCCGATACGCGCGATAACGTTCGGAGTTGTGCGCGCCGACTCACGGTCATGTGCACTTTCTGTCAAATTCTTCTGTGACGAGCAACTTCGACCATAGGTATATGTGTACATAAAGCAACAGATGCGGACACGGTAATGCATGAAGGTATCTCCTTAGCTTTACAACCCTTACATCACCCAAATGCGAAGTCTACATGTACAATAACCCTAAGTTTATTCATTGGCAGCCACTGTTGTCTTGTTGAGTTGACTGGTTAAAGGCTACGGTAACTACTTTGGCGCCTCCATCCCTTCTCGTATTGACGCTGAACTTGGAACTTGGGTTGCAGTTTACAGCAAGTCAAGAAATTGTACCAGCTTTGCCAAGCGCTAAGCAGTATTATCAATCGACAAGACAACATCAGTTCGACTATCTCTCGAAACAACCGCCGTCTGACCTGCCTCCATTCCTAAATTCTCTGCGGTACGATGTCGGCGATTTGTTGTAGTTAGTTGTAGCTTACTGCAAAACTTAATATTGGTAACCTGACGAGAAATCCATTGCGGTCTTGGCCATAATTCAATGTTATGGCTGCAGCACCGACGTCAGCACCTTTGAATAGAAGGCTCTCGTCTGATGAACGCTAGCGCATCTAAACGTCTTTTTGTTTTCCGTGACACGATCCGCTCTAACCCCTCGAGGTGGTCGCATTGCGTCACGAGTCGCTTGACAAGCGCGAGAAATTGCAAGTTGCTTGCTGTTGAGGGGTTAAATAGGAATGTGGGAATGTAGCTATGTTGGTTTTCTCCTGCAGCACGGCTAGGAGCTGCCCAGGTATTTTTTTGACGCTCATATTTTTGTCCTCTAGTAGCTGTTTCCATCATTGTTAGCAATCTAACTAGCGGCTCATACTTAGCATTAGTCGACCACAACTTTGTGCTTGGCATTCTGAGGCTCGATGACATTAGTTGTGTGGCTGACTTGCTATCTATGAGATGTTAACGAAGACAGAAAAATGGTAGACGTGATAGGAACGACAATTCCTTAATGCGTCACAGTCCATCAGCACTGCTACGACAATGTATAATAACTTGAACTTGAGGCAATATGACAACTTCTTTGACTAGACCCTATGACGCCTGTGTTGGTAGCGATCTCCTAAAATTCTGATGTTTGCTTCACTGGCAGCCGCCACAAAATCAAGCTAACAGAAGGAAGACGTCTTCACATAGGTACACGGTGCCGCACTACTATTTTTTATAGCCAACCGTTTCGTAAGGCTTTCTAAAAGCCATAGACATACTTAACGTGGCTTAGATTCTTCTCTTAATTGCGTTTGATTAGCACATTTTAACATTATACTCATAGAGCCAAACGCCATCGCAAGAAAAAAACACCTTTAATAATAATAATGATAATAGTATCAAGGAACGTTTTGCTTTTCAACTTCCTTAATTTTTCACTAGACCAATCAATGGTCAACGCAATCGTTGACCATACGACGACTAATGGATGTTCAATAACATGAAAATAAAGTTTTCAGAAAAAATCGAAAATGTTTCATAAGGAGTTAGCGGTTTCACAAACCAAAAAAAAAATAGGTAGAAATAAGGTCTCTATTAGAAGCAAGCGCTCATGTATCCTAATCGATTTACCAGCATTTCATTGTTGTATTCCAAAGGTACCTCGCGGTAAAGGACCTAGGATAAGAGCTGTTACCTAAGTAATTCTGTAGACACGTAAATAATGATTATAGTTTGTGGCCTATCTCATTTATTAACAGCATTAGTTAAAATAGGAGATATGTCACACTCGCACGTTCCATTCTTGTGAAGGTCAACCTCTGCATTGAGAATTATCATCCGACTGGAATTGATTTTTGAGTATAGTATATTCTTTGCTTATGTTGTAAATAAACCAGAATTTAGATAAATTATATGGGTTGAATGTTCGTATGCGCATAGAAGGTAAACGGCTGCGCGAGCTTAGAGCGACACTATTGGGGTACCGGTGTCTGTCACAGTCGAGACAAATAAGCCGCATAAAGCAGGCCTCTGATCTGCCCTGAGTGACAGACGGCATCAGCTCTGATTCGTTCCAGCCTGCTACAGTTTGTTACGGAGCTCGTGGGCTTGTGGCCCCGCGAGTCGCATCTCCTCGAGTAGGCCACAGCAATCGGCCAACAAGCAACGGTCTTCGCTAATTTATAGCGATATTGAGGGATTGGCAATATAATTTTCGGGCAAAAGCGTCACGGCCTTGACTTTCTTGTGCTCTCTTATGCAATTTCCGGTATTGCCTATATTAAGAAAATTTTTTTGAAGTTTTAGCGATTGAAAAGCGAAAAATCAGCAATTCAAACATATTGAAAACTTCATCGTTTTTTCCAGCAATAGAAATTGCTGATTTTCTGCTTATATACCTAAGCGTATCATATCGTTAACTATCATAGTGCCGTCAAAGCAAATTTTCTGTTCTAAGTCAACGAAGTCGCGACCGTCTTAATATAGATGAGGGCTGGGTGTCTATTGTCGATAATCGAAACGGCATCGTCTTCGACAAAAAAGAATGCATACAAACTAGAATGAGACTGAAAAAAGGAAGGACCCAGGGTCAACAAATTGAAAAGTGGCTTTTCTATCAAATAACATCAAATCATCTTTGAGTTATATAACCGGTATTATGTTTGTAAATATGTATGTGTATGTACTGCATTGTTTTAGAGAGTAATAACTCGGACGAGCTGGCATTAGGTGTCGAACTGGCCAATCTATAGACACTTCATCCAACATTTGTTTACGTCGACCTGAAGGCAAAAAAAATGCAGCCAGCCAAAATGGCCACCGTACGGGGTGTAAGTATTGTTATCTGGGCAGAATAACTTCTTTTTCAGTGTTCAGGGGCTCCGCTATTGCAGTAATGATTTGCCCTATGCCAAAAATAATATATAGCACATTTTCTTGCTTAATCTATCTATTTATATGCTTATAGAGGGTGTTTACGTTGTATGTTGTTACGCATCAGGTACCATGCGCTCCTTCGACCTCACTGAAGTGTATCTGCTTCCTTTAGTCTCAGTAGCGTCGGACAGTCTCGCGTTTATTGTTGCCTTCTGCGCAATAAATAATCCTAATAATTGGTCATAACAATCATCCGAGCTGTTCCAATGTGTTAGCTTATATACCTCAATGTATACATATATTCATAATGTAGTATACCCGAATAGAAACAAATGATGGTTCCAGGTATCGGGGGCTTTAGGTGCGCGAACAGAAGTTCTGTTGGGGAAGCGGCCAAACAAAAGTCTCCTAAGTAAATTTTCTTACTTCTTTCGTTTTCTCTATCCAACGCGTCAAAACGTTTATTCCATATTGTTTTTTTCTGTAATGTTAGAAAGGTAAGTGAAAAAAGCGCTGACGATGAATCGAGTCACCTTGCGGCTATTACAAAAAACAAGGTAACCGAACGGGGGGAGGACATGGTTCGCTAGAAAAGGCCTTGTCAGAGGCCAATGCAGGCGTTTTAATTTCGTACCCGAAGAAATTTATGGATCGACAGATATCCATCTATTGGTTACAGCTGTTTTGGGCTGTTGCTTGACTCAGCAACCAAACAGCGTCGATGTATCAGAGCCCTACAGAGCACGTAGACGGTAATCTAGTAGTTATGCTGAATTACGTCGCTGATCGCAATGATCTGATTGTTTTCGTTATTGTCATGTATTATAGCTGTCGACGATGTAGTGCGGAACAGTGGACGTTCCCAGAGAACAGAACTAATAATCGAATACAGAGACGGCCAGGATCGGACTTGAGAGCCGGACAGCAGTAGCCGATGAAGAAACATTGTTCATTCAATTGACTATACGTTCGGCTACCGCTAAATAAAAACTAGACCCATTAGACCTGTATCAAGCAAGACAAGCCGTCGGCAGGCGTCGGTATTAACGCTGCGGCTCTTCGTCGGAAAGCCGACTTAGCGGACATATTTGTTGAACCAGCGACGCCTCCTTGCACTAAATGTTACGGTGAATAACGCTATAAAAAGACATTGTTTTTTGTCTTGTTTTTTTTTTTTTCGTTATCACTACCTCTATCGTGTTAGCTCCCTTCGACAGTTTGCTATAGGGGTTCTCCGATACGGCGTTACGAACGCGTTTCGTTAGGGGAACGCTGTCAACTTGGCGACTACAGTATGCAATCGAGAAGTTACTACGGCATTCAATTTAACTTCGGATGATCAAGCAAACGTTCACCAACATCAGGATCGGGCGGTGTATTTGTTTGTCTCTTGACAGAAGTTCTCCGCCAACGGATGACACGTAGCCTTAGCAGCGTGTTCTACACACGTGGGGGAAACGGCCCTATCGTGAGTAGTAGCTCAGTGTTACAGGAGTCTCTTCGCGAATTGTATCGGCACAACACGAAGGAAAAGCAACAACCACCCCATTATAAACACTGCCATATTGTTACCTTATTTTATTAAGTGCTATTTTTCGCTCTGCCTTTTCTGTTTATTCGTCTTTACCCTCCTTTAATTGCTTTTACTTTGCTCACGAAATAACAATATGCTACAGTCCACCCTGCATGGTCACTGCAAATGGCTATATTTGTGTGCGACATAAAAAACAAATTCTAAGTGCTGACAGACCTGTTTTTACCATTAAACATACATGCACGTATCATTATACGATGGACGAGGAGTTTGACTATCGCGGCAGGTGGAAAGGAGACGCTTTCCTACTCTTGTTCCAGATGATCGTTGTCGTTCTTCTCTGGCCGGCTGGCTCTACTGTCATTTGTTGTTTGTCTCGAACTGTATTTGCTACCTTACCTCTTGCTACTTTTGACTCTTTCTGTGTTTTGTGTGTACATCGTCTCCAGTTGGCCGGGTGCTTCGTCTCGTGTTTCCGTGTGTTTGTTCCTCTTTCGCATTCGACTCCGACCGGACGCTACTCGACTCGTGTTTCCGCCAGGGGTCGTTGAATGCACGTCTTGCACTGCACTACTCTGCATGATTTCGTGGCACAGAAAGCAACCGTAGCCGCTCCAGACGCAGCCGGACGGCTGTCGCAGTCGATAAAGGCTACAGCTGCTCCCGTCGCTGGCCGCACCGTTGCAGATTCCGCTTCAACAGCCAGCTTGGCCGATTGGGCGACTGTAGCAATTCCCATGCCTAATGCTGCTACTAGTATCAGTTCTGCTCCAGCCAATAGCGTCAGCGACGTTGCTGCACAGAGTAGGAAAGAGCAGTACTTCAATAACTTTTTTGGTTTTTTGCTGCTACCAACACTCGGCGCTGTGCAGTCTTCAACTAGAGTGGCGTTAGCAATAGCAGGCTTCCTGTGAGGGGTGGTTGACCGAACGACGGCCGGTCGCCGGTTTTCTGCCGAAACCTCTGATGCCGCTGATAGTGCTGCACCGGCTTTACCGGAGTAACTTGCCTCGCTCTCCCCCGGTTTCTAGCTGTTGTAGCATTAGTAGCGCTCAATGATTACCATCATG
The DNA here is from genome assembly GCF_002443255.2 of Varroa destructor. Classification (NCBI taxonomy): domain Eukaryota; kingdom Metazoa; phylum Arthropoda; class Arachnida; order Mesostigmata; family Varroidae; genus Varroa; species Varroa destructor. Next base: position 52,337,106 of record NW_019211455.1, on the reverse strand, counting down.
GGCGCAACAGCGAACGCCGCCCGCCGCCATCGATAGCACCATGACGCTGTCGAGGGATTCACTCACTGGATGTAAACAAGGACTTTTTTGATCTCTCGCTATATATATAGATACGAAGCCTTAAGGAAAACTACTGTGTACGTCATTCGTGTTCGCTATGAGCAATCATTGAACTGGCTAGACTCAGGTATGTATGTGGCTGTCGTATGACCTGTCTATCGGACTGGGCATAATTACGACCATAGGCCACGATACTATCCCTTGACTCACGCTCCCCTGCGGGCTGTCTCCGATTGGCTCCGTTGCATTGCCTTTGCGATCGTTCACCGCTAACGATGATCGAAGGAAGAAGGATAGTGGGAAGAGGCCACAAACGGAAAAACAGACCAACAGGCAGATCATGCGCGATCGAGCTCCGATTCGACGCACTCTGGTCGTAAGACGCGAAGGTTCCGACGGTTTCTGCTGGCCCGACCGTGGCTTTTGAGATGCAAACCATTAAGAAAGAAATCGCGCGTGATCACTGCCCGTAACGCAAGCCTGAAGAAAAAGGCGAAAGGTACAGAAAAACGCAGTGAAAATAGAGTACGATGCTTACATCTTTTAGCCAACCGGCAACCGCTGGCAGGGGATGGATGCTGGTTAACTTGGTAAGACTTGGCTGATATTCAAGTTAGAAACAACGTCAAAGTCACAGTGCGGTCTCAGTAAACAGTGACTCCTGCCAGCTACTGTGATGAGTTACGTTTCAGATGACAATTCCATTTTACGGTAACTTGTGAGTTGTAAACTCCGTTGATGTGTCTGTTGAGTGCCGCTGAGCTACTGAGCAATTTCCCACTACTACCACTTCCGTTCATGGTCTGTCAATTTCTCGATGGGTAGACTACTCTCTTGTTTAATGAACTTACCTAGTCAGCTTTTAACTGTCCCAACTGTGTAAGGCGCAGGTGTGGCTCATTTCCGGTTTGCCGTTGAGAGGAGGCTGCACGGCGGCTAGGCAGGCCGCAAATATGCTCCGACTCATAGTCTCTACAATCATGACGAAGTCCACTTAACAAAAAACCGAAAATGGCTAGCAAAGAAGAAACAAGGTTGGTATTTTTCGAGTGGACCACTAGATGGCCCCCAAACGGCGACCGCGTTCCGTACGTATCTCCGGTACCGCGGCTTCATAACGTGACACCGCAAAGCCGTTCACATAGCGGAGCTGTAATACTAACGCAAAGCTGATATTGTAGTGATCTAAACGTCTGTAACGGCGTCGGTGTGGCATGTCCGAGGGTACCGGGATTAGTAGCAGTGCTTTACGTTGCCAGCCCTATATCTATCGGACTCTAAGCGATCTTTCGTCTCAGCAAAAACGGTTTCACAAAGTTAATCACCCGTTATTCCAGAGATACTGAACATCATTGTAGAGTTTATATATTTTGTATGCGGAGTAAGTAACAGAAATTGAAGGTAAGCGTACACATGCGTCAATGAACTCGTGCATTAAATATACTCAGACAGCTGCTTTCTTTCTACAAAGGTCGAAATACTCTTAATGGATCGGACTCTTTTGCTAACACGGAGATTATATATAGTACACCCTGGCATTTTGGTGTCAGCGCCGCGATAGGCAATAACGACATTTAAAGCGTTTCGCATAAGGATATGTCCATGATTCATATATCTTCCCTAACATTATTAAACGCTACTAATGTTCTTAATGACGCGGCTGTCGTACGCACAATGGTTACACAATGACGGTACTACAACTTTTGTTATATCTTACTAATTGTAATGATATAGTGATCACCACTGTATATGGCGGCAAAACGTCCTGTATCAACCGTCGGCGTTGTCCGTCACGCTTGTACGTGCGCCATATATTGCATTTGATCACTGAGCTTCCACATGAACCCCGGACGCTTAGACGAACGATTAGTAGTATCGGAATACTTGGGCAGTTCGCCTTTTCCCACAAAAATGACCATACTGAATAGGTATCGGAGAGGCTACGACGGTGAGGCCGAAGTGGAAAATTCGTCTGTAGATCAAACACTATTTGCCTTTTTTGTTTTTCCTGTTAGCCGATGATCATTCGAAATGCTCGAAGCTAGATATTGCGGACCGATGTAGAAAAGGTCAAACATATCAGAGACAATATATGATTGTAACATACATATATGTAGACGCATGTAGAAGTTACCGGGGTGACAGACGTGCTTACATTTATCATGGCTAAAATTGTAAATTGTTTTTGTAAACGAGCGTCCTTTACCAAATGCACATACTGCAGTTATCAAACGCCTTGACTGCTCATTACCGAAGGAAATCGCGCCACGTACACGATGCAAACGCGCCTGTATTGCGACTATACACAATAAAAGACCTTACTGAACTTAGTGCCTCAACAGCTTTGTAGGCCCTTTGACCTTCGTCGTAGCTTTAAGGCGATACTGACAGGAGAAGTCACTCACACTCACGAATAGCACTTTTTAAAATGTATACGAAAAGCAGCGCGATATTGGTCTCTGGCGGGCGTCCGACCCGGCCAAGTATGGCGTGGTTTCCTGTAAGCGTCTCGACGGAATCAACACGAAGCTGTGAACGGGACAAGTGGCCGCATTCGAAACACGAGGAGCTTGCTCCTCATGTGAGCTCCCGGCAAGCACGAGAAGGATCGGAATGCATAGGTCGTACTTTACTCCATCGTGAACCTGAGGTTGTGTAATGTGGCAGGGTGATTTGGTCACAAAAGGACTGCTTTAAGGGTGGTAAGGTGTGATGGCGGAAGCTATAGTTTGTAAAAGTGTGCCGAACGACTGATACAGGCAGACAAGCAAATGTATTGCGACATATCTGGCGGTGTGTGGACAATGTGCATTTTAACGTTTCGATGTAACATTCATGAGATTTTTTTAGACTTGGCAATGAAAACGAGCACAAACGAAGACATTTGGGTTTTGAAATACAGTTGTATGTGATTACCTAAACGGAATAAGAAACTAAAGCCTAATTTCGAAAGATGGATCAATAGTGTTGTCGACCAAATCGACCAGCTACACGACCTCCATCAACGTCAGTAATCGATAGTTTAGTGAACGACTATATAGAAAATAAAATCTAGCTCTAGCTACCATCTAATGTGGAGACAAAATCGTACGGTTCACTTCAGCAAGGAACGGTGTAAACACGCTGAATGTTACCGTGAGCTGAAGTTTCAGTCTTTTATATTCAGAAACGAAAATGAAGCTGTCTGTCAGGTGGTAAGCGTCAATCGAATTTGTCAATGCTTCTATGATGTCAACTTTTGAAAGCAAATGCTAACGATACAAACGGACTTTTACTCTCCCTGGATATCTTCCTCTCCGTGGAAAGCACTCTCCCTTTTTTGCTTTTTCGTCTTTTTCTTCCCCTATTTAGCTCTTTCTTTTAGCGCCTTTTTCCAACTGAATTGCTCAGGCCAATTTCACGCAGCAAAGCAAAACATGAAACGCCAATGTTAACGCTGGTGATCGCTGGCACTGTTCTATAGCGTCATCGTTCGTCCGCGTCTAAATGATCACGGCAGAGCAATCGATCGTTTAGAAACTGCAACGAACTGATGAGGACAACAAAGGACTGAAGCTGTATCTTGATCTTACATACATATATATATATATATATATATATATATATGTATATATAGCTAGTTATATACCAGTTAGGCGTCACCAGGCGTCAGATCGCGAACTGAGCTAGGGTGGAAAAGACGAAGGAAAAAAGAAAATATATTTTGCGCCTGATGTGATTCATTCCGCAATAACAGTAACAATAATAATACGACAAGTGGGTTCTAAGTACTTCGTGGAGCGCTCGTCCGCCTTTTCGTCCCGACCGACAACTGCTTCGAAGATTGTTCTTTTGAATCATTTGAACCCGTGTGTCAACTATCTATTGAAATTGCATACGTTAACGTTATGTACTGCTGATAGTGACGCTCGACATCACTACCATATGGATCTCGTGCACATTATGGATAAGCACACACAGAGGCACAATTGTGTTAAGCTGTACGGTACTGTGCTTTCTGGCGGCTATCGTTACCCAGCGAAATGCGGAATAGCATACACTGATCTATAAAAAGATCAGATAAAAGGTGTCCCGACAAATGAGTCACGACGGGACACTCCGTTTATGCTGCCACGATACTAAGCGTGTATAGAAGGGTCACAAGAGAAGCTGTTCGTGCTACTGGAAGCCGGATCAGCATTAACCTTCGTTACGGGCCGCTATCGTAGGAACAGTCGACATCCACGCGTAGCCGATGCGCGTCACTGTACGACGATAAAGCGGGAAGCTCGAATCTATGTAGATGCCCAAAGAATAAAATCGCACGGTCCGTAGGCAAACAGATCCATCTGATAGGGAGCACTCATGAAACTTATCAATATATTTCACCGCATTTGCATTAGTATGGCGTTAAAAATGATCATGCCGATGTGACAGTGCTTCGGAACGAAGGCTGTCAGAAAGCGGGCATGTTTTTCATTAAATTTAAGCTTGGCCCTACATTGGTTAGTATATATTCCCTTGTAAATTTCTATATGCGCTCCTTATTGAAGAAGAACGCTCCATCGTATTGATCGAGCTCTATATAAGAGCTCGATCAATACGAATGTAACTATTTGATTACGGCTTGTGAAAAATGCTTGACCCAGCAGAATACGTTATCTGTGTCAGAGAGCGTCGTTCCATGAGTTCACCTTTGACTTTATAGAGAGCGACGAATACAGAAATTTCCTTCGAGCGCTACCCAGAGAACAATAGGGCTTGCGTCAGTTTCTGCTGCGACCTACATATACATGGATATATGCCAAGTGAATGAAGTCTTTAGACATGTAAAAAACCTCTTTACAATTGGACAGCCTTGAATTTATATATATATATATATATATATATTAGAAATAGCCGCGTCACTTTCGTGGTAAAAGTATCCTTTTTCTTTAGTGTCGGTCTCCATCCTGACTCGATGGACAGCGTGTCGGAAAGTTTGGAGTAAGATAATGGCCGCCACTTAGAACTCGACCAATCTAGTCTTAGCCAAGCGGCTCCAGCAGGGACAGTGATAGGCTCCATTTGGGCGTGGCGACCTGGCGGATTTTCTAGAAACTGCCAATCGCGTGACAAACTTTCGCCTGCGGCCAGCTCCGAACTTTGCGTTTCCCTATATCTGCAAGTATAGGAAAATGTTTATTCTCTAACTGCACATTGCATTGGTCTATATTACAATGCATTGTTTTCCCTCTGCTCTGTGCAAGAATCAACGGTACCCGCCATTAGCCGGGCCGGTCTAGAAAACACCCAATTTCGCCTTTACTGAAATAGCTATATTGGAAAAGTATGTGCGTCCGTCATTTTGTTATCTTGTCAATGGATTCTCGTTCAATGTACTCTGCGAATGGCTATAATCGGCGAGAGGATTTGTTACCGATGAGAAGCTGGAAAAAGGGATATGCCCTAGAAATCCCTAGGATTTGAAACTGGCTGCTTCAAATCACAGGCAGTAGTAGCATGTTATGCATTATCAATCGGTGTCGCTTAGAAACGTATTAAAAGTGTCGTCCACAGGCCATCTTGATAACATCTGCTGACGAAGATTAGGTCGTTGAAGGTCATCTAGTCAAGACTTCGTGTTACTGGTTTGAGTTCAAATGGACAACGCATATTTGTGTTACACTAACCGGATGCTGTCATTACTACGTCGTGACTCATGATTCAATAGATACAGTCCATAGTCCAAATATAAATTTGAGTTATATGGATGACGTACGTCACTATACCGTCGGTTAGACGGTAATGCTGTCTAGTAATTAGCTTACGTGGCGTTTGAACCCCTATGGGTTAAGGGTCGCTATAACTAATTTAGTAAAGCCGAAGCGAAACGCACGAATAGCCGTTCCTTCGATGAAGAACGACCGCCTTACCTGCAGACAACTATATATCGCGGCGAATTGAAGATTTCTAATTAATTAATTAATTAGTTAAACTTAGTTACAATGCGATTCTTCTCTTTTTAATAATAATAATAATTGGAAATCGCTATTTTTAGAGAAGGCAACAAGTTGGCCTATGTTAGTACACTTTGCTCTGGCGCGTGAAGCGACTCTATTCAACGCAATGAAAAAGCGATTACAGCCAAAGCTATTTAGCCTTATCGTCTATCGTGGTTCGGCGTGCACGCTCTATCGTGCAGTCGATATCATCATCTGACAAGCGATGAATGAAGGATAGAATAAAATAACCAACAGAGTTTACTTCTTGAAGGGTACTTTACCGGTACTCGACCAGCCTCTGGGATTAAGATAAATATCGTCGAACGAAAGTACGAAAAATTGAACCGTCCCAAAAACAAGTTCGTTGGCGAAACGAGTGACAGAGGTATTTTTTGTGTCTCGGAATTTTTTTAGTTGCCTTTCATTTGTATTGTTCACGCGCTTGAATTGGTTTGACTTGTTCTCGTACTAGCTTCTTTTTTCTGCTATGTCGCACAGTGCGTTTGTCCTAGCTTCTGTTGTACTTCTGCTGTTACTCCTTCCTACCACCATTATTATTATGCAGTTTATATAAAATGTCAATGCCGGGAGAAAAGCAGCAGCATCAACAACTATATCGCAACAACTACTAATAGCGGTATGAGCACCAAAAGCAATAATGACCAATTTTCGAAGATTCGTCCAATCCTATGAAGCTGATAAAAACGTCGCCGGCTGAAGCGCCACTGTCACCGTCATTATCACCATGAAGAAAAGTGCAGCTGATAAAAGATCTGACGGGAACAGGGTCACGTTCTGAGTGGTGACCCCGTTACCTGTCTCATTCAGTGATCTCATTTGACGCGGAACGTGCTTTTCCCCCACGACCCCTCCGTCTCCCCGGGGTTCTGCCCGTGGCTACCCATAGCTTTATATATATAACGATAGACGTACCCACGATACGCCGGATAGCCGTCACCCTATTATCTATAGTTGTAGCGAAGCTTGCGCATAATAATAAAAACAAAAAGATGAAAAGAAACTAGTTAAAGACGAGAACGTATCGCCACATTATAAAGGCCTCAGGCGAACAACCAGTTAATCACTTGTTCCAGATTCACCATTGAGCTTGTTTGTTCCACAGTTTAAAGTTTGTTGACAAATCAATCCTAGGTCGTTGACAGTCTACCGGATACGTGCGGCGAAAGACTAAGCCTATCCACCCGAAAGCTCTCCGTCGGTCTTTGATCCTCTCATAATTGACATAATCAGTGCTCTTCGAGAAGTTGTCGGCTAATAGTTCAGAACGAATCAGAGCGAAATCGATCCGAAAATGTTTACCACGAGGGAGCAGATCAACAGCTGTGTCGAGCTATAATGATAATAGACTCAGCTGACAAAAATACAATACCAATGAGCCGGTATACCGTACTGTCACCGGCAAGCGTAGTATACCCGCTATAACGTACGTAAAACGATAACGTACAAAGTGCCTAAAAAGCATGCATAATAAAACTCAATCGGCCAGCAGACGTAAGTCGAGCCCATTGTCGTTCAAAGCGTCGTTGAAGCAATTTGACTCAGTCAGCTGCGGATACGCCCCTGCCGTTAGGTACGGGCCATACACACGTACAAAAAAGAAGCTGATGTCAGAGCGAAATGCGTTGCGTACATATCGGTTTTTTTGCATTTCGTCTTTATATATGATAATTCCAATGTATGTTCTTAATTTATTGCCATGTATAGATTTAGCTAGCATTTCCTCAGACGACTCCTTTTCTCTTCCCTCACATTTGAAAATCGTCCAACTATAGATCGCTAGATTTACTAGATGTACTGGCTGAATCTACGCGTACGTCGAATCACCACCGAAAAAGTAACGCTTTTCAGCTCGAAGCTTGCTGAATGAGTACTGAGCACCGCGGTTCAGCGGCGCTCGCCGACTTCGCATGAAGACCTGAGCGGTGGTTCCAGCCACATCAAACTGACCCCGAGAGTCAGCTTAGAGAAAAGCTATCCCGCGTTGCTACAGCAGCCGTATTATCATCGACATCATCATGATCGTCGCCGTCGGTTAAACGGTGTAGCATGGAGCTGCACTATTACATTGTAGCTACGCTATATCTCGTACGGTGCTAGTGTTCTTCTGTCTGGTCTCTACAGAGCTTTACCAGATTCTGATTGTGGGACGGGTTCGCTGACCTCGGGAACGCTAGCGACCCGCTCTCTGCGACTCCCGATTCGCCAGACAGCAAAGATTGGCTAGTCTAGGCCGCTATAGGACCAGCAATACTGCCACTGGCCGACAGGTAAGGAACGGCGATAACTGTCAACGCTGACTAAGTTTTCGTTTCGAAGCCGAAAACTTTACAGGATATAGTCGCCTCGTACATCTGGCTTCGTCCAACGCGTTGCCTACCAACACTGCAGTTCGACTGTAGTCGTTTGGCACGCTAGTAGCATAGAGTAAAACGAGTAATGACAATCCTCGCATAAGTTCTTCGCATCGCGTAGATCTCTGGTTATGCATAATTTGTAAGAAATTTCCAAGGTAGCAAAATATCTGGATCGATGCGTTGTACCCCCCTAACCTTGCAGCCAAAACGGCTCCGTTGAAAAGGTTCCTTAAAAACAAAACCTAGGATCATGACGTTTGCCGTTGGTGTCGCCCACATCATCGATTATATCAGTATCTTCACGGCAGGTTATCCACAGAGTTGTTGCCTAGTTTAGGTTATGATACTGTCTGCTTTAGGACTTGTGTGTCGGGTACAGCGAAAACACTGACATGTTCAAAGCTCACGTTATTTCTGTTTTGACGATATTCGCTACTCATCATTTACCTAACTACAATTGTATACGTATAACGTAATATTATCTACTGCGATCACCGGACAAATAGAAAGATACGACGCAAACGTCCACGTTTTTTAATAGGTACACACATAGGTAGCATACATATAAAAAAACCTCTTCCGGAAATGATTCTCAGGTCTATATAATCGAAAATGCGAGCTATTATATAAGTGTAGTTAGTCCACAGACGACATAGTTTTGTTAGCACGACCATAACGGTAACAGTAATAAAAGAATCATTATTACTAAAGACGATATGATATATTTACTAAGTCTTAACATAATCATTTAATAACCGTCAAATTGTCTACTGGCTTCATAAAGTACTCCGTGTTGAATACACGAGAAGCTTCGTATTATTACTAATTAGTGAAGTAAGCATCTGGAAATAGAAACAACTTTTACTTTGATCTATTTATTTATGGAGTAAATAAAAAAAAGTGTACATTGTCGCCATTGATTTGTTAGTTGTTTCGGCCTCGTTCGCGGTATTTATCGCCGATACTGTGTCGTTCTTTTTGTCCTCGGAAATTTTTGTCAACCGTCAAACTGCACCGCCTGGACGCAATGCGAACTTGAATGAGTCGCCCTTCCGCGATTACCAGGATCGGCGCTTGGCCCTCCATCTCGTAAATACCGATGCCATTAACGAGAGAGAACCCGACCCGTCTGCTTCGTCATATTTATCTATTCTACATTCCTTTTATTACAGCATCATTACGGGGCTAGTTGGCGCAGGGCGGTGAGAAGTTTTTACGAGTTGTTTTTAACATGAGAAATCTATATAATATAATACAATGCCTACATATGCTAAACATATACGGTGACTGAAAGGGTTCGCGGTGTTTATCGCGTTCGGTAAAATCAAACGAGAGGTCCGTCGAAAGATCGTCCACTCTACTTTGTGCGCTTGTTTCACGTGCGAGTTCCTCAGTTCTAAAGAGGTTCTAACGTTGTACCGCATATGAATGTACGCAGAACCGCAGGCCTTGTGCAGAAGGACGCAGATAAAAATAGCACAAAGTCTTGCCAGTTGGACCGACTCCGGGGGAAGCTAGGGGTCGTAGAAGGGAATTGCTCTATAGTTAGAGCTTTTCGACTAACGCTGTGCATCTGCTTAGGCATTAACAGCATTTAGTCTGTTGTTAGACAAGTATCGTACTCGTAGATTACATGTTACAGACGAATCACCTACAGTGACCAGATACTAAAAGGAACCCAGTCGAATGTCGAAAATTCATCTGGGATTATTGACCCACCCCACCATTACGTCCGTAGCGCGATGCGTGTGAGCCAATCATAAGTCTATTTACGACTCAACGGACATACGGTTCTATTATTATTACTGCGCGTGTTTCCAGCTTCGTCGGAACATGTGAACATTTTACTAAGACTGGTTGCGATCTTGATTGACTTCATTTTTCGAAAGCACCCGATGAGGACAACGGTTGCCTTTTAAAGTCTCCACTATTGATGTGTCGTTTGGTAGTGTTGAGTGGAAACGTACGGATCTCTATGTCGGTGGGTGTGGTTTGAGCGTCTACGGTTCATAATCTTCGACCCCGTTAGCAGTTATCGATCGCTGGCGGATTGCTCATTTGTGCGATCTGTCCGACCCGCAATGACAGAATCTCGTTTATTTTGCCATTAATCGTGGGCATCTTAGCCGCTGGCTACAGCGGATTGGCCGCGATGCGGTAGCAGGATGAAAGACAAATGCGTTACGTGTTCGTCTTCATGTTAATGATCTTTCTTCTCCTGCCGTTGTGTCTGCCATTCTTTATTATTTTCTCTTATGCTATTCTGTTTTCTACTCCTGTCAAGAATCGACAAACATCATATTCACTTGGAACTTCACCAGTAGTACGAAAACTCACTATGGCAGATTCAATCACCGACACGTAATCAGGACGCAGGTGTCAGAAGGTGCATTATTAGACACTTGAGGCCAATACATGTGGCGGCCCGAAAATGTTGCTCAGTGGCCGAATCGATGAGATTTGTTGTAGCGACAGCAGCGGCTGTCTCTGCCGCCGAAAGCCAATGATCGTATGAGTTGAAGACTTAGCCAATATATGCGTGTAGTCCCGCATGTGACATTGGCAGATGTAACCAGGACAAAAAGGCGTTAGGACAGTCACTGTTGTGGCTGCCCAAGTCGACGACGTGGTGCCGCACGCAGGACCTCGGGTCATGCCTGTTCGGCGAACTGTCTAAATCTATTCCTAACTATATATTATTGTTATATACATAGCCATTAATATATAGTTGCAGTACAGTGAGATTCGTTGCGGTACGTCGTTGTCGGTTTGTCGTGCCGCCTTCGATAACAGCAGAAGTTCGATGTACTGTTGCGTCGGCGGACTGTGACAACAACGTAGATGAGTCGGTCCGTCTTTTCGTCCGCTTGATGACTCGACGCAGACGAAGCCAACAAATACATTCATTTAACTGCCATTTACCACGTTACTGTTGCTATGATTTTGTCCATGTAACCAATGTCGTCCCACAAATTGTTATTGCACTTGTCGTCATTCCAGCTGGCTTTCCGGTTCTTTGTTTTGGTCAGATGCCTTACGTCTACCGTTACCATGAGGGTGTAGCAACCCGGGCAAATTGCATAGCCGAATGTCTGGCGTCCCCCGCCGGCCCCGCGCGTTGACGTTGGCGTTACGGCAAGGAGCTCGTACAAATCTATGAGTCCAGTGGGACTTTAGCTACGTTCCGTACGCAAACGCCATACTTAATCACGTGGTCCGTCTGAACACGCGTCGTTTTTCCGGAGCAACCATCCAAAGAGTCGATAATCGACGCAACAACCGCCATCACAGCCACCGCTACCACTACGACCATGTCGCTTGTCGTAGATGTCATATCACACGCCGTACCCCCGACCCCTTTCCCCACCACCCCACGACGAATTGTTCACTTGTTGTTCACTATTGGCGGAAAGAAAGAAGGCAACAGCGTTTGTGGGCTGATTGTCAGGCCTCTATCTACTGCCGCTGCTGGTCTTCGACAGTTAGTGTACCGGTTCTGGCCTTATCGGGGATTATGGCAACCTGGTGTCAGTAGACGGCGCCTCTTCAGACTACGTCTACTATGCTCAGTCACTCATGTACACTGTATATAATTACGTGCATGTAGTAAACACGTGAATTTCTTCGCCTGATTGATCGGTCGATTTCTAAGCGAAGCATATCGCGATGCGAGTACGAAGTATGCGTATTAACGAAACGGACACGATAGCCGACTTTAATAAGTACAGAGATGCTGCTCATAGGAGTACCGCAGACACGACTAGGTGCGTGATCATGAAGGGTGCGGCACAAATCGAAAGGGGTAGAACCTCGTAGTCACCAGTTTTCTCTAGTTACGTCCAATTTCAACTAGGCAGCACATGGCCATTACTCGTGCTACTGTGTTGTGTAAATTTATTCGACCAGAGTCTCAAGCATAGACAGAGCCGCTGTCGCTTATTATGTTACAAATATGAAACGTGACGCCTTTGCCAGCTTTTCCCGTTCGTATCCTTCTCTACGAGTTCACATTGTTCTTTTTTTGTTGACTCATTACTACAGCGGAAACGGGCAGCTGTAACACAACCGCACAGACCCGTTCAGAAAGCAAGATCAGATCTGGCTGGACAGCGGCGCATGCGTGCGCTGGCAAGAACAAAGAATCAGCGATCAAGTATTGGTTAGTTCCCGGTCGCCATCCGCCGCCTATTTGCTATCTGTGTACAACCGCCGTATCGCGCTGGAAAACTGCTATTCGGTGAGTAAGATAACGTGCTCTCTCTCTCTCGTTCCTTATCGCTAAATCTTTCTGTTGACGCGAGGCGTAATCAGATGTCTGCAAACGCTGCACAAATGATGCAATGGAACACAATGAGCGAACGATATTCCCGTTACAGGGGTCAAAGATAAATTAATGGTTGACTGACTGGCTAACTCTTATTCGTGATGCTACTGCCGTTGCTGGTTTGGTAATATTCTAGCGGCATCTAGCGATACAGATGGAAATAGACTCACGGGTGAAAAGGATACGATCACATGATCGGATCCGATGTACTCCGTATATATTATACGTGTTCGAAATGGATCCGTGGTAAAAGGCAAAATGCGAAACAATGGCTGGCAAACTGAAAAATCACGAAGTGGCAACGGTGGCTGACGCTGAGTGCCGGGAATATCCTAAGATTGGTCTCTATCACGAGACTATAGATGTCACAGCGGCGTGATCGACATAGGGGGACTGGCACCATACAGATAGTGTCTATTTAAAAACGAGAAAACGCAGGGAGGACCTAAGTAAACGCTGTCACTGTTAGATAAGCAGATGGCAAAACGTATACAAGTTATACAACAGCGCTATTACACGATACTGAGCTCGTCTATAAAAACAGAAGAACAGAAGGTGTGTATATAACTGTTTGTTTATAAAAAATGTTTGTAAGCACAGGGCTGGCAGGGATTGAAGTAGCAGTTGTCTTACAGAAAGGAAAACGGCTACAAAAAACTGATAGTTCGATATATTTTTTTCTATTTCTAGTGATACGCACGTAAGGCAACAGTTGATATTGTCTAGAACAGTTTGATTTTAGTACGTCCCGCAAATTTCATAGTGTCATGACTTTATATACGTGTACCTGTCGATGTTTTCGAAGATATATCAGAATATTGATTCGGACTAAAAAAGGTCCACAAAAAGAATCGCTAATTTAATTAACCGTATTGTGCAATTAGTCTGGCATAACAACATGTTTCTAATTCACACGTTCCTGAACAGATCATCTCCTATCAGACAGCATTTACGTCCAATTTCAATAAGTCTAGCTCCAATTTGAGCATTTAATCGCGATGCGATAATGCCTCAAACAACCCCTGCGCCTGTGGCCCAGCGAAAACAACAAAGTATCTTCGTTGAATTCTGTCTTCTGTTGTATTTAGACGAACTAAAGTGTTCCTTGGCTGTTTCCGCTTTTACGTCCGAACAAGTACTTGCTCACTTCAGTTGATCAGTTCCGACAACGTAACGAAATCGATCAGACATTCAGTCCCGATAACCAGTAATATGGCAACGACTCCTGTTAGACGTACTAGTAGCAGCAATGGCAATTTTTATATATATATATTGTTTTTAGTCCAGTTAATATTTGAGTGTCTATCTCCTGTTGTGCTGAATCGAGGATTTCATAGGGACGTATTTACGTGTACGCTGTGCGTGTGTTTATTGATCGTTGAGCGAATTCACTAACAACTACCGCTCGATCGAACAACTTAACGAGCTGACCACGATACCAAGTCGTTGACAAGCGCACGTTATCATCACTGGTCCCAATAAGTGTTTATCCTATTGTTATTATTATCGAATAGGATGATAACATCAGATTGTCTGCTAAAGAGCCTTGTAGGGCGACATCTATCTATAGTTGAAGAAGGCTAAGAGTTGGCATTCTGAGCCAATACCTAAACGCAGTACGTAAAAGCGGAAACGTTTATTAAGGTACCTGCTTTTCAGGCTGTAAGCAAAAGTAAAGGTCATGGTGTCAGGTACGCTACAGGAGTGCACAGGCTTATCAAGTCATCTATGCACATCTGGTTGGTCCATATCGATTTATATAACAAGTGACAAAGACAAACAGAATGAGTTCGCGACACCCGTTATAAACACTCGCAACTATTAGCACCTCACGTACGATACATCGACCATCAAACTGATAATTTTATTTCACATCAAGTTTTTTTACCACGCATTTGAACAAAAACAATGAGATAGAAAAAAAAAAATATTAAACGGCAAAAGATATCCGTGAAGATAGAAAATGCAGTGCCTTTAACAGTTGAATTCTAACAATTAACTTACGCGGAGCAGTTACCTTTCGCCAACCGCTTTACAATAAAACTTCCACTAACGAAGTATGCGTTTAGGTATATATCATTTGAGTCTTGCGTTTATGCTCTAACTGTCAAAAAAAATAAGCTTTATTTCTTATGCTCACACGGTTCGGATCTAAACCTGTTTCAGGCCGAATGACTATCGGAATTCTTGATTCCTACAGGTTCATATATTGATTTTTGCTGATTTAATATGACACGCGCATATTAACCGGCCTATTGCTTGGACACGGTGCATTCAGGACAGGAGTGGCGGTCAGAATTCGTCGTAACTTAACAATATAGCAAACTCTTGCCAGCGCTTCAATGTGGTAGCTCATGTTTGATGTTGTCTACAAATGCCGCAGATTTATCAGACATTGGCCATTATATTATATTTATATATACACTTCAGCACATTGCATCAGGTGCCGTTGATCCGGTCGAATATGAAAAGTGTACGTTAGCTAGTCAGGCTCACGTCGACCAGTGCCTAACGGGCGACAGAAACTATAATTTAGCGCTCAAAACCAGACCGCACCTGTGAGGCCTTCGTGAAAATTCTACAACGAAACGTTGTCAGGGCTCCGTCAAATTTCAATCATATGGCAACAAGTGGAGATTATCGAAGCTTTCCGAGCTAGAATTTATAAGCGGCGCAGAGGCAGACAGCAGCTTCAGCTCCACAAAAACAAAGAAATGACACGGCTGAAAGCTGCGATCGATTGTTAGCAGGAACTACCTGAGAAAAACAGTCGACCATGGAAGCAGCCGTCGCTGCTATGGAGCTTAACTATGCAAAATTTTTTGCCCCCTCTAACTTTTCATCCACCAAAAAACCATACAGCATTACTTTCAAAAATGACGATCGTTTATAGGTAGATAAACATGGACAAAAAACCTATAGTTTTGCGCATTGTTGAGACAGACAGACAGACAGAGAGAGAGAGAGAGAGAGAGAGAGAGAGAGAGAGAGAGAGAGAGAGAGAGAACTTTTGTGTACCACGATCAGAAAATGTAGTTCACCTGTGACTCTATTATTTTTAAGCTGCCGGAGTCCACCCCAGTTTGTGGAAAAAGCTTAATAAGCATACTCTAATTCATCTCAAGGATGTATTCTGTATCCACTCGATATTTGAATGGGGTCCATGCTTAAATTCACGTGAGCTTTTTTCGGGCGTAATAAACATAGATCTGTTTGATAGAGGAATTTCACCACGGAGCATCATTCGGAACCGAAGGTAAATAATATTAAAGTCGTCATATGTTCACGTCAGATGTCCTCCGCTAATCAACTTCACTGCTATTGTATTGTCACACAGGGCATGACCATACAATAGCTTTGTTGTTTAAAATAACTTTATTGTGAAAATCGCAAAAAAAAACACCAGCAGATCTTGGCCGGTGGACGATGCATGCAGTACGCAGTCAAACGGGCCACGTATACGCAACTAGGTGATTCGTCCATCCACAAGACGAGTCTAGCTATGCGAATGAACGAAGCACACGCAAACAGAACTCGAAAACGTTTCGACCCACTTCCCTCGGTCGAGACTATTAAAACACCTCGTAACGAATCCTCGTCAAGCGGGCGTCCAAATGGCCTTCAGCTAGTAAAGCATCCCCTTTTTATTTTACTTTTGGATTCGTATTTAAGTATTCCTTTGTTTTTACAGTGTATATGCAAAAGAAGTACAAGAAATAACGAAACATCCAGGCCCATTCATTGTGGTCCGCTATCTTCACCTGTCTTTATGTTTCAATGTGTATATACATATTTTTTTTTCTAAAAATTCAATGTACAGGATAAATATGGTGCGATTTGTATTCAAAACGGACAAAAACTGCTAACGACTACGACGGATCTAATAGCGATGCGGGGCTAGACCACCAGCAAACGGCACATCACCCGAAAGATTTGCTCGTAAGAACGCTGCGGATACATCGCAAAACAACAACAACAACACGCCGTCTATGTTCGTAGCTGCGGCGCGCCTGCTGCCGTCGCTTACGGCGTTACGGTGACTGATAACAATGGTCGTATGGCTTCGGCTGTAGAGAAGATATCTGGGTAGGAGAAGAAACAGAAAACGACGACGTCTTAAGTACGTTCGTCGTGCAGTCGAATTGGGCACGACGGCCACTAGCGTCCAGTAGTAGGCTCTCGCAGTGGCCTTCGAACGTGTCGCGTTTAAGAATCAACATCAATGCGATATCTTGTTGTTTGATCCATACTTTTTTGTGACGGGATAGCACAAGTCAAAAAAGCTGCTGGTTGCGCCCCAGATCCCCTGGAAAAAGAATAGAAAATCGAACAGTAGATCATTGACAAATGTTCAGAAAGAACGAAATAATAATGATAACAACAGCAACAAGGAAAAACTAGAATTAAAGCGCTCACCGTTCAACCATTGACTACTGGATATCGTTTGGACAACTAATGGTCACAATTGTTTCTAGGTATTTTCGGCATTCTGTTTTTTCGTATGCCTTTTATTCTAAGAAATTATCTATAATCTGTTCCGTATATAAACACGCCGCATGTACATGACGTGAACAAGGATGCGCCTGTGTCCTGCCGTAGCTCAGCACGTTCGGTCGATATCGAAATACTGGCCGAAATTTGCTCCGCTTCGTAGCGTTAGCCTTCATGGCATGTTCTTTAACGCGGCGACGGTTGTTACTGATAAACCAAAATCATAGAAGGCCAGCGCCACATGACTTGCACAGTTGTATCTGCATACGCCGATACTACTCATGTGTAAACAAGGACCGAACGTTCAAGCGCTACTAGCCCCCATTGCCTTTACTGCATACAGGAATGATAGTAATGTTCGACATAGCTGACCAACTCGCCGGCCGATCAAACTGCAATCAGTCGATTGATGGGCACGACGGGGGTCAAACGACGGCGCGTTGCAAGGAACGTCTGCTTACCTCGAGTAAATCAAGCTGACGTCCAGCCGGTATAACTAGCTAGATGAAAAAGGGTCTTGAGCCATTTTCGCTTACGCAATCAACGGCGCGCTGCGTTATCTTTCGCCTTTACCACTATAAACACTGACTGGGCTTACTTGGAATCGTGAACGAAAACAGGAGCCATCAAAAATCAGCAAAAAACCTCCCAGTAAGGCTACCATCAGGCGCCCGCTCCCACAGAAATTGTACGGAGGCCCTTTAAACTGATAATTAAAGTTTGGCCACAATTTGACGTCTATTAATTGACGGTAAACGCTGCCAATGGAAATTAGTTCAACTTCAACGACTAATGTATATACCTTTGGTTATATTTCACTCACATGATGTATAATAATAGTCCCGTTTTTTTATGATTAGAGACAATATGCGAACGAATGAAATTTTTTTGCCGTACCTTATTCGCTTGTGTATCGGAACGTTATTGGCCTAATTAATATACTACCAGTTCCTTTTATTCATTTTGACCCGGTCTGATGAAACGGCACGAAACAGTAATGCGTTAGGCGTTAAGCAAGCGCTAGCTTGTGTGACGAAATGATAAAGTGAGCGTTCGGTTATATTCAAGTTTCTTATTATTTGATATAATACGTTGATCAATGGCGGCCTCCGTAGTCGCAGTACCGCTTAATAGAATAGAAATAATCTGCGAAAGCCGTGAAGCGGCGGTGTACCCGCTGACACTGCCACCGTTCGAGTAATTATAATAACTTAGCAGCGATAGTAAGTCGGCAGCAGCATCGCCAATTGGTGTGAGGAAATTTATATCTTGCTCATAATGGCGTCAAAGAAAAAACGACAGATATAGCTAAGCTAGCTAACGGCGCTCGACTGTTAGGGACGTGTCCGTCAGTTCGGGATGCAGTGGCCGTCTGCAGCAGGCACTGTTTTTTTTCTTAGCACAAGAACGGCGAAGCAGAGCCAAACTCAAATGGACGTGACTAAAGGCATTTGGCGCTCGTGACGAGTAACTAGTGGCGACGGGGGCAACACTTCGTGGTCGAGGGGACAAAGTATTGCACAGCAAAACTAAGATGGCCACCGAACAACAATAACAACTGTAGCTCATTTTAAGGAGACAATACGGTTTCTTTCGGAATGTTTGGGGACTCCGTGAATTCCTCGAGGAAGGCGGCTGGCGACCTGTTATGCCAGCTCCGGAATCATTTTTCCTTTCGCTTAGGACCTCTCCAGCTGTGGGATAGGCCGCCGCGGAGTAAGAATTACCCAGAGAGGCAGATCTGACGTAGAGACGACGAACGCCACATTGCAGCTCTGTAGAAAAAAAGGCCGGAAACGGTTGTTAACTCAGACGAAGGTGTCACGTCGATTCCTGATGCTCCTCTGATTCCCGTTGTCGAGGCCTCTGCCACTTTTGGGATACGCAGTACATTGCTCTAAATGCGTACTCGTGGTTGCCAGAGAAAGCCAATGAAAAAAGTCGAAGCATTGACTTTCTTGCCTCACCTTCCCCCGTTCTGCTCTGGCTCGTTTTGATGTCGCTGTCATTCGTTCTGCCGCTTAGTCAGCCAACCAGCGTTAGCTTACGGCTTCCGTAGTTTAGAAGTTATGCGCGATGGGCACACCACGATGCCGAGTGCGCGAGACGAGCAACGGAAGGAGAAGTAGAAAGGAATTAGGTTGTTCAAAATTCCTTCAGAGCCGTTGTCGCAGCGAGTGGTATGGCGTCAGACGATGACTCGTAGAAGTGGTGGTAAAACGATGTGAGACTATGGCAATGGGTACCAGCAGCTATAGGTGAAGCGTAGTGCTAACAAAGTGTGACACAGCGCTCTCCAGGAAGCCTCGTCTGGGGCAGCCGATCAGCAATATAGGTAGTCACGGTACCGTCGGTATGGTTTGTTGCACCGACCGATGACCCGTACAGAGCCGATACTGTTGTTAGAAAAAGACGCGGAGTCTTCGCAAGAACGACGAAGAGAGGTTAGAGATGTGGCCAAGGGGGCAAGATGAGCTGCTGATAGGCAGTGATGAAATTCTACTTCGGAATTAGGAGTGGTACTAACGTTCGTATGCCCCATTTTTGGAGACAGAAGAAGGAGCCATGTAGGTTTTACAGTTGGTGACAGCAGTGATTCACGGAATAGGAGTGAATCTGAAGTGCTGTTTAGCCATAACTACAGCATGAAGCAAATTCCGAAGTGCGTCATGGGCAAAAATTATGGACTTTGCGCTCTGCGGGTGCCATATCAGATATTATCTGTCATGAGCGTATCCTTAGCACGTAAGTTTTATATAAATTTACACCGCTCCGAGATCGTATCAGTAGCGTCGTATGTACTACAAAGGAGTTTAAATTCTTTTATGTTTTATATTCTTTTGACAGCGATAGGTTAAATCAAGCAACATAGGCCATCGACATCTTCGGCATAACGCGCAGTTCCCTTCCTTCGTCGTCTTCTCTGCGCAGATACATGTATAGAAGCACCTCAATTTTCATCAACATAAGTGTTCATCGTTTTACCATTCGTTCGAAACCGTTTGGATAGTGCGGGACAAGAAGTGACACTGCAATTTTGGATCAACTGTATGGCCTGAAACATATCAGATCCTTTCAGATGAGCCCAGATTGTTCGGTGTCTCTGGTAATCATTGCGTGTTGAACATTGACCACGGATGAATTAAGCGCAATCATCGCAGCCTCGAGTACTTAGTCGGTAGCGTTTTCCGATCGTCTTTTTGCCAAACTTTCCAATCGAGTTGCTGTTTTGTTATTTATTTGAACTGGCGAAAATACGGCCGGAACTAACAAGCTAAGAAGTACGTACTGTTTAGCTAAAAAAAATACGGAAATTTTCACAATCTCACGTATGCTGTACATGTCTGTGATTGTAAGGTAGATTCGTTCATCGTTTTAGCCAAATTTCTTCCACATCATCTACTACGTAAACGACGGGGTATGGTTTTTATTTTTGGTGGGAAATGTTTTTTCTTGTGACAACGACATCCGACTAACTGACCCATTTTATCGTCGTTACGTTATAGGAATTTGTCTGGGTCGATGGCACCCGTCGATGGCGTTGACAGAGCGACCATCCAAATTATATTACTAATGTCAAAAGCTTGTCAGTGTCTCAAATGCCGGCCGAGTAGCCGATCGTCACCCATTACATAGGAAATAATAATGAACCATTTAGTTACTGCCCGTATCTATTACTATGCAGCGTGAGAAAGCCCTATTGCAAAGTCGTCTATTTACATTTGATGATTGAGTGGAACATAATTGTTGATGAAGGAAGAAACAGCTCTAGCATCAACAGTATCCCAACGCAATACAGATTCTTACCGTTTACTGTTTACGGTCCATAGACTGAGACGTAACTTTACAGATAGCACGATCGTGGCCAGGACCGAAATCCTGCAGAGCGTTGCATAACGTACTCCATTACCAATTCGTACGTTATGCAACTCTCCTCGAAATAGCTTATATCTTTCGTTTGTTTCGTTCTAGCAAACACGTTTAAGGTTGATACGGACAGCGTACAACTGCGCGTGATTACGGGCGGTACTTTGGCCCTTGCATGCAAAAACATAGACCACCATTCGCGGTATTTTTGCCTCCTCCTGCGCATATTAAACATATACCATAACCATTATTCTATCGTAGTAATGGTACGTCAATGTTAATATCAGCAGCGTACTACTGTTATAATTATACCTGTATATATATGCCAAGACATGATAAATTTAATCTATTACGTGTATACATATGGGTTAGTCCAATCAACCCACTACAGTACCTCAAGCTGGCCTTCATACTCACGTAAACATGCCGCTTATAATGCGTCTTCAATTTTACCTATTCATCTATGCTTGAAGCCGCGAGATCTACCAAGCTCGAATGAACTTCGTTTCTAGTTTCGTCATTTCATATAACTCCCTTTTATTGTCGGCCACGTCATCACAGCCGTTCGGCTCCCCCCGCTAAACTCCTCGGGTCCTTCCAGTGCAACGCAGTTCTGTTCGGTCCGTTGAAGTCGTGCGAGTCCGTCATAGTAGATTCGTGCAATACGCGCCGAAAGTAGCCACAAGTCTTTCGGCGGTTCTGGCGATTCCGAGTCGGCCAGGGCTCGCAAAGGGGAAACAGTCACTGAGGTACTTTATACTGAATATCTCTTGGCGTCTCGTTTGAGCTTGCGAATAGAAACTGGGGCAACTTCCTCCGCTGTGAATTTGGCTGGCACGTTTCGCGTGGTATTGGATACTAACCGGTGTCGGTACGTACTTCGACCTGACTATGCCAGACTGTCAGATCATCTCAAAGCTCGCGTGCCCGTGGAGGACAGTATACAAATGCCCAAGAAGCAGTGGAATCAGGTGGTCGTCAATGCTGATTGAGGCACGAAAGGAGAAAAGTCTAGTGCGTCGTTCTTGATGCTTATATTTCCTTCTGCCAGATATGAGAACATCCAAACAGTCCAGCTTCTCTCGAGCATACTGTTTGAGTATTTATTATGAAACTGGCTGGTGATGAGGTAGAGGTGCTTGTCTGGCCGGTGCGAAGCCATCACCATAAGCGCTAGTCTAGGACAAGGCCATATGCAGCTCAACACGCATTCGCATATATCGTCATATGTTAGGTATCATTTCGTTGTAGATATTTTTATAGCATGCATCTATAGGCTAAAGAGAACGCAATTAGCAACGCTTTGTATTGAAATATATCATGCTCGTTGTTACGCATCTGATTCCATTGGAAGTTCGATAGCCATCTTAGGCAGACGCGTAGGACAGACAATGCTAAAAAAGCGGCTAAGTTGATAATATTGGCGATTAATTTGTGATGATTATAATTACTCATAAAATTGCGCATAAGAATCATAGCTAGCAACGACCGTTGAAATTATTCTTACTATTTTTATCCTCTCTTTCTTTCCCTTCTAATAAACAGGTTTGTTACGGTCAATTGAGTTCTTTCACCGCACGTTCATTAGGTCCATCCAATCGATGAAGCGCTCCAATGCGGCGCAAAAAGAAGCTTTCCGTAGCCCAGAGACGCTAAGAGCCTCACAGTTTCAGGAACAGTCACCTTTCACTCTAAGTACAGGGCGGGACTGCTGCAACAATGCAGGAGAGTACCAAAATGCAATGAAAAAGAACCGGACTTTTTTCTTAATGAACGCCTCGATCATGAGGCAATTTTCTTTTAACCATTATTTTCTGTCCGTACAGAAGGATCGACAGGCAACGGTTTTTTGATGGGGGTCGGTGTGGAAGGATCTGCGTCGTATCTGTGTCCAAACTTTCATTCGTGTACACTATCGCTGGCCGCCATTTTTAACAGCTGCACTGGTGCCCGCTGCTGTGTGCAGCTGTTAGGACGCCGACAAGGCCTCTTGACTGGGAAGTAAGAGGCAGCGGCTAAGACAGGCGTCTTGTGAAAGGCCCTTCGCCGAGGCATCCGCATTTAGCCGAGGACAATGTCTGAGAGCGGTGCCTGGAAGTGTTACACGGAGTCACTCGCCAGCTCGCCGCCATTCTTTGAAATAGCAACCCGAGTGAGAGCGAAGTTTTTAACTGTAGATAGCAAACGTTGAGAACCAGTCGTTGGTTGTCGCCAGGGGCAATTTACTTATACCAGCAGTGACGACAATGAGCGCACTTGGAATTCGTGCGCTCGTCGTTCTTTAAACTCATTCTTGAAATATAACAGTCGCAGAACGAAGAGCGAAGTCTGTGGCGTGAAGCTCGTGGACAGTGGAAGTCCCTAGATAGGCAAGGGTGACCGGTCTGAGTGAGCAGGTATAAAGTGCAGAATGATACAGTGACAGAATCTCATTTTCGTACAATGAGGAGTCAATTTGGGTTAGCTCAACGTGTTTGAACATTCGCTTTTTGAGGCCGTCCTGCGCGCTTCATTCTGTGAACTAGTTTTAAGATGAAAACTGGAAACTTCAAGAGAATTCTAGCTGAGCTATATATGAGTGTACTTATTTAATTTATTGATCTAATATTGCTTCCCATGTTAAATTGAACCGACGTAGATCACTTTGTTAGTACATATACGTTATCATTATGACTAAGATTTTCAACAGCCAGTTATTTTCCCTATGGATACTAAATGTCTTTCAAAATGGGTAATGTAGTATAAAGTATGAAACGTGGTTTTATTTACAATACGCAGCCAGCGGTAGATCTTATAGCTTTTGTCACTGAATCTTGATTTCCGATCGTTTATGATAAAAAGATTGTGGTAATTCACGCGGGAGGATTGATGATTACGCACCAATCGATATTAGCAGTTGCATGGATGGCCGCGTATTCTCGGGACCGGCGGAATTTCACGGTTGTCGATTGGTTTTGTCCAGATACGCAATAAATCGAGCTTGTGAGGTGTCCAGGGGACGAGTACATAGAGTCCCTCAAAGAAATCTGCCAAATGGGGTTGTCAAAAGCTGCCTGGAAGCATATGGCAGGTCGCAGGCTGTATGCTAATGTATACATATCTTACATTATCACACTTTATTACACTTATCTAGGATTAATTCCACTAGTGAAACGACTTATTTTATAGGCGCAGATTAGGCACGCAGGTTGATGTTGAAAGGAAGCTAGATACGATTCGGGACTCAGTCATTAGCTCGCTTATCATAGAAGGAGAAATGTAATTATAAATAATGGGGAGAAAACTGATCTTGCCAGCAGGTTGAGCCTATCCTTGGTCTAAACTTTTCTAAGCATGCGGTGCCATCGGTGATGTTACGCCGATACGTGTGTGATCCGTCGAACGGCTATCGGCCGATACAAGTCCGAATTCTTGGTCCTAAAGCGATAGCCAGCGTGGTGATTCCTAATACGACGGCCGTCACTCGAGAAGAGACCTTTGCCTAATATCTGTTTATTTATCAAGTGGAAGAAATAGAGAAAAAGTTAGCATAAGTCACTCGCTGACAACGGTAACGAATAGAGTTCAGTATTTTCCTTTTTAATCAATGTCGATTACGACGGACGCTCGCTATCGTTGCTGCCTATGAAAGCGGATTCAACATTTATCGTCCGACATCGGTGATAGCATCACGCGTACGAGCGTCGCCAAGACACGACAGAAAGAAGAGAAGCAAATGAGCGCTTCTCGCCTGACGCCAAACAGCCAGGTCCCTCATAGAGGAACACAAACGAATGAACTGCTACTCAGAGAAACGTTAACAGCGGCGACGACGACGACGACGACGACTACTTCAGTGACAGCCACAGTTATAATAACAGTGACGTGGCAAAGCTCAGAGGCGGAAGGCAAACAGAAACACCAATCAGGAATCCCGATAACGAAACACATGCGTAGCTAGATCAGAGATTTAAGCCCCACTGAAAAACAAGCTTAGATAATTACAAAATGTTACAATAACCTATCATAGACATATAGTAACACCTATAACCTGCAAAGGATCAACTTGCGGGCACGCGTGAGAGAGATATCTAATTATTCGTTTCCCGTACTTACTATTTTCTAACTACAAGAAAGAACTTGACGAGAATACGTTTGCTTGATAGAGACGCTCGCGCAGCGATTAGGCACATATTGTATGTATTGTCATAAACATGTTTGTTCTAGATACAGTTGGCTGACTAGTCATATGTATTTATTTGGTCCGCTCATTTACACTAGAATCAAATAAAAGGGCAACTTCCACGTTGATGAATCACCATCGCCACTGATACAGCACGAAGTCGTAGCTGGCACTTGTGATATTTATCTATTCCGGAATAGAGTAGGCCAGCCCTGTCTTAATCCATGCTAGTTCGACACGGTACGGTAAACAGAAGCCAGCGCACGCTTCGAAACATCTAGCCTGCTTGATTTAGCTCAATGAATGACAGGAAATGATGCCGCAATCGAAAATTAACCATATAGTCTTTGTTTACAATGGCTTCCACATGGTGCCGTTATACATCGCGCTAGAGAAAAAAAATGCTTCGAGAAAATTGGACTAGATACAAGTTCGAAAAGCTAACTGAATTTTGTTCTATTTAGATAAGCTCAACCTTATTAGTTAAACAGCAACAGCAATGGGCAACAAAGGAGTAATGTCCGTTGTTGTTACCCCATGCTGGGCTCAGCGGTTGATGTAGCAGTGAGTAGGCAACTCCTGGCCTAGCCCCCTGCCGCCGGTCCGAGAGACCCAAGCGGCAGAGTGAAGGCCACGAACTGATGCAGTATGCAATACATATTATCCTTGAATAGATATTCTGACGAAGGTCAGAAGAAAAAAAAACTACTCAAAAAACGACCAGTTGATTTTGGAGAAGTTGATGATGTGTGCCATCGTTTCTGACCGTTAAAATCAAACGACTCTCGATAATTAAAGCGTACTGTTATGTATCGCAGTGCCTCTGAGTAACATAGATGATGTATCGTACGCTATTTGTGAGTGGGCTTCAGTTCGAGTTAATCTATTCAGGAGCAGTCTTTTTATCTTCAGATCGAGCTGTGTCATCGAATTTGTTTTCAGGAAGAAGAAAAGGATATATTTTGGCTGTGAGTGAGAATTGTATTGATATAGTTACTCGGTCGCTTTACACGTTACTTAAGCCCATCGCCAGTGAAACAAACTTGAGCCCCCAGCCATTTATCACCTTTAGATCGCTACTGTTACCCCGTTGATGGTCGCACTGGCCACGTCAGATGTTCAGTCCCAGACTGTACTGCGTCCGGTCTATGGATAGGTGTTCCTTCAGCGCTAGTTTAGAATAGGAGCCGTTACTAGATCTGATTATTTAGCCATAAATTAGACTTACGCCAACAATACTATAGCCACTGCCGGCACTGCGGGACTTTGCAGGGTCTCGTCGACGCTGTTTTTGTTCACTTTAATAATATTTAGTTAAAGTAGAATAGAGAAGACCGAGCAGTTCCGTTGTGAGCAACGAATTATGAACCGTCGACGCTGCACAAAAACAAAGTCGCCGGTAGGGGGCGGGACTTCCACTTTACGTTTTTGCTATAAGTGCTACTCTATCTGAGTTATTCGGGTCTAATACAAACAAAGTGCTGGTGTCGCGTATGTGTGTATTGTATGAACATCTGCAGTCATCGCTGTAACAGTGGCAATATATTGATGATTATAGAAGCAGCAGGCGCGATTGCGTCGAAGTAATAGAAATATGGCACTTTTGATAGGTGGTCTCGTTATTCAGTGCGGAACGCTCGTTCTCGTCGTTTCAAAGAACGATCCCATGCGTCCGTTAGTACGGCGTTCATCACGGAGGATTGATCATCTGGCTGCTAATGCTCCTATTTTTCTATCGCTGTCACTAAGCTGGAGTGACTGAGAGTAATTTTACCTAATCATCTCTCCATTACGTTGAGATACAATTGTGTCTGCGTCTACATTCTAATGGCCTCATGCTAAAGCCGCTTTTGGTATTGGGAAAGAACTTCGGAAACGCGGCCAGCGTTTCCAGCTAGAACTGCTACTGCCGTTGCTAAGCTGCGGCTATTAATTCTGTGGTACAATATGCCAAAAGATCATCGGCACCTGGATGGCTGAGGCGAAAAGCCGCCTGAGCCATGTCCGAGGAGTAGTTGGCTAGGTCGATTCTCCGAAACTGCCAGAATCAGGGTGTGGTTAGGAGCAAGTATTGTCCAATTTTTTAATGTTGATTTACAGCTCAATCAGAAGAAGCCGGGCAGTGTCGAAAATAAGTTATTGTCTTTGACGTTCTGATCCTTGATCCTGTAGTCAATGTACCGCTAGGCATGTTGCCGACGACGACGACAAGAACTTGGTTGACCTCGTCCAACTTTAAGCTAGAATATAATCAAATGATATGGTGTTGATACACCATAATCGTTTGCTGACGCCTCCTATTGCCCAGTACATGAACTAGTTCAACGGCCAAATGCAATTAAAGTTGCTCAAGTAAAAATTAAATAAGTTGATTTCGAAACAGAAAACACGATTGAATACACATATTCATTAGTCCTCACTTATCATACAACAGCTTATATATGCATATATATAAGCACTTATAGAAGAGCTTATATATATATATATATATAAGCGAAATGAAGGATGCACAGAGTTTCCATATGTCATTTGTGGCCTAAGTAGCTGTCCTATTTCGTGACATATCGCAATACCGAATGATATCGCGACGTTGTCTTTCCACTGAGAAAAAAGGTAGTTGATTTGTTTCTTTCGCTGGCTGAAGGGCGCTGATGGCAGCCGAACGAATAGTAAACGTTTGCGCCGTAGAGCTGTGAAGTTGCTGGAACGATTCACGCGAAGGGGAAAAGCAATGGAAACTGAAAGAGAAACAGATCAGCGGTCACGACGCTCGATATATCTGACTAGTGGCAGCCCTTCGACGCGCCCTCTACTGGAAAGGAAAATGCTCAGCAACGATCCGCGCGCCATCGTCAACAGGATCGACGAAATTTGCTGTGGCGTATCGGAACCACGAACGACGAAACTCAGCTCTTCACAAGCCTCTTTTCTAAACTATACCATTGCCAGTAACGTGCCACAGGCCGTCACAATATGCAACAGTCAAAAACTATTCTCCCTTCTCGCGTCTCCTGTTCGCTGGAAGATCGACCAGTTTGAGCGCTCGCGAGCCACTTACGCCTCGGACCGCTTGGTAACATCCAGTTCTACGCGTCCAAATAATTGTTCTAAACGGGCAAGAGCTAATGGCCATCCTTCGAAAGCTTGTTACTACCGTTCACTATTATACGAAGTAACGAATGTCTTACGCCTGGAAGAGGCGGGAGGAAAATAGTGAATAAAATAAGCTAACGAATACATTACGCGAGCAATCAAAGAGAAAAAAAAAACGAAGGATTCTATAACAATTTCAGCGACCGACAACCGACCGACGATAACGCCTGGCTTCCTAATATTGCGATAGAACACCAGGTGATAAAGGTCGTCATGCTAGTTGTCTAGAACATGTCGAACAGAACTATAGAGAAGAAAACGCTCCTCATACAAGTCCGCAACGAATTTGCTTATCAAATCTAGTGATCTTCAATCTAGTTGAGCAAGAAAACCTTTTATTATTAACTATTCTATTGGCTTAATCAAACGAAACGCTTCAGCATGTAGCGTTACGTCCGTCTGTAGCTATGTCGGAATTAGAAAGCAGCTAAGGAATATATACGCATTTTTAGGTTCGTTTTATTATCAAGAGATATAAGCCAGTTCGGCCTAATGCCACAATAAGTACCCAATATTTGTGCACGCCACTCAGTCGCCAACAGCTGCTGCTAATGTCTATTTCACCCCCTGCTATGCGACATTATAACTGTAACAATGTTGAAACAATTCTGACTTTGCTTATTGATCGGATAGTTTAATGTTGCGGCCGCTGCGGACGTTTCCGGAACCTTATGCGATACGTAAGGCTGCGGATCGTCATCCGAAGCTCGTTCTAAGCCTGCGTCCGTAGATAATTAATGAGGACTAACAGGGATAGCGCCGTTTTTATGATGAGAGAACGCTTCTGACTGGACGCAGTCACCATGCGTGGGTGTTTTATGTTGATAGAACAATTAGCAGGTTAAAGGTAGCAGCCACCCCCCAATGAGTTCCTGCCTCTATCGATATCCGGTAGGCTCGCAAAAATTGACGTAGTGCTTTCTTAACTGGATAGCCGTGCAATGGCTTTGCTTGTTTGCCTATGTTGTAACGCAGATATAGACGATTAAATAGGCCGTAACCGCTTGCGTAGATACAACTGAATAGTTTAGATCCATAATACTATCTACTACTACTAAACGACTTACCGGATGCGGCTCGTATTGTGCAGAGCTTCTATAAACGAATTTTTTTATGTGCCAAGAAAACGTACTGACGAATCATCTCGCATTCTAAAAATCCGAGATATGACAGTAGAAGACTGAGTATCCTCGACTGAGTCCATTCATTTTGTATTTGTCCGCTTACTTACCATATTCTCACCAATATCAGCCTCCCCAATAGCTACTACCATCTGTACATGGTCACGGTGATAATGGGGGTGGTTATGGAGACAGTAGTGATATGTTTTGAGCTCTCCACGATCGTTTGGTCATCGAATGCCGTGTCGGGTTCTGCTGGAAAAGTAACCGTGCCATCGATAAGATGGCGTCATGATCAGCGTGGTGCAGGAGTTTAACATGAGCAGCAATTCGATGGTGAGTATGATAATAGGCACACATTAAGGCCTCGTTTAAAGCAAACCATTGTCCTTTTTTCTCGATTGAGAGCTCGAGGCCAGTCGGTAAGATGTCACAGCGAGAAGACAAGTTTCTTACCTTAGCAAGACAATAGGTTTCTTCGAATTAAAACGACGAATGCGTCACGATACAGACGATAACATGCGAGCTTTGGAAACATCGTAATGCCAAATGCTTCACTAATTATTACGATTAAGGTAATTGACGGGAGATTTATTGCCGATATATCATTGATATTATTGTCACACTTATGTCGATCTCGGACAACAGTAGCAGTTCGTGATGAGTCACGAACCAGCTGATATGTACATCAAGTAGCACAGCTGTGTACATTTATAAGCTGACTTGTTTTGTTGTCGTCTCCTCGGCACTATTAAATGGACCAACTGTTCGTGGGATTATTAAACATCAGAAACATTTCATAGTAGGAAAGCTCTGAAGGTAAATAACTACTATGTTTTACAAATATTTTTCATATGTACACACCGCTATCATTGAAAAGCTGCTGCCGCTTGAATTAGGACGTGCACCCATAGAACGACGAATGATGAGGCCTCACTGCCTTTCAGTTAGATGGCACCTTACACGTCCTCTCTCTCATAAGGTTCGCTTTATCCTACACTAAGATGAATAATCCCATGCATTTCAACAGGTAGTGTTCTGTTATGTACCATCAAGTGCCTGCGGCACTGATTACCTGGTCTATTTGCATTAATGACGACTTTCCACGTGGCCTTCGCTATTCCGATGCTAGCTTTTATATCGACTATGCGTCCATCACTACCGTCGTCAGGCTTTTTTTTTTTTTAGCAACTTCGTCACTTTCGCAACAACAAAAGGGGCTACGATCACCTTTGAGCGGCGTTACGGTTGAAACAGCGGCAGTAACTTTATTTTTTCGTCGGAATATCCGTGGCCAGTATCGGTGTGTTCATTATAGGACCGCTAGCGCGATATCGACTCACAGCAATGACGCTAAACAACAAGGTTCCATGAAGGAGGTCACGCTGAGTGGAAGGCTATGAACAGCGTTATTGAGACAACTCTTGTCAGTTGCCGCCGGACGGAACCACGGAGCCAACAGCTTTGTCACCATCCGGTAAACCTCGACTGCAACAATGTCCCTTATCTTGCAACGTTTTCGGTGCCTTTTTTGTCGATTTTTCAACTTCCTTCATAGAAGGCCTGCTTCCACAGTGTTGTACGCCCTATTCAATCCAGAACAACTTGGTATGATTTAAGCCTATGCTATACTGGTATTCTAGACCCTGCGCCCTGTATAGAGAATGTAGTTACTTGAGTAGCAAAAAATTAGATGGCGGCTTAACTTGTATTAAATGAAACCCAAACAGGCGAGCGACAATTGGCGTTTGACGACTGTATGTACATGTAGTTGTGGCAATGCTAGACAAACGACAATGGCATTTTCTTCTACTGAAATATACGTGGATCCCTCATTGTATTACGTGCAATTAATGTACTGGTTATGTTCGATGATATGTGCCCGTGCAATCTTCTCGTGCTGGCATGTGAAGATAAGGGAATGTCAAGAGTTTTTGTTGTTCTTAGCGAAAGCAAACCTGTAAAGGCCGGTATTTTTTGTCAGAAGACGCCTCTAGCGATTGGTTTGTAAGGCACTACGTCCTGCTGGCTAACTTGTGCACGACTAGGTTTGCCACAATAAATTAAGTACTTCAATTCGACCAGGTTGTTCTCGGTAGGGGAAAAGCCCACGGCGATCAATCAGCAAAATTCGGAACTTGGAACCGAGCAAATGATAGGAAAACTGGATCTCTAAAATACACCATCAATGGACACCCGATCGTCTAAACTCCTAGCATCCTCTAGCATAAGGACAATCAATGAAATAAGACCCTGTGCAATGCTCTCCATACACCTATACCTGTACCGAGGAACGTCTGCGGGAAAACCAACTGAGCAGCTTCTATCTACTCGGCTCATTTTATGAAGATCAGCCTTTGTAGTGCAAGTATAATGAGAATCAAAATAATTCGTTCAAGGTAGGTGCTTTTGGCCTGGGTTCGAATCTTGGACTAGAGAAAGTGACATTCGACTAAAAACTGCGGTAATTGAAAGACGAATATATATAGTCATTGTACTAAGGGTGTGCTAAGTATATTTTAATCACAAAATGTCGTCATTCAACTCTTATGATTAAGAACAATTTGAAACACCCTGTACAAAATGAAATATTAAAAAAGTCGATGGTTTCTGTAAAATTTATTGTTATTGTTGCCACCTTCCCCGTTGTTGCCGTCTATTAGAAACCAATCGAATTCTATGGCAAATTAAAAACTGGTTTATTTAGAAGATGAACGTAATACGTACCCGTAGCAAATAGGCGGATTGTACATTATTCCACGCCCCATAGTTGCGGTTCTTTAACACGGAGGCACGCAGTTATATTGGACCGCGGCGTATTCCACGCAGTGCTACCTAAATACAGCTATAATTAATAACGTTCCCTCAATAGCAATATAGCGTAACAGCCCCTCAACGTTCTGAACTAACCGGCCGTAATCATATTGCCGTAACCATCGGCGTAAATTGCAGTTGAAGTCTGCGACGCAATATCACCGCTGGCATATTAATATCTGTCAATAAACCTATTGCCTTAAGTTTACCGCGTTCACTCGATCATTTAATGTTTCCAGGAAATGCTAAACTTCGGAAAGCACTGCCTTCTAAATATCCCAACTGTGCCTCTAAGGTCTTTCTCGTATCCTTTATCTCTATCTCTCGTATATTATCCGAATCTACGAAGCAGGTACAGCTTCTATAATACGGAACGCTCAATCCCTGCTAATATCAGAATTTCGACTGCGTACATGCCGAATATAATTACACTTATCTCGAATGTTACCAACGCTTGAAGAAGACCAGCACGATTGTCAAAGGTCCGACACACGCTTCCGCCAGCGAAGACCTCTAGCTTTGATCCGCATCATCGTACAGGTGCTTAGTGATTCACCCGGATCGATATGTATACATATGTTCGACTGTCGACAAGCAACTAACCGTATCAAGCTGGAAACGCTTTTTTCCGATCTTAAAATCGTATTGCTAGATAATGAAATGTGCGCCATCTTCAACTACGACTTTCTGCCATTTTGCTGATAACACGATCATGCCGTGACTGTAATACTTCTGAACGATTTTCGTATCTCTCCATTCAAACGAAATGAGCACCGCTAAGGGAGCTCTGTAGAGGCCGCAACAGATTACAGTTCAATGCGGCAAGATCTTATCGGAATCATTTTTTGCGTTGAAATCCCCGGAACGAAAGCAACAGAACCGTTTTTGAACTGTTCCTTCCGATGACAGGCCAATTTTCCTCATGGGTCTAGGCAGCATTCGTGCCTTTATCGTAATACAATTACAAAATATAGCAAATTTACGCAGAACTTTTACTCATATGCAACGTGCTTCACCTCAAGTCTGAATAGAGGATTTTAGGAAGTTCAAAATAAGTAATAGCTATTGTCACTTTAGCCTGAAAAACGGCTCATGCTTTTTCGACAACTCAAGCAAATATACGTATAGGTCAAACGAACCAGCACTAATCGTTCGAACGCGTCATGTGGTATCCCTATAAAATATTTGAAAGCGTTCCTGTCTCTGTGATGATTGCTGATGGTCCTTTTTGCTTAATGGCATCGGGCGCTATGGTTTCCGGCCGGAGGTGCCTATAACGATGCGACGCTTTAGAATTCGGTTTTTGCCCGTCCATTTGACGTTCGTGCACGACAAGCTCGTCTTCCGTAAGGCACTCCAGGACCTTCGGCGGTGAGCTAGTTCGCTAATGCAAGCAGCGGTAGACTCGTCTCCACGGCCGCCCAAGCATTCACTCGTAGCAGATGCCCAGCTTCGGCAGAACATTAACATGGGCATTAATCAAGTTAACTGCCATCGGTGCGGTGAAGCCAAGCATCTAACTATCATGTACGTCCAGCCAACAGGGCAAGCGCCCAGGTCACTTGGGGTTACCCTATCTCTTATTGATACCCACCCGAACCTAAATGGTCTCCGTTCAACTTTACGTGACGCTGTGAATAACACGTCACTGCAGTGATCTGAGGTAGGTGCAGCTCTGCACTTCAGGTGTTTTCCTGCATCCTTACATCTTGCAGCGGCCACTGATAGAAGATCCCAAATATCCTAATTATCCCCACACATGTTGATGGGAAGCCGTCTAGTGACATAGACGGAGCGGAAGGAAATATGCTTCTTCCACTGGTAAAATACAAATGGACAAGGAACTGCACAAGATGCTGGTTCCTAGCAGCAGTGTTCGAGACGGGCTGAAACTAAACCGACTTGAGGGGGTCGTTGGCTGTGCCAACCAAGCGACCAAGACATCCCGCACAAAAGAAGCCGATCTCCAAGGGACGATAAAAACGGGCAAAAATGCTTTTGACACTGTTTGTACGCTGTAACATTATGCAAGGCGTTAACGCTCGTTAATCTTGCATGGCAGGGTGGGATCAGAGATTGAAAGGGTTATGAGCGATTTAGAAAACATACTTTGTCGCCTAGAAAAACTTATCTATGCAGGCAAACTCAAGGCTAAAGATTATATTTCTGCTATATATTACACGTACCCATGCTATAGAAAACTGTCAAATACCAAACAAATGTTGGCTTCTTGGCAAATTCGTGACGAGATTATCAGAAAGCGAGATAATGACTGTCTAGCGGAGTTCTTTATGGCAATCTTCTGCTAATGGGGCATCATTACATTTCTCGGCGCCATAATAATATTATGTACTACATTGTCATTTTACCCGAACCCTATTCAATACATGCTGATTAGGGTTTACCAGTTACATACATTATATGAAAGAGGAATTGCACGTTTCTACAGTTAACTTCTCCGTATTCCTTCGCCAGGCCTACGGCTATATGCACACACCTCGTTATTCTGGGTTGTCCGGAAAGCTGTCCAGCCTGTTGCCTGCTTCTTATCCCTACGTAGCGCCTCGTCAGAATAAGTGCGCACGGAAGCAATACGCTGAGTAACTAATTGAAAAGCTAAACTCTAATGATGCCACAATTGGTTCAACAACGGTAAACGCAGTGAAGTCAGTCCGTCAGTCATCATCAACATAAGGAAGTAGCCCCCACAACCTCTAGAAATGTCAGTAGGGTACCGAGACGAGAATATGATCGTGTAACACTTGGCCATGTTTATAGTTGTGTATATATGTACGTCTTAGTTATAGCAATCATGCTGTTAGGCTGTTTGACTATCGACGAAGAAATAAGGCGATTGAATCCGTCCTCGTTTACCGTCTTTTCTCGTCAAGAGCCCGCTTTGGTCAACATTGCCGATATGAACGACATGGCCGCGTCGATTCTCGACAACATTCGCTTGTCGACTTGCTCAACTAACATTTACCCGTCACTCTTTCGTTTTTTTTGCCTCTTGGGTGTTTGCTTGGCGTTTCTTGTTAACGCAGCGGTGCCTATCGGTGATCCCGCTAGGAGAATAACAGCATAATCGACCAGAATGCTTAACTAGCACCACTAAATCGAGCTTAACTAAGACACAGCATAATCTATCGAGTACTATCGAACCTACGTTGTGAACAAATGTCAAACAATCCTGAATAAACAGGGATCGACGCTAGGTCTCAGCCGTCAATCTTAACGGGCTTCGAAATAAAATAATACTATGAGCGACAAGAGCTAAATCTGCTAAAAAGAAAAAAAGTGCCACTTAATCTAATAGTTACGTACAAGCGCGAGGGACATAGAGCAGACTGAGGTTTGGTCTTGTTGGTGCAGCGATGATCGTTGGCTGCCCACTAGGACCCCTTAAGTTGTGGCCTATCATGCTACTTCCCGTTGCAGCGTAGAATAGGAAAGGGCAAACAAAGAAGAAACCGAAAAAAGTTAGGCGAGCATCACCAGCCGCAGCAGTAGCAGGAGTCAAGGAAGCTCCGCAAGTCCTATTTCGCTCTTTGACCATAACGCCTGCGGTATTCCACTTATTCCGAGTGTTCCCATTTTTTTTTGCACGGTAACATGCTCGGTTCTAAGTTGTCGCTCCCTTTGCGTTTAATGGTCCGATGGCCTGACGCCGGATCGAGTCGACTATGAAGTAGACAGCGGTGAGCGACTAGCCAGATTTCCTGACTACCTTCTACTGCCTTCGGGTACCCAGGCTGGACCGGGCCTCTTGGAACAGAGGCGGCGGCCGTGGTGCCTACGTACGAGTGTATGCCCGTATCGACAATGGTCAGCGTCGGTGACAGTGTCCGCTAGCACTATGGTTCGCTTACGGTTGTTATCCTTGTTACTGCTTTTATTGTTATGGTTGCGGGCGTCACCGCTGGCGTCGTGACTGGACTCCCTTGGTCTCTCTAGGACCAACACTCGTCCATGGGCATCGCCATGCAGTGCGCTGTAATCCGCGTCAGTTTCTCTATTTGGTTCCACTTCTCCCTTGGTACTCATCTCGATTAGAGGAGAAAGCCCGACCCAGCCATCGTCGACTACAGTACCGAAAGCGATAACAACAACTAATAGAAAGACCACTTAATGCGGCTAAGCGCAGACGGGCTGCCTAACCAGCTGGCTAGCAATTTCTCGCGTTTTATGTATCAGCTGCCTACCAGCGATCAGCGGCTGGCCAGCCATTAGACCATCATGTGTGGGGCCACTTCGTCTGGTCTCGAACGAATACAACTACTGTTAATACTATTCGCAAATGATGCACAGCGTAAAGCAGAGCTCCTTCGAGTTGGTTTCCCCTCTTGATCTTCAAGAAGACGAAGCGCTGAGAGACCTGGTGGAATTCGTCTGCCGTTCGTCTGTTGTTCTTTCGTTACGACAAACGGCCTCGTCAATAGTAGTACCGCCACCGATACTGCCGCAGTACTCCTCTTCGAGAGCGTACACCTACGACGATGAAGTGCAGTGACGTCGATGGCATCTGCGGTAATGTCGGTAGCGCCACGGTGACCGTAGCCGGCGCCGTCCATTGCCTGGCTGCCGATGTCTCCTCTCTACGTAGCTGTATATTGTTGGCGACGCCTCGCTACTCATACTACTTACCTACTTGTCGCGATCGTGTCAATGCCTTAGCTGCCAATTTCATCGCTCGACCCGTCGGTGTATCTTATCGACGGTAATTGCGTCGCCACTGTTTTTTTCTATAGAGTTAAAAAAGACGACAAACTAACTGTCAGTACATCGGCCTGCTTTTCGTTGGCTATCGATGATAGTTCGTCGTTCCGACCGCTGTTGTGGCTGTTGTTGTTGTTGGCCTACTACTCACTTTTCCGCCTCGATGTATCTAGCCAGCACTTTTTTTACTCTTGCTATTTTTTTCGTTCTGTCTAGAGATCACTCTTTGCGCCTGTTGCCACCCGAGCGGATACCTTCTTTAAGAAAGACGACCGCTCTTTCGCGTGCTTGTCTTCCGGCTGATTGTGCCGCTGCTACTGCTGGTGGGACACGACCATGGCACACGTCTTTGTTTACTCGGCGAATGAAGAAAGTATTTGTTGTAACGTGTGCCAAGCCATTGCAGCCGTGGGCAGGCAGAACCGCCAGATAGACGAACAGGCAACCTGGATCCTAATCGGGATACGGCAATGTTGCAACTTTGGGCTTTGGCACCATAGGCACATATACGTGTACGCGCCTATGCGTGGTGCGATACGATAGCCGGCGAAACGCACTAGTCACGGATAACGTGGACCGTTCTGCACTTTGTGCCTTTCCTATCGAAATCGAGCAAGAAACACGTTGAGACGAAATAAAACAACGACAACGTGATACCTTCATGGCGGACGTATCATCATCAGGGTGGTCAGCGGTGTCACAATATAGAATTAGCGTCATCATAGCCAACCCCCATCTTATATTCGTATGCGAGTGATGATGCTAGCTGGCACAAATGTTTTTCAACTTGTTTCCCATTGGCGTAGTTGCATCGCGTATGGACACACGCATTAACACGCACTATACAAGCAGACCCATGACCCCATGAATTTACCAGCTTGTTTCTTGCTTCTGTATGCAAATAACTGTTCGTGTTTCAACAC
Source organism: Varroa destructor (assembly GCF_002443255.2). Lineage (NCBI taxonomy): Eukaryota > Metazoa > Arthropoda > Arachnida > Mesostigmata > Varroidae > Varroa > Varroa destructor. Next base: position 52,299,137 of record NW_019211455.1, on the reverse strand, counting down.
ATCGGGTGACCTTCAAAGGTGCTTTGGTAAACAGCTTTTAATGGGTGAACAATGTCTGCATATCTGGCTCATATTAAAACGCCAGAAAGTGCCGGTCGTCGCGGCCTGTGCCGTAAACTCTTCAGTTGCTTCGAAAGCTTCCTAAAAAATGGATTATATTACCTGTGGCCGGGCGGTACTTTCAAACTCAACAGGATTTTTGGTTTTGATACGGTCGGTCACCCACCAACTATCGTTCCCTCCTTTCTAGTCCCGTTCTAATGAGAAACCAGAAACGATGCCTAATTCTGAACATTTGACCACTTCCGGCCCACTTACGTTGCCCCTGAACGACTGTGTGCCCTCTTTCAAAGGTCATTATGTTTCTGTTAAACAGTGCAGCAATCAAGTGTTGTGTAGTTATTATTGTCGATCCATAATGTTCAGACCATTTACACTCTCTTACAGCACGCCCCAACGGGTGTGACCGCGTTCTCAATTTCAAAGTAGTCCACTAATCAGCTTTCCTAAGAAATAGGTAGATAGTAGTCACTTTGCCTCCTTCGACTTCGGCCAACTTCGGCCGAGTTCGATGCGAAGGGCAAGCTCTTTTGCATTGTCCTCCCTTTCCCTCTCTCGGATTCCTTTTCTAGCACGTTCTTACCGATATTCGTTGATTCTCGCTTGAGCTTGAGATTGCCGCTACTCCCATTGTAAGAATTCGACAGACAATGTTACACGAATACAGAATCATCTTCATATATACTTACGGACTTACTTGTCCGCTACAATGGTCGTTGGTTTGCTGATTTGTGGGGCAAAGATGGCAATCTTATTTTAGCCTGAAAAACAGAACTGTAAGATACTGTATTTCCTGGCGAAAAGAACATACATTGCTAATACTTGTAACAGTTGAAATATTTTTACTCCTTTTACACCCTACCGGCAGTTCACCAGTGAGCTTAGCAATGGGTCGTTCTCACTGCCCGGTTGACGCCCACGAGAATGATAATAATGGTGTCATCCTGCAGTAAGTGTAGTTGACCAGGAATGCTACTGTTAGTCGCTCCTGCTGCCTGCTATCAGTGAATGGCGGGTAGCGTCTGTGTTGGCCAGCATAGGCGCTGCTCGCCACCCGGACCAGAGGCCAGCAGAACCGGAGTTTAGGAGCACCGAAGCATCGGAGCGCACTACCGGCGACCCCACCCATGATCTAGGAGCACTGCAAAACGCCGCCATCACCAGCATCGACTTTGGGCGTGCGCCGGTGACGCGGTGAAGCCGCCCGCCGGCTGCAGGTCATTGTCCTGCGAAACAGGCATAGAGACATGGCGAGAAACGGGCAACAAGCGAACAGAGGCAGAGAGAAAAAGCTTGAGCAGGCGAACCCTTCGTCGTCGCCCGGTGAACCCACACCCACCTCCCTCCTGCTCCTCCATCCTTGCGCGCGCGCGGGCAACACGTCGCCCCTCTTATCGGGGTCGCCTGCCTTGTGAGGGCGGGCGGGCGTTCGGACTGCTGGCAGCAGCAGCAGCCAGTTAGCTAGCCAGGCTCAGCCGCGCCAGCGGCTTGTGCGGCTCCGGTGACTAACACACCGCAGACTAGTGGCAGATCGACAGCAGTCGCATAATGGACGTAGTTTCATTCAAGCTCTAGTTTTCCTCTTTCGCATAGATGTTTCTACTAAAGTACCAACGCGTTTTTGCCCCTATACGGGCGCCTTTGCCACCGTTTCCACCGCCACGTCTTTGCACACCCGCAGATTTCTCTCCCTATCTCCGCTCTCTCCCTCTCTGTTGGTTCGCTCTATTTACCTATCGGTCGAATGATTTTGTTGCTACATCAACAGAGCGGATGAGGATCTTCTCGGGATCCTCTTCGAAGGGTCCGAATCCTCTCGAATTACGCCGCTCCGCCACTGCTCTCGATGGACAGCAGGATATAATCCTTCGCCGCCTCTTTCGGTTTGCTCTCGCCGAAGATTCCCCATTCCGGACTCTGGAGCTAGCTCAAGCATCAGCAGGCAGCCATGTAGCCGACTTTTGTCGACTCTCTCGCGTTGGCGACGCGCCCCGAAGGTTCTTGTCGGCTCCGACTTGTTGCGCTGGACAATTTATGCCGGTTGGGTTTCTCACGTGGTCCAACAATTTTTTTAGTCGATTTTAGAGCCTGAAATAATCGGACGAAGTTCGATTACAGTGCCACCGAGTATGTCTCATCGTCGAAGTACACCAACACGTGACTGCGTAAGAATTACTACTCGATAATAACATATAGATCGTCATCTATTGGCTCGGAAATCCCAATATGTCCTCGTTATCTCTGCAGCTTCTATGAGAAACGCTAATGACGCTTACAGCTTCTATATTTCCTGCTTATTTTTTATTGCTGCTATTATATTCGTGTTTTTCAGATAGTGAATTTTCATCCATTCTGCTGCACCGGCATGATCCCGTCAACGTCCTCCACTCCTAGGTAAACCTCTAAATTGGGTGTCAGCAGAATTTCGATCAATTCCGCTCTGTCCGGTTATATATTGCTGCCTGAATATACTAAAAATTACCTATGAGTGTTTAGCAACTAACTTAGGCTTCCGGCACCGCTAGTCTGTGTATTACACATTGACCATGCTGCGCCTGTGAGCCGCCTTTGGTCCAACCGAAAAGAAAGCAGCGTTTTTGAGACTTTGACTGATCAGTTTGAAGTAGGTTTAGCAGCAATTGTCGGCTACAACGTTTTTCTACCTTTTTCATACATCTATTGCGTATGCTTGTTGCGGCGCCGGTGCAAGCGCTGACAAACGACCGCTCTCTACGAACCCTCGAATTCTAAATGCAGACAGCGCCCCCTGCCGATGGAGCATGCGCGATTGGAGATCGCCGCGGCAGCGGCGGCGGCGGCGGCGGCGGCGGCGGCGGCGCGGCGGGCGACAAGCACCGCGCCCATTTGAACCGCTATAGCCATAGCATCGCACCGTCTATCCTCTCTCTTTTCAGCAGTGAGCGAGCTGTAGCGGCCAGCGGCGTCGCTGTTGTCTCCAAAAAGCGTTAGCCCCCTTGAAGCGAGTCAGTACGCTCCGAGCAAGTGAAACTGCCAGAACTACTTGACGCCAGTGCGAAGTACCGTGTGCTACAGTCAGAGCGAAACCGATCGAGTCAGTCAGTTCGGCGAGTGTTGGTCCAAGTTCGAGAGTCGGTCAAGACCCGTTGTGTAGTAGTAGTACGGTGAGATAGGAGAAATCGCTGAGCTGCTATAGCGTGAGTTCAGCTCTTCGTTGCTTGGTTTGCTTCTATTTTGCGTTTCGAAGAGATCTGTCCAGAGCAGAGGAACAAACAAGAAGTATACAGACACTGAGAAGTGCGGTGCGTCCTATAGTGTGCACCAACAAGGATACAACTGTGCGACAAGTACAACTGGATCGAAGTTGACGACAACTCGACGACTAGGTGAGAAACTCGTCGCGTCTGTGATAAGCGATCATGATAACTGGGTGGGGATAGTAGCCTATGCTTGAGGTGCCCGAAGGAGAAGAAGGTTGACGAGGTGGTTTGCGATTTAAGTGAATCGCCAAGGATCGACCTTTCGTTGCGCAACAGTTAGATATTTCCGCCACGATAAAACCATGCAAGCGACTGATAAGTGACCAAGCGCAAGCAACGCCAATTCGACTGTTGTTGTATTTCAAGTGATTGATGAACGGGACTGATTAAATTGCTAGTAGATGCGCGGATGTTTGTGTGATCATAGTTCTTTGTGCGTGTGTGTGTGTATGTCTGGTGTGCGTTCGTTCGTGTGTGTGTGTGTGTGTGTGTGTGTGTGTGTGTGTGTGTGTGTGTGTGCGGAAGGTTTTTTCTAGTTCAGCGGCAACAAGCTCCAGCGATTCAACTAATGAAGAGCTGACTATGGTAAAGCAGAATCTGGGATTCGCGGGCGACTCTTGGCCGCAACATCGAGAGTCGGCTGGCCGCGAAGCCAAAGTGCCGGCTTGGGACGCCGCCCGCACCAACACAAGTTGGCATGACACCGCCCTTTTACGCTTGGTATCTGTATAGTTCGCATGATCTAGCTACTATCGGTGTGGCAAGAGGTGTCTTCAAAGGCTTATGTTCATTATTCAGTACTCATCCGGGGTATAAGGTTTGAATGCCGACGGTGGACACATAATGTCATTGATATGGGAAATGGTTTTCATGCGTTTGGCGACACAAGCGGCCAATATCGAAGACAAGTGTATAACTAACAGTTTCTCTTGGACGAGTGTCGAGATAAAACGCGGCGATAAAGCATCGCGCCATGTCGACGGTGGATATGCCCTGACGAGGCTTGACGGTGCTTGTTCACTCCGGCTGCTGCCGCTAGCGCTGTCAACTCCTAAAGCTGCTCAGCCACTAGACGGCGGCTTTCTACATTCCGATGAAGTTTTCATATTGCAATGCGCAAAGCTGTGGCCAATGTTCTCCGGTTTTCGCTAACCATTTCGGCACATCCTATAGCCACAAATGCCGTGTCAATCAGTAGTTAGAGAAGTGTAGAAAGCGGAGTTTTGGCGCCAAAGGATGATAAGAATCGCCTCCCTTAGATGCGTCTTGGTATTACTGCGTGTGCGTCCCGCAGGTAACTGTGCTATTGCTGACGCGGCGGTCCGGTTTAAGTGTGTTACGTTCACTTTGGATCGAGACGCTATTCCCTCGGCACTATACAAACATGCAACAGCCAGGGAACGAATTCGCTAGGGTAACGGCTGGTCCATAGTGGAATTGCATTCATAGGGCATTGGTGAGTGGATGCTACTTGCCGGCCTGAAGGGTTTGTTGGTGCGCTGCAGGAAGGAGCGAAGTTCCCGACCACCGAGTAACTCCACTGGTACTAGGTCTCGGACAGGGTTCAGGGCTCTGAATATGTTTGTGGTAAAAGCGACGAGAGGTACACAGATTGAACAGCGTCAACAACAATGGGAAACTCAGTAGAATGTAGAAACACACACGGACTAGCAGGAAGAATAATTTAGGTGGTGGCTCATCAAAGTCGTGGTTATAGCTTGGCGATTTCAGGGCCAGGGTCCGCTTTTGTTCCCTTAGCTTAGTCAAAATATTAACGGTTCCGAGCCAGCAGTAATCCAGTATGGCTGCTCAGTCTAGTGAGAACAAAACGTCGACATTTATGCAAAGAGTCTTTTCTCCTGGTAATGCTATGTCGATGTAGGCACTGGCAGAATGTCGTGCTACGCTCCTGCACACCGGACTACGTATCGTTGCTAGACAAACAATTCGAGTACTAATAGAAAAGAACAGACGAAGTTTTTGTTAGATATTTCATTTACTTATCCATTTGCCGCTGGTAACTAGCTACTGAAAAATTTTATTCTTGGATATTACGATGCCTAAAGCTGTGGTCATCAACATAGGCCTCCATAGCTGGTCAGTGTTATGAGCCACATGCAAGTTTGACGTTCGTCTGGAAATATATGGGCGTAGCCCCTAACTAATTTCGAAATTTTAACCTAGTTAGGTTCTTAAGTTAAGCAGTGTCAATCGACCGGTTTCCTCGTATACCGACTGCCACATACCTACATGGTGCACGAGTCCAAAAGAACGTCTCCGCAACGTTCATTAGTGAAGTCTATAATTCTTAGCTATTTCCGTACTTGCATTTCTTGCAGCATGGTGATATCATAGCGCCATCTCAAACTTTTCCCGTGCTGCGGCTGATTGCGATCCCTCAGAATCGCAGCTTTGTCCACCTGTATCGCTGTCCACGATTGTACTCTCCATTCGTTTCCAGAGAGTTACGATTCTAACAGATCGTACGCCTCGTTCGCGCCACAGAGGCAAGAAAGGAGCCGGTTTACATATATGGGAGGTCTACCTCTACCTGAAAAGCGCGTGGCCCGCCCGCTTAGCTTGCGGTTAGAGACTTGTTATCGCTGAGATTTTGCGAGCTCGTCGACAACCATGAACTGGCATAGTGGATCAGTGTCATGCTCTGACAAAGCAGCGTGAATTTGATCGCGTGCATGGCAAGTTTTCGCGAGTACTTCACTAGCCCTACGTCGTGGTGTCACCGGATTGCCTTATAGATACCCCCGCTGGCTCGGACCTCACCGACCAAGCAGTCTTTGGCGTTATAAGCGCCACTTCCTTTCTGTTTCCCGCTAATTTCGCTTTAATAAAGACTTATTTTATCCTGATTTCTAAATACGACTGCGTATCATACGATAGAGCTGCTAATCTAATATCAAGCGTTCAACATAAATGACATTTGTCGAGTTTCATTTTGTCGTGATGAAATAAAATTTTACGTTGGCCGGCTCACACAGCCTCAGCAGCCGCCACGCATCGCCTGCCGTTGGGCCACGCCTCGGAGCGAAAGAACGGAGAGGAGGCTGTTTCAGGGCTCGTCTCGTTCGTTAGTATCGGAAAATGGAGCGAGAGAGAGGACATACTGAACCCCCTCATGGCCGCGGCCGAGAGAGCCGATTGCCCCAACTGGCGGCATCTCCGCCCGGAGGCCGGTGGGTAATGTTGGTCTTGAGTCGTTTACTCCTCGCTGTTGCCGGCGCCGGGGCTCGGGACTCTCCAACGACGGTACATAGTATCATCAATATGCATATAATGCTATTCCCGGGTGCACACTGTCTGCATAGGTGAATTCAGTACCTAATGCTAAACTGAGCCTCTGGTATGATGCGACCCCCCTGATGCATGCTGAGCCCTGGTTTCGAGGCGTCGCAGCACTAGCATCATGCTATGCTGTGACAGTGATGGCTGCGCTGCTAATGCTGATCACGGTACCGGCAGCAGCACCGATCAAGGCGCTGGCAGTGCAACGCCCCCGGACCTCATTCTTATTCCCAAGTACGAAAAAAAAAAAGGGGAAAAGGAGCAGCTGCTAGTGCCGCTCCTTCTTCTGTAGCAGAAAAGCAGGAACCTGAACTATAGAAGTTACGCTGAACAGTTTACTTTCCTCTCTCTGACGCCTTGCCGCTGCCTGCATACGCCTCTCTAAAGTCTCGACTATATTCACACCCATTAGCTAACATCCCATCATAGCAACGAGGAAGCCCGACAGCGGGAGTGTTGGGCTTGAAGGCATCAACTTGGTGACGGCGTCGGCGGCCGCAGTAGTGATGATGGAAATAGTGGTGTTTGAGGCGAGCGCCCGATGAGCAGTCAAATGACGATGAGCGGCAGAAAAAACATGCGTTTACTAGGTTCCCTGCCTACGAAGCAGCTACAGCGGCAGTAGCAGAAACAGCAGACTGAGCCGTTCATTCTTGCAGGACTGCAGTCCGGCGGCCCCTCGAATGGACTCCCTTTACTAAACTTATATTACGATATACGCTACGCTCCCTACGCACTCCACTTCCCCAGCGGTCCCCCTCCTATTCATAGTGTTGCGCCCGATAGAGACAACGAAATTGAGTGGGCTGCTAGAAGAGCTGCGTGCTGCTGCGCATGGGGACTCGTGGGCGACCGAGCGTGGACTTCTACTACAATGAATACGGGCTATCGCACGGCCATCCACGGAACAGCCCGCGGCGGAGCCAACACCAATACAGCCGCGACTCAGCCGTACCGCCATATGTTTTGGCATCAACAGATTCCGGCCAGCGAATCGGGATAGCGTACATATATATGTGTATTTATATACATAAGGTGGCGCTCTATAGGCTGCCGTGTGTAAGATAATTCCCTTGCTGTTACTGCGAGCAAATTTGGCAGCGAAAACACGTGACACCGAATAGTGAAATGAACAAAAGCGAACTGACAGACGGTTAGCGTTTCGGAAACGCGTCGAACAATAACTTACATATCACCAACAAAATTTATTGCTAATTAAGTGGTTGAGCGAGCTTTTTTCTTGACCGCATTGCAAACACACAGGGAAAAGATGACTGCCAGAGGATACGTTCACAGCGTGAGCTGGCTACATCCAAAGCAATCGATGTCTGTCTCTACTTAATCAAATACTTTTCTGCTCACGAATAACAATTACTCGAGTTTATCTCTTGGTATCGCAGACCACTGGGAACATCTCCGGCAAGCTATTTTATCCAACTTAACTTATTCTTTCAATCAACCAACATAATTTCGCTTTGTTTCAAGTTCCTTGTTGCCGGGATTGATCCTATTTTTCAAAATCCCTATTCTAATAAGAAATACTTGAAAGACACGTATCGCTACACTAGCACTGCACGCAAGTGACGTGATGTTGGTATTTTCTGCCCTCCTCAGTCGACCTGGTTTTTTAACAGTTCGGCCCCTTCCGAAGAACCACGCTGGATGACGTTAGCCTTACAAGTTTATGTCACGTAAAACGTGACCACAAATCATATTACCTCAACTACTAAACATGTACATTATGGAAGCACTGAGTACATTGAAGCAAAAAATCTGACACACACAAGTGCGCGTGAACTGTTCATTCATATATATATATGGGTGCGTACGTACGTACATTCTACAATAGCCATCAATCAGTCTAGCGAACAGGACGTTCCTAGTCTCCTCATCTTTGTCAAACTTCCATTGAAACTTCGTTTCGGGTCGCTCGAGCCCCATTGCTCCCACTAAAATTGTCCCACGCGCACGTGTCCTTGATGGGTTGAGGGCAGTATTTTACTTTTTTTTCCTCTTCTCTCCAACGCCGCTGGCGTCATTAGGTCCATCAACTCACTTTCAGTGCTCCTTGCAGTTCGCGCTCTGTCCAGCAACAGCCGCTTATCGCATAACTTGGTTTTCAAGCTCTTTGCTAACACCATAGGACCGCTGTTGACAATGGTCGCCTATTGTATGTATAGCTCGGCCTACAGGATCTGTTGTGAAAGCCCTATAGTGGCATATATATATATATATATATATATATATATATATATACATATAGTATTTGGCATGGAAAAGGACCGAAGAAGAGCTCCACTATTACGGTGCCGGAGTTAGGGGTGAATGCACTATTAGAGAGAAGAAACGGTTCTGGATGGCTCACAGCGGCCGAAAGGAACAAAGGAACGGGGGTAGCTTTGTATTGCTTCACTGGGGTTGAAATTATTTTTATATCGTACATTTTCTGTTTTCGCGACAGCTCCAAATCAGCTCATTGGAGTTGGCTGGTCTGCTTGAACCAACCCCGGCCATGATGATGGTGAAAGCTATGAGATTTCTGATGTGAAGGCGGAGACGATAACCGGTTGTTTGGCCGTACCGATGTGGATCGTTGGCCGCCACCACCAGCCGAAAGCGCCATCATATGTCTCTCTCTTTGTCTCATGGTAAAGGAAGACTTTATCGAGGATCTGCTAGTTCACAAGCCAATTCTACTCGGTGAGCTGTTCATTCTACTATTGAATGAATCTGTGTTTTCTGCGCTCATGTTTTCTGGCCTATTCTTTGCAGTACTACTATACACAGTACTGTTGAGTACCGAATGAGTTTCCAGAACTGCAGATAAAGTTTAGACTACTCGTCATCATCACCATTGATTTAGCAGACAAAGCATTATTTTCGACTTGCGTAGGTTGTGTTTATGTTGGTGTTGATCTGGCTCGGCCTCAACAGGCCCAACACAGGAAGGACATCGTTATAATCAAATTTTGTCTCTACTGGGATGGTTAACGACACTCGATGGCTGCTTGCTTCGGAACATCGTTGTCGTTGTTTTTGTTGTTGTCTCATTTCAGTATGAGTGTCGCAGACCTATCACTCCCATGCCACTGTCTCTAACATCCGAAGCTATCTACACTCTGGTTTCAAATGAAAGAAGATGTACGAGACAGACTTGTGGACAGTACGTCATCTTCCGTCTGGCCTACCTAACGCGGCCTGCAGGAAATCAACTGCACTAACAACAGACGCAGTAGGACCAGTCGCAGCAATAACAGCAGGCAAACATGACCCTAAATGCGTGCATACTACGTCCTGCTCACACTTCTTTTCGCTCTATTGAACAGGCCTATGTGCATCGCTCTAAGAGACACCAAGTAATTTCGTGTCGGCACCGGTAAGCTGTGTCCATGTGGAGCTAAACTATAACATATCGTACGGAGCACGGCTGGCTGATTGCCGGACCCTTAGCGAATGCTCGCGCTCACCATGGTCTTGGCTTGCCTAGACGACCAATGCTACCTATATTGTGGAAATCATAGTGCTTGAAAGTCGCGCTACGATGACGCTGGTACAGCGCACAAAGAAAAGGAGTCACCCGCTGTACAAGCCCTAACGCGATCTGCTTGCTGATCTGGCGATCTGAATCTGCTTGCTGCTAGTTGAGTATTGTATCTTCTGTGACTGGGCCTCCCTCGCATCGGGCGCCACCGGGAAGCGTCGGGTGCTGCCGGCGATAGGGTCGAGGCAGAAACCAGAGTCGATCCATAGCGAACAAACGTTTTTCACCCAGCTGAGGATATTTCGTTACTGATAGCTGAGTGCTGCTGCGCCTGTGGTCGGCGCGCTTCGAAAAGCTGCGTTCCTTTGACTTAGCATATGTGAGTTAAGCTCACCAGACCAGCTAATAGTGCTCGGCCGACTCCATTACTGACTGCCATAATGAAACATACCAAACGACTTTGGCACTTGGCGACAAGCACACGGGCACTTTCAACCACGCTATGTCTCTTAAACCGTTGATGCTTCCACAATTAGTCCGTGGCTACACCTCAATGATGTTGTTCTGTTAGCCATACCATCACATAGAAGGGTCCATCATGCGCGTCTATATTGTATATTTATCAGATGACGATTACATACTGTCGCGTGTACGCAGTACTGGGCTGCATGTGATATAGGTTGCCTCTGAGCCTATGGACAACAGAACAGGCTAGACTCAGAACAATTTCACTCTGAGTTTACTTTTAACGCGTTGGAATTGATGGTTATAGTAGTGAATAGTTAAATGCATCTCGAGATTAAAGTCGGCAATTTGTAACACACCTAGCCGGGTTGCTGAGCCATACTGTTCCAAACATTCGCGTCCATATGCGGGGTGTGGGTATCGTCTGGTCACTTCGTCGCGATTGAGCTTGTCGCTAAGACGCGCTCCGCCCGTCTCTGTCTGCTGCTAGGGTTAGAGTTAGCCCTGGCCTATGGCAGGCTATTGGCTAACTGTGTCGCTGAACTTTAGAGCAGCTTTGGCTAGTTGAGCAGCGCGAACGCCAGCATAAGTTGTTGAGTCGAACAGGAATGGTCGCTGGGACAAACAGCCAGCAGCCGCAGTAGCTCCTGCTGCATGAATTTCCTCGGTGACGAAGCCCGGCGACTTCGGAGTGCTATCTAGGCCGATCAAACAGGCAGGCAGGCAGGTCTCAACAGCGCTCACAACTTTGCTCTCTGTCTAGTAAGCGAGCAAATGAGAAAAACGATGGCTTAGTTGAGGGTTTGTATGTCGCCCCTACCGATGTTAGCCTTAGCTGGCTAACGCAGCAGCTCTGAGGTAGCCTGCTGGTTGAAGCACGAAGTGGCATGTAGCAGGCGACACTGTGCAACAGATGAAGCAAGTAAGCGCCTGCCAGACTGAGTACAAAAGGATGAAGGAACGGACTCTTAGAAGGCGCATACACCCGCTGCCGGTCGACGCTGGCGATAGTGAGTCATCCCGAGGCCGGGAGGCCGGTGCCATGTCCCCATCTCCCATCGATAGTCTCCTCTGGTCCCCTGAAACCCCTCATGTGAAGCGGGTGCAGACGCTACAGGCTTCATCACCGTCTTACTATTGCTATGTGTAGGTATGGGATGAGACTGTATTTTGTGTGTGCGCGTGTCCTGTATAGATGCGTCTGCAGTTGAGTAGAAGGCGGGATAGAAGCCGACCAAGGCTGGCACGACGCGTTGCTGTTTCGAACGCTGGTATATTTCGTACATGGGGCTGCACCAGGGCAACGACGAAGAAATCTATGTGGGAGCTCATTGTGTAGCTCTGACAGCGTTGGCTAGAACACAGGACCAACAATAGCAACAAGAATGCCACTGATTGCCTCTGGTGACGTGGCCAGTGTCTACCTTCTGGGACCAAAAAGGGACCGACGTAGGGCGGGCGAAATCTTCAACCGGCGCCATGATGATCTAGTCAACAGTGGGAAATACTATGGTGGATAGTATGTTTCGCTGCTCAACAAATTTTTTCATGAAAACCCTTATATATACATTATGGGACGGAACAGAAACGAAAGCCTCCGGCGCATTATCTCCAGTCAACTAGCATTATTATTTGTATTAGGTATAGCATAGAAATCGTATAGTTGCAGATCTCGTGCACTAACCCCTGGCGTACAGGATGTACACAATATGTACGTGGCCAGCACGAAACGCCACTGATAGAACTAGGGACTCATTCTTTATTATTCGCTTCTCGATAAAGAGCACTGCCATAATAACCGTATGAATGTTGCACCAATTTCTTTCTCTACTTCTTCAGTTCTCCATCTCTCGCCGGCTCCGCCCCCCGTCCCCCGGGGGTCCACTTTTACATTGCCCGCTGCCACTCCCGTCAAGCTAAAGAAAACAAATGACCGAATAGCCTGAATATACTTGTTATGCATAGTGTATGTAAGAACATCACATATATATATATGGGAATGTTGGACGCGTATAACTATGGACAAAGTGTAGGTGGTGTTGTTAAGATCAAAGAAGACTTTCGACCGTTGGCAACAAAGACTTTCGGCAGTTGCTTTCCTTCGGTGGGTCCTAGGTCCTTTGGACCGGTAAATGGCCATCGTATAATGCATCAATAGCTCGTATTACTACAACTGCTAGTTCTACTCCCATTTCCGATAGTTCATTGCGCACGATCCGCCACATTGTCATCATCATCGCTGTGGTGTAGCCTATGTCTTAAGCAGTTCGGGATAAAGGACTTTTAGTAACGCCATCTTGAGCATGGCCAATGCTGTAGTATAGACTTGGTTAGTTAGACGCGACTAACACTTGCAGTTTGTTGCTTTGGCAGTTATTGTTGTCGCCGATGTGACGGATCTGATGGTCGACCCGGAGACAATGAAGTGCAAGCAGCGGCTTCGCTTCGTGCATCCCTCACCGTCAGACCATGTAGAGCGCGACCTTGTCTACGTGTGTGTGTGTGTGTGTGATCTGCGCCTCTTTACGAGGAACACACACGCATATAAACATAGGGGAGAGATATGTATATTACCTGTATCTAAATGATGCTGATGGCACGTTATGAATACTTCCATATATATAGGCAGATAAAAGTCTGTGCACGTCTTGTTATAGGCGTTATTATTGAAGCCTGTTTAGCTCATGTATCATGCACTTCTCCAATTTTATGTTTTCGTGGGGACCAATAAGCAAGAGCGCAATAGTTTCGGACAAAGTATAACGGGGTTCGACGTTGGGTTTGAGGGGTGTCTATTATTGTGGTAACGGGAGCAACGGTCAAATCGACGGTAGCTTCAGTGCTGCTGATAATGCCTATTTGGAAGCATATGAATACATTTGTATGCCGTTCCCGACGCTGTGTTAACCACCGCAGCAATCTATGCAGCCGGTAGTGACTAACAGCCGCCATATGTATTAGGTGAACGTAACGGCACATGACGCTGATAGTGGGGCTCTCACCGTCAATTTCCACTATCGCAAAGTTTCTATCGTCCGTGGGCTCAATCACCAGCAACAGTTTAAGTGACGAAACGAGCAAGTTCGGACGGCGGAGTTCACTTAACACGGGAAAGGTCACGACCTCGCACAACTCGCATTTGGTTAGGGAAGCTAAATACGCAAAGAAATGCCTCAGAACGGCATTCTGACGTAACGGTGTTCTAGTGATGAACCCGGTCCATGTAATTACATTTTTGGGCATGCTGTCGTACCACACTAATGAAAAGCATTCGCGAACAATCCCAAAGTGATCTGAGGCACTATTACAGACTCTACAATATTGTATTGCTGCTTGTACATGCCATATAAATGGCCGATGGAATACAATATATCATTGGAATACGTCATATCTCAGTGAAAATGAAATTTGAACGGATTACCCCGCGACGAGATATCGCTGGCATACATTCATCTTATAACAACCACACTTCACAATGCTTAAATTTTATATCTCACGCAATATAACAGCTAATTTCTCCTTAGTTTTCCGGCTAACGATATATATATATATATATATATACTTGATCGTCCTTTATTTTTGTAATAAGAGCAATACTGAACCTTTACTAATCGAAGTCATTCTTCTATACCGACCTTCGTCTTTTCCACATCAACAGTATATAAACGATCTTCGAAAGAGATCACACAAAAGCCCGTTTTCAGCCGATCCGACAACAACAAACTCCACAGCTTACGGCACTTGAAACGTTAGCGGTGAAAGAAAAGCGCAGCGATATCTCAAAGGTTGACGCCTTTAGTTTACTTTCGTCGCGGAAGCCTGCTCGCTGCCTGGTGTCCTGCGGCTGCCTTCTCCATCGTACTATTTGCACCAATGGTCTGTTTACTGACGAAAATACGATCGCCGCTCAACGGTCAGGTCGAGCTGGTCATCATCTTCTTTTGACTTTTCTACAAGCTTTGCTGATCCTGCGCTATACTTACAGCTGGCCACCGTTGTTTTCGTTATCGCTCTTTCCATTTCACTAGCGAAACGTCGTCGGCGTCGGTTCGGCCCGGCCTGAATGAATGCTCGACTATCGCATCTGATGGCCGGATGGTGTCGTAAGAGCCAGGACATACTAAATCTGGTTCCTGCTTCCTTGTCTGGATTTCTAGGGCGTCTAGACTGAATAGATGGCGGAGAGAAGATATGACATTGAAGAGAAAAAAGCTCCAGAAGCTCCGTCCATCTCGTCCAACCGCATCTATTCATGGTCCGACCCTGGCCATTGAATTGACCTAAGGCCTTTTTTCTGGACTCCATGTGTTAGTTGGTATGAAACAAGTCATACAATGAAAAAGAAAACGTCGCATGTCTGCTAGCGGTAGATCTATTTCGGTGGATGCTGGTCAGCTGGTCGGTAATGCCGTCCTTTGTTTACCGAAATGGGGAACTTAAAGCATATGCATACAGTAGGTGGATATATGTACAAACTGAAGTGATATGCGATAAAACGGAGTTGATCTCGCAATTTGCTCAGACATTAGAAGGGCCACATTTGCCTTCTAGCTTGCTACCATGCTTGACGCCGCTGCAGCAATAACAATTACAAGCTTATTACTGTTGATGCAGTATAAACATTGTAAACGCTATGATCTCGAATCCTCCGGCATCCATCCTTTCGACTCCAGCAAATAAATGTCGTGGCTGTTAACGTAGTAGTTCCTGTTCGGACATGCACATTTTGTATTCTACTAAGCCTTCTGCTGTAGGAACAAAGGAAATTGAGCTGATATTGTGCACTATCGAGACAATGACCGGCATATATCAACTTTTAGTTGCAGGAACCACATCAAAAAACGGAATAAAAGTAATAAGGCTATTCAGACTCAACTACATTTAATCCTAATTTTATCACAGACTCGCATGGCGCGTCTATGAGCCAAACATAAGCTTTTGGCTAAAGCATTTCAAGTGTGAATACGTCAAGCATGTTAGAAGTGAACTGTCTGGGACAATTCCGTGTGAATTGATTATTCTATCTATCGACTATCTACATTTTATTTCTACTTCACCCTGGTCTAGCGTCGTACTTGTAGGGGCACGACATGATAACAACGCTAACGTCTTATCATTTCCCGAATGTAAATATATCAGCTACGCTTGAACCGCAGCCCTCAGATACTGGAGCGTCGACTGAAACGTCGTACGATTGATTTCAAGCTGCGGGAATCGTTTGATATCTGTATCTGACAGCCTTAGTAATGGTCAGGTCGCCAGTAGGTGCAAGTCGGACGCGTTGAAGCAGAAGAGGCTCTTTTCGCATTGACGTCAACGAAGTAGTTGGGCAACATGCACAGTCTTACGGGCCTCGAAGCCTGAAGCAGGAACGACTAAGGACACTAATGGCCAAACCGCATGTACTCAATCCGATTGGCCAGTTACTTCTATCAGAAGCCGCTACTGAGGTACAGGAGAAGAAGCATGCCCAGCTTTGTCATTCGTCCTCTGTCGACTAGCCGATACTTGTTGATTGCAGACGAAAGCCTGAAAGCTGCGAATGCATTCGCTCAGAAATTCTAACAACAGCCGTAGGAAAAACTACGGCTGCTGTCGGGCTACCGCTACTGCTCGGATCCACCAGGACGATTAACTGCGGGACAAAACTGGCAAACGTGACAAACTATTGTGGATAGACGGTCCTTAGTTCTTCGCCTGTTTCCGATTCTCTCTTGGTGTCGCCCCGCGTCGAAACTGACAGCTCACTCAACTGAAATGCGGCTGAACTGAACGAACACAACTGATATCTCTACGGCGCAGCGAGCGGTGGCAGTAACATACCAATACGCTTTGTTTGTGCGTGCGCGCGCTCTGATAAGAAATGAAATTTTCGAGATTGATGGACGGATGGATGGATGCTTTGCTGCTGCTGCTATTGCTGATAATGCAGCGATTTATGCACTCGTTTCTGGTAGCTCCAACGCCTCTATGATTCGATGGCAACAGCAAGAATTGGGAACATTTTTCTCTGTCTATGCAGGCGACATCGGTAGGTTTGACAGGTCTTCCTACCTAGAATACGCAGGTGCGTTGCGCGAAACAAGCCACAACCCTAATACGGTCTGTGAATCTTTCTTTTTCAGCATGCAGAAGTTACGAGCGGAAATCAGTATGAGTCGATCAGCTAAGCATGCTGGTAGTGCCGCTCTGGTGCCAGCACCAAAAGTTGAACCAGAACACGCCGCAGCCAAACAGTAGGACATTTCTGATGAATGATTCGGCAACAAACTCAGGCGACGGCACATTCGCCGTTCCTAGTTCGGAACTGTGATTCTGTGACCTCTGTCACAGTGACTGGAATCGTGCTCCAACCCATCTCGCTTGCAGTGATAGTCTACATACTGTAAAATAAATCCCGATTTCCTAGCGGTCCTTTCTCGGAGGTTCTTCCGCCGACGGGCTTACATACTCCGGTTTAACGAAGCTAACATAAAAATTCTATTGACGATAATAAGCTTCTCCAATACCGAAAATCTGAATTAGTATACGTTCTATATATATATATTTACGCACACAAACTAAGTTTGACAGAGTCTGGATGGACATAAAAACAAAAGTCTACGCAAAAACACACCCTCAAAGAATCGATGTGCAAGCTAAATGAAAAATAAAACGTATCTAATTTAAGAACAAAGTACTGGGTGGTATAATTACCAAAATGGCGACATTATGTGTGGAACTTCGGTATGTGATATCGAAAAGCGTCGTTGACCACTAATCATAGTCATTGGAGAGAGACTGCGCTCCCCATAATAATATCTATGGCCGAGAAAGCAGCCAATCGTAATTTACTGATAGTGGTAGCGTTTCGGAGCGTGCGTCAAACATAAACATTTCCCAGACTCTCACTCTGTTCACCCGCATTGGCGTCACGATAAGATCAATAACAATCGTATTCACTCCGTCGAATCAACGAATGATCACGGTTCTGAGACAAAGTTAACATCAAATTACGGCGACGATGCAATGACACTTTTATAACAGCAGTAGCGGCGTTAGGTAAAACCGTCACAAAACAACGAAGAGAGTGTGAACGGCTATCAAGGAAAGCAGCAAAAAACGCGTAGATCCTTCAACGTGAAACCGAGATTTATATGTCACGAAAATCTCCATGACAACATCGTTAACTATGTGAAGGGAGACGTCCGATCGATGCGTAACTCGCCAGCGATTGAGCTACTAGCAAACAAATAAGCGAATAAAGCACGATGAGAGTTGAGTTCTCGTAGACAGCACCGATACAAGCAGCGCCGACTTCGCTGTGTTCTATCACACGCCGCGGCATCTTGTGTTTCCGAGTATTGGCACACGTGCGCTTGTTAGCGTCAATGTTAAACCGTTTGTCGCCTTTTCTGTCATCGCAAAACGGCTTGGTTGACTCAGATGTTGTTTTGTGCAGGAAAAATGCGACGGAAGTACGTCTCCCCGTTGTCTTGCGGGAGGTACAGGGTGATAACACGGTGAGCAAGACATGACGCAGCTATAACCTCGAACCGCGGCCATAAATCGTCCAAATACATTGTTTTACCAGGACCACCATTAATTGATCCTATTCAGCAACGACAATACGCTCGTATAAACTGCTATTTATTGGAGCTATCGTTTGCTGAAAAAATTGACGGTGGCTTCTTCTCGCTCATTCGTGACGACGAAACGAACGAACGCGTAGTATTTATGCTTTACTTTCATTAGATGCATAGCGGCAAAAATCGAAAAAGCCCCATAAAAGCAATAGCGTTGCTCCTCTCAGGAAATTCAACCGAATATCGTCGCAAGTTCGTTAGCCACTGCAAATGAGCTTATTCGCACTCCGAAAATGTTCAGCAGCAAGTGTTCCATCAGAAATCGTTTACTTGCCTTGTCCTTTTCGTCGGCTAATGACAGAAGTCTACATACACGTGACGAGAACGAAACGTTGACAGCGGCCTGCGGAAGGCTTCACCAGTTTAAGCTGTTGAAGGAATCCTATTTCCATTACTACTGCACCGGGCCTTGTCTCGGTTGTTGCTATCGTTATTGTTGTCGTCGTGGTCACCATGCCGGCGCTTGTTGCTTTCTACAGGGACCATCGGCGCCCTCACGATCAGCTCTTTCTTGGCAGCTGGGCTGGCCGGCACGTTCTCTTCCCGTGTCGCTCCGGTTCCACTTCTAATCCGCGACATCGCGTTGTCGACGCCGTCTGTTTCTGTCTAACTGTCACAGGCTTCCCCCTGCGTTCGGCTCGTCCATCCCATCCTGGCACCTAGCAACTGAATGGCTGGCCAAGTGCCAGCTGAAAGCGCAATCATATTCAGCTGTTGATTTGTCTATCCTGGAAAGAAGACTTAGGGAACGCTTCTTGCAATATATATATTATACTAGTCCAAATACGGAACATCGTGCCTCTCCACCAATACGACCAAGTGGAGGGATGAGCAAACAAACGTGTGAGCTATCTATCTATCGACTGCTAGTTGGAAGAACGAGACTATCATAGAAAAGTGCCAGTAATGATGGCCGCAGCGGTAGAAGTGTGACGTATTATTAAATCTGGAACGATGCTCTCCACACCCTGGTTAGTATAGAGCCCCTACGAATCCATTAAGATTCGCTAGAATGGTTCACGACAAAACAGTGTTTCGTTGACTCTTTACTTACTGCAGATAGCGCAGTATGTAAAGGGCGATCGTTACAGATAACCCACTGTCTGGTGTTAATAACCCGCTTCAAATCTTGCCTTATTCAAGGGCATATTGCATTTATTCCGAGTTTTATAACCTATCGCGGCAGCTGAATTATCAACGTTCGCGGCTTTGTGTTTGGTTTGCTGTCGCCATACTTGTAGCTGGCGTGATGGACCGGCAAGCACTCATCTGCATTCACTAAATCGACTGAGAATGTGGCCGAGTTACATGGTACGCTCTGAAATATGGGGCAAGCCGGCCGGTTCGATTCCGACAGTAGCAATACGCAATCAGTATCCTATAGAAGCTTAAACTATATTGAAAACACGAGCGAGAGTAACACCGCAGACTTTAACCACTTCCGCCGTCATAACACCATTCCGTTTGCCCCAACTGCCAGTATTGTGTACTAATCTGGGCACAGATATTCGTAACGTCTTCATCTTTTCCACACCGCTTATAGAGATTTATACATGTATATAACCACCCATCGATCTGGTGATATTGAACATACCCGACACCTTTGAGCAAGAACAACCTCTTTTGACATTAGCTATGAAACATCATCAGTCCAACAAATAGAAAGATATTAACAGTATCGGTTAGAGTTTATATTGGGTTTACGTTGGACTCTTGGGTCGGTCAGTTGGTCAAGCGGTATGCAGCCGTATGTATTGTTTTCCTGTCGTCGGCAGCTATGATCTGAACCTGATCGGGTTACCTAGCCATCTACCTGCTAAACAGGTCGGTGGACGGCATCAGACAGCGGACGGACTTTAGGCAAGATCTACGAAATTAAGGCCATTCGGACGTTGCTGCCCCTAGAGACAGCCCAACGGACTGCAGTCGACCATAAACTTTCTGTGCGTTGCAGCGATCCAAGTGTATGCCTCCTACAATTTGTAGCTCTCTTTCTATCATTGGTTCTAGTTGAATGCCTTGGTATAGGGATGCCCATAGCCTCGCGTCAGTGTCTATCAGTGATGAAATGGTGAAGCCATCAGGTTCGCGGCGGGTGATCAGAGAAGCAAACGGCAAACGTTTCAGTCACTGGATTCCCAAGCGAAACGGACTGTCTACTGTAGCTTTGCAATGAAGATCGGATGCTTGCTACCATGTTTACATAATCATTCCCAGATCTCAAAGAGATCGGATTCTATTTATCAGGGTAATATAACCATTGTATTCCGCTCGGCCAGATGCTCAATCGGTCTCATATCGTGGCTTCCAGTGATGATGGCACGTGTTCAGATGGATCTTTATTAACGCCATCCCGTCCTTATCCTGTTATAGCTGGACGTCCAACAGGAAGATTGCAAAACGAAGAAGACTGAGTAATCTGCAAGAACATCAAGAGAGGGAAAGCGTGAAGCAACAGTATCCAATAAGAAATCACTTGTGGCTGCTGTTGTTGTTAACGGCCTTACTGGTTCTCTGCATTTCGCTAGTAGAAAATCAGTTTTGATAATATCCAGTGGGCCACTGATGTGACGCGCGAGAGAAGAAATAACCTATATTATATAAGACAAATATCGATTTATCCGATATATCTGTTAGTGTTTGTTGTTATTGACAGTAACGGCTTGGTATTTCTGGTCTTCCGTGTTTTTTTTTTTATCTGGCCAGAAATATGGGAGGGATAAAAGCAACTGATTGATGAACTGGAAGGTAACAACTTTCGCAAGACTATGTCTCATGAAGTAGGCACTGAACGTTCATGAACCTCTTATCTTTTTAGAGCTTTTTATAACATCTTATCTATCTAAAATCGGACCACGATTTGTATATTTGTCTAAGCAGCACTAGCAGTAAAGGTGATAATAAAAAGGAAAAACTAAGGTAGACACGTGTCTGTGGGTGTGAAATATAACCCCTTTTTTTACTCAGATGATGCTTGGGGGGCTAATGGAAAATTTCGGCTAGATGGGTACCTTAAGTGTATAAAAATGATCTGAGGAGATAGAGGCTATGTTCTTAAGCCGTTTGTGCTACCGCATAATAAGGTGAGGTGTTTCTTTAATTTTTGTCTTAAATTCGGTGAATTAGACTTCGTTTTATTTTTTTTTTTATATATTGTGCAGCTATATGTCAGTTATACAAACGGCCGTAGTTTTGAATAACGCATGCCAAGCAATACGTACATCGATTTCGCATATGAGTCCAAGAAGTGGTCCTGACTAACCATTATATGGAGTACATAGAAGGCAATACATGTATACATAGAACTGCGGGAGATATTGAGTTTATTTCATAAACAATATGCTTACCTGCGTTCATGCAATTTGCGATTATCATTGCCGCTAGAAATAAGCAACAACTCAGGTGAAGTCTGCTCCCTGGCGCTCGTGTGGCGTATCGACTCCGTTTACTTTCTGCGACACAGCCGCACCTCTGTCATCATGTGACCGCATATGCGATGACTCTCCGGAACTTCCAGCGAAAAGCGTGACTCATCAACGTAGACCCACGAGGCATGAAGCAACTGAGCAGGCTTCTGGTACAGGCTGCCCCCGATTTTATTGCGCTAGCCCGCAGCAGTACGGCCAGAGAGATAGTTGCCGACTGGTAAGATGACGTCATGGGTTCGCGATGTTGCCCCGCTTGGTCTTTCGACGTTGAAAGCCTGCCTCATCGAGCCACTGCAGCTGTGGGCCGTTAAAGGATCGAGCATACCGCCTTCTCTTTGCCACAGGGTACCATGCTATCCAGCAGAGATCGTTGGGGTGATGATGATGACGCCGGTAATGATACTTTCTAGTGCCGCTGCAAGGTGGTCGACTAGCGATAACCGCCACGCTGCCTCGGCCACGCTCGCCGAGAGCCGCTTGCTCATTCTGCCGCGGCTACCGCCGTGCGTTCGTTGGCAAAGCCGCTGAACGAGAAATGCTGAAAAGTGCACACTCTGCCGGCCAACCCTGGTAGATCGTTCGGATGTGGCCCAGTCGCGCACACTCATGGGTACGGCGTACGATTGATAACAAAAAGAAAACTAAAAGAAAATTCGTCTGGTCAGGCAAGCTTCAAGTAAAAGCAGAGGCACGAGCAGTGATGGAGTAAACGCTAATCTTTCTTTAAGCCTGAATCCGCCTGTGTTCCGTACGAAGTCCGGTAGGCGAATACAAGCCACTGTGTACTGTTGAAGGAGGTGCGCTGCTTATTGTGGTATAGGTGTGTATTAATTATTCGATGCTAGTCTATTTCATGACTTCGTCACTGAGGGCCATCAGGTGCGCGATGGGTTAACTTACCCCGCGTGTGCCGAGAAAGAAGCTAGCGCTAACAATCTGCTCATGAAGGTAAACGAAGTTTGCACAAACACCATTTCGCTACGTAGTAAATATGTCGAAAGGAAACACAATGTTTGCTTACACATATGTGTATTAAGAACCTCATAGAAACGATGTAGTTGGAGTGTTCCGATTTCAAGTGGGTCACACGGCGTGCGGGCGTGTTTAGTTGAGCAGTGGAAGTGGTCCCACCGTATGAGTAAGTTTTCTAATGCAATGCTTGAGAACGTGAGATTTGGTCACCGTTATTAGCTACTACTTTTATTAGTTACGTAATTCAATAGTGGAAATTTAACTGCCGTATACACCATAGTCTTGACCATAACACGAGCCCAATTAACTTTATATTTGCTTTCATTTTTTAATATTTGACATGATTACGCACCGTGATTTGCTATCCGAATCGATCACCCTCTCTCCCCCATTTATATGTAACACTTGCATTGTTGTGTTTATACATCCGAACGCTTCGCACTGTGTTACGATCTGTTGTCACGATACTGGCTAACGATAATGATTACTACTAAGGGCATCGTCTCGCTTCCTGCTAACATAGTAAATGTATATCGCTCCGCCTGTCGTGACAATGTAACGATTGTACTAATTTTTGTGGAAAGAGAAGAAGCAAGAAGAGATGAACAGAGCCTACATCTTGTCTGCTCCAGCCAAGGTACGATGACACGTGCTTGAACACTCATAACCTGGGCTTTAATATGTGGGCGGACGGTCAGTATTGTGAGCCTGGTTCTTTCTCTTCTCGAGTGGAGGTTGTCTTTTTAGCCACTGTTTGGTACGTTCGATTGTGTTGCCTCGATTGTTAAACGTGACAAAGACCCAGATAGCAAAATCGAAAGCCATAGTGAGCTTACATAGCGTGTATACATAGACAACGCGTAGCGGCCGGGACTTCCGGCCCGAGTTGGCACCAAGAGACCGTAAGTGGTCGACATCGTCTGTCGCTACCCTGTACGACCGAGTTCAGCGTTGCAGCGTTTTGCGATTACTAGCTCATTTGCTTAGCGCTGTAGAAGAAACAATCGTCGCTTTCGCATCTCAGTCTTGGTCTTCAGTCTTGCCTCCCCTCTTCTGCTCTGCATCTTCGACATCTTGGAAATTGACCAGTGATCTTTTCTGGTGCTTCAAAGCACTCTTCATGCCTCGTCGCGGCATAACCTAACATAATTAGCAGGCTTACGGAGACACTTTGGTATAAACATATAATCGCTTCTCTATACAGAGGTCGCAGAATGACGATGGTTTACAATGATGCCCCATAATTCATCTTGTTATCCTCGGAGTCGGATACCAGCCAATGCTAACTTGTTCGTCGATATGGCGCTGCTGTCTGTCGTCAATAGCGACACACGTCACTTAACGGCAAACCGGCACACATTTAGATGGGCATCAACCGATATGGCCATTAGTTTGTCGCACTGCTGTTGCAGGCGATGCATCGCCGATGTTAACGTGCTCGTTGATCTTGCACGGTCGGTCAGCTTGTCAACGATAGACGAGAACATATATCGAAACGGGGTTGGTGGCAATGGAGGTAACTCGACTTCTGTCCGTTGCCTTTTGTTAGCTTGTGCTAGCCAGCTAGTCAAATTAGCGAAAAAAAAAAAAAAAACAAAAAGGAAAAACAACACAAGTGATCAATGATTAAATAAGTGCCAGAACGGAGAGAAAACATAACGATCCTTTCTCGTTGGTTCCGGTGCGTCTTGTGGCCGGCGAGTTATCGTTTATATGCTAGAAGTACAATAAGGAAGAACTTGAGCAACGTATTCATCGTTAGCTTTAGATCGTTGAATTATAGTGGATGGCAGCTAGTGCTAAGACAACCTTAGACCTATGGAAGAATTGAGTAGGCTTGTGGTGATGGCATTCTACATAATGCTGCGATGGTAAATAGGCCATTAAGCGTCGTGACTAACAAATCGACAAAGGCAAACTCAAGACGGATTGACCAATTTCTACCGAAGTGATTACGTTCAGGATGATCAAACGTCGAACCGCATGGAGCGATCCGCTTCTTTATTGTTGTTCTAACTGCATTATAGCGGAGAAGGATTACCGAAAAAATAAAAAGGAACAAACTTTCAATGTTTCTAATAGCTGTTGATCTGCTCGATTGTTGGCTGTCCTTCGTAGATTCCCGATGTGAGCAGAACGATGATGAAGCTGATGCTCTCGATGGGCAAAGTCCTATTATTATTTTAATAGATTGCAGATGGTCAGCGATGTCAGTCGACCGATGAACTATCTGGTCAAGAGTTGCGTTCGACCAGGTCGTAAGCTAAACGGACCACGAGACAGCTTAAGTGACAATGTACTATCGGTCGTCAAGGCTCAATTACTCTGGAAGGTGTAACTGTGAACGGTAAAGAGAAGGTGGCGCGGTTACACGTCAGAGTCCATTGGGTTCGAACCCGGAACAGCGGCGGCGATTGGCTAATATGCTGCTGAAGGGTACACTGCGATCGTCTATCGTCTGCTATATGCTATTATGATTGAAACAAGTGGAACCATGAAGCAACAATAATTGCGTCAATTCTTGATGTTACGTAGCCATCTCGTTAACTTGCTGTATGATATGTGGCCGATTTATATTTAAAAGGTGGAAAAAGATAATGTCCCAGCAATTAGACTCTATGCGATATTAATGATATTTGGTTATTTAGTTCTTGGCTTGAAGCGCTCCGAAAAATCTCGATCGCTGAGCTATGTCTACTATCTTATTTAGGCTATTACCACGAATGAATTTCAGTGCTTTTTTTTTTAACACAACACAGTTAGAAGAAATTAAACTGATGCTTCTGTGCGACAGTTTGTCTCTGTGTGGTCTCGGCTAAATCAACACAGGATGCTGCATGACGAATGTTACGTTACATGTCTACAATAATACCGTATATCAAAACAATAGTCATTTGTATTGTGGTTGTCCTTTTTGCCCTACTGTTGCCATTCTGTGGCCAAAAGACATTCCTTTACGGTGACGTAGACCGTTTCACTCTATAATAGAATGATCACAGAATGTCGTACAAGACAGTATGCTTTCAGCGAAATGCTCACGCAATAGCCGGCCAGCTAGTCAACCAAGTTGTCTGCCTTCCGCCAATGGCAACTGAGCATCTTTTCTGCCTTCAACAATATATATTCACTTTATCCCAGTTCCCGTTCGGACAGTCGGACCCGGGCCAGAACGCTTGTTCTAATGTACCAAAAAAGCTATCGAATCTGTGCGGCTCTCGCATCGAGTGCGGCTCTGTTATCGAATACTCGCAAAAGTCACGATGACAACAACAGCAATAGCAACAAAAACATCAAACCACTCCGACGCTGGGTTGGGCAGACATTTCTCTCATAGTCTTCTTCACGTGTCTCTCTCTCTGTTTTGGTCAAAGTAACGTGAGTGAGTGCCCCATGGCTCGTTCTGTCTCGGATAGTGAACGTGATCAGCCTTGTTGCTATGGCTGATATTGACCACGGTAAATACATATCTGGTCTACCTAAGAAAAACGCAGCCATGCAGGGTTACAGTGGAATAGAAGAACGGGCGCATATGTTAGCTATTTCTTTAGAGAAGAAACTCTAATCGACACCGTTTGTCTAATGCGCTTTTGCTGACTATTGTTGCATCAGTTATGTCCTATGATGACTGCCTGGAGTGCTACGTCCGGTACGGCCGTGAAACACTGCTTTAGGCGGCTGTCCGTCAGGCCACATTCAGATCGAAATTATAATCCAACAAGCAGTTAATTATATAATGTACACGACATGTCTATGCCAATTGGAAGAGCTCCAATTTGAGTGGGGTTACTGCCACCTAGCTATCTCAGGAAACCGCGCACTGCTAACAGTCTGTTGTGGTGTTTAACTAACTAGAATGTAGACGGAAAGCCGCGGCACTCTAATCTCTGCGGCTCTGGACGTTAGTTAGTGATCTATTTCAGGTTAGATGGGTCGACGAAACAGGATGGCATATCGTGTACATGCTTGCTACGAATATATAACATTAGTGCATTTCCAAACGTATTTCTACTGCTTGACCCGTCAAATATTGTATCGATGCTATATTGAGCAGGGAGCAGGCTATTTGAGTTGCTACTATGTTCAACAGCGTAGACGTCCTCTCTTTTTTCATTTAAACCGCTAGTAAACACGCGATGAATCAGAACTCGTAACGGTAAGTTGTCATCAGTGACAATAGTGCTGGCTAATGTTACTGTTATCGTCTATGTGCAATTCATAGACTAACGCAAAGGTAAACACACGTTCGCTCCATCCGTCGACCCGTTCGTTCGAGGCAGGTTCGCTTCTTTTCTTATTTGAGCCGTGCAGACATCCAACGCTTAACAGCAGTATAAGATTGCAATCATTACTCTGATGGTTGAGGCGGGAAAGGTGTTAATGTACGTGTTAACAACAAAAAAAAAAATAATAGCACACAGTTTATTTTTTTATTTTCTATTTCCATCGCTAAAACGTGCATACAGTCTGAAACTGTTACTGCTGCATCTATTCAGCCCGCGCATTTATTTGCTTGTAAGCACCACGGCCAAGATGCAACTGTTCTTCGATCTATGGCGAGACGCCATTCAATCTCAAAATACAAATGCAAACGGATGACTATTTAGTGGTTATGCAAAACGTCTGAATCTCGGCGCAACGGTAGCATGAGCTAGAACAGACTGAGAAAGGTCAATAATACTTTGTTTCTCTGTTTCAGCTGTCCTCGCTTAGTCTATAATATTATATATCGATGCCTGCGCGTCTACATGTCGCTGTGGGTCTAATCGACAAATGCCCCCATAAACTGCCACCGCCGCTGCAGTATTAGCGGGACAAGAAAGCTTTATGTTAGAGAACATTAACGATTCCCTCGACGTTTTAGTCATGTGTCTTTTTTTTTTCTGTTGTACAACCCTTCTTGTCTGTTCCTTATAAGATATACCGAAATGTACAACGATATTATTCAACTTAGTTAAGCAGTCGTGCTAGTAGTATACATGCATGGGACAATGAATGCCGCTGGTAAAAGCTATGGTTCCAAGTGGCAATAGCAATGTAATCTCAACTAAAAAACCGGGAAAAGATGTGCTTGAACGACCGAATGCTGATTGTTAGCTCCGCTTTCACGTTCACGTGTGAGTAATTCAAATCCTCGTCAGCTTTTTTACTCGCATCAGCTGAATCGAACCCTAGGTCAATGAACGCTTTATGGTGCATTGAGTCATGCATTCTAGAAACCTCCTGGCATAACTGCCCTCGAGATTAGATTGCAGCGTCACTGAAAGTTGTAGAAAAGGGCTTTCAATCTCTTTAGCCTAATTTGTATTTTCCAACTTATCATTTTGTCCAGTCCACGAGAAACAGAGGCAAACGTCACGTCTTATTATTAGTGCTCCGTTAATCTCCGAATGATTTCGAACATAGGTTATTTGAACAAAACAATGTACAAGTGTATAAATACAGGTTCGTGTTAACGTGTCGATTACCGAAACATGCCTTGCCCGCCAAATAGAACTGCCAAGTAAGCATGTTTCAACATGATCAAGCTGGATTGGGCAGGGAACGTTAACAAGCCAACATACAGCACCATCTGCGCCAAATACACGACACTAACAGAGTGCGACGTTAACTCTGCCATGGCGTTTCATTATCATCGAGTCCTATGACTGTGATCGCTATATGTTGCCGCCGCATCATATTATCGCCCTTCAAGTAATGTCATGTCTACGAAACAGACTGTGAACCGGTCACTTTTGACTTCTGTTTTGAAACTCTCTTATTGACCCAAAGAACACAAAGCGGAGAGAAAGCTGCTCGCCTATGATGGGGTGGGGGATACTATGACCTGTGTAGGCTATAGCGTTAGGCGCCTCCAACTCCGGCCTCAGCAGCCGGCCAGGGTTTCGGTATTCGGCTTGTCCTCTTTCCCGCGCTATGGAACATTCAAATTTTGGCGGGGAGGTTCGAACCTCTCCGCCATCTTGAATGTGGCCAAGCTTGGGCGGCATCTCGCTCAATCGCGGGACCGTTGTGTGTTTGTGAAGTTGTCTCGGCAAGTTTGCTCCGCTCGAACGAGCGCAATTTTAACCCATGTAAGTTATGGTACTTTGGAGAAGGCAGATCTTTTTTGCGCAAAATTTTTCCCGAAAATTAACCTGTATTTTACTCTGCTACAGTGGTGCGTGGGGAGCGACACCGCTACTCTGAACTAGCTACAGCGTTCAGGCCGGTGTACTGCCTGGATACCGGCTAACGATGGAATAGGCGCCATTCGACCGTTGGCGTTGATTGCGTGTGTTAGATGAGGCAGCGAACAATTGCATCGGTGTTTCTAGTGTCGTCGTGTATCAACAAAACATTGGTCGGCGGTTCGGTACAATTGAGGGATATTACATACCGCATCGACAGCGATTGCGACAGTCTGCATGGCAATTCAAAGACTTTGGATCACTGTTTTGCTTCGGCCTAAACAACGTAGTTGATTGTAGAAATAGTTGCTTGTGCTGCGGACTTTCCCTGTTCATGTGTATCGCTGTGTGTATGAGTGGATGTGTATCAAGGTGTGTTTACCATAATGTGCTTGTGTATACGCTTTCTAGTATAACGGCAGCGCTCGACATATTTTTTCTCATTTGTTATCTGTAATTTCTTTTCTCGAATTTCAGTTTGTGGTCGAACAAGTTCAATAGCTAAAGCGCACGATGACGCACGAGAACGTAGAGGTGGCGCAGGCCAACAACGCGAAGCCGGAGGTGGCTGAGAGCGCCACGAAAGCTGTCGTCGAGGGAAAGGAGGCCCCTCTTAAGATCGAGGAAATGAACGGCAAGAAGGTTGATTCCAGTGGGGATAAAGCGAGCGAGGGGGTCGAGGCCAATGGCCACATTAGTCCTGGAGAGGCTCCCGTAAGTGTGGCGTGGGAAATCAGGAAAACTATTTTTTGTTATAGTCTTCCTCTCATGCAACGTACTTATCTTTTTTTTTGTTATTACGCGAAACATTCTACTACATTTTTCTTTCTGTGCAAAACATTATTTCTACGTAAGAGGACCCCTTCTTGTTATGCAAAACAACTTTGTTAGTGTAAAGTACTTATAAAAGTCTAAATTCATCAAACTTCTTATTTATACCGCTGCCAGACATCGTTTTTTTTTTTAATGTAGCTTTTTAATTATGCTATCAAACTTCTTATTTACTCGCTACCAGACATCATTTTTTTTGTTGTATCTTTTTAATCATGCTATTGTTCTATTGTAGCGACAACTGTTGCTTCCACATGACTGTAACCTGATTTCGTCAACCATGCTTTCATCTCATCGTTGTGAATTACTTGTCGTAGTATGGCTTCAATTGTCGTAAATATTACATAACGATCGTGATCAAAAGGCAGCTAATAGTTCGTAAATAAGATGGCTATTGAATATATGTTTCGAAGAAGTACTGGCTGACATCAGGGTTCGGTCGAATTTCTGGGCCGATTACACAGTACAGACACCGCTAGCACAGAGCAAACATTTTGTCCCTGCCCGCTGCCAAAATCTAATCCTATTGATGTTTATCGCACAAGTAGCTCACAAAACATATCCCATTTCACTATTTTATTTTTTGCTAGCTCGCTAGTAGTTTGGCTTAGCGGCACCAAGTTATTAACTTTTTAAAATAGAATAGCAATTATTAGGCGGAGTTCGTGGTGGTGTCGGCATCATCGACCCATTGTACGGAAACAGCGGGAGTTTGGATGTTAATATGGATATTAGATGTTAAGACCACGGCAGATGATAATTTATGCACGTATCATTGAAGTTCCATTCTTTTCGTGCTAATTGATGCGCAGCAACTTTTTTTTTACTTGATATTATAGTATTATTATTATAGAACTTTCTTCCATGGTTGGCTTGTTCGTGAAGACTGCTTCAAGCAAGCTAATTCTATTGCAAGCGGTAGACGTAATACCGTAGGAACTTGCCGCCATTGCATGATTTTATTGATGTTAATGATAGTGGTCACTGTAGTGATTGTGTCGTGCTATGACATAACGTATATGAACAATTGTCATTTGTAACTGTCATATTTTCCAGGCGGAAGCATCTACTTCCGAGAAGAAGGACGGCGAAGAGGTGAAAGAGGGCGACGAAAAGACCGATGAGCAAAAGGAACAGGAAAAGGCTAAAAAGAAAGGAAAGCGTTTTTCTTTCAACAAGCTGAAGAAGATGTTCTCCTTCAAAGAAAAGGAGAAGAAGAAAGATTCTAAGGACGATTCGGCCGTGAAGGAAGAGGGAGAGGAGGGAAAAGACGGCGAAGTTGCTGGTGATGGCCCAGCCGCAGCTGATTCCGAGGTGAAGACAGAAGACAAGAAGGAAGAAGGCGCCCCAGCACCGGTTGACGAGGCAAAAAAAGCTGATGAGTCTGCGCCTGCTGTTGCTGCTGCTGACGAAAAAAAAGAAGAGTCCGCCAAGACGGACGACAAGAAAGAGTAAATTACAGAAACATAATGACGACATACGCATAACAAGGGAGAGCACAGGGCACGCGGCGTCTTAATCCTCCTCCATCATTCATTATTAATAATAATAATAATAAACAGACAGATATGTCACAAGCAAAACATCAACAACAACAACAACAACAAAGCATCGCAAACAACACGTGAATTTATATCACAATAAAAAACCATAACATCTACAAGAAGACAGTAATTACTACAATAACATGCCAACGTAATCACAAATGCCGCCAGGCACATCGCAGCAAACACGGCGGCGGGTGCGCGGTTCAAAGCCTGCTCAGCACTTCCCGCCTCTTCGATCGCACAACATGGGAAAGCGGCAGGCGTGTGAATCTCCCCCGTTCTTCGTCTGCTCCGTGAGTATCTGGAGGTGTTTGTTTTGTCTCCCTTACCCCTTCGGCCCCCCTCCCTTATCACACCCTTTCTCAAGCCTAATATTGTGCTGCTCTATCCCCCCTCACCCCCAGTCCGAATCCCCGATCTCCCGCACCTCGCTTGAACGACCGACCGACAAATGGGAGCGGAGAACGCAGGTGCCCCGGTGCCACCTTCCCATTGAGTTACTGTTAACGAAGGTGTTACCTTACCCTAAATAACGAAGCAGACGATGTGTCGGAATGGCAGAGGTGTAGGAATCGACGCCGACGTCGCGGTAGGTGAGGGAGACACGTCCAATAGAGGAAGAGAGAGAGGGATTGTGTAAGATGAAGATGGCCAGAGAACGTAGAATATGATTATACGGAGACGATTAATTTTGTGGCAGAATTCTAGGCGCAAGGAGAAATAGGAGCGAAGGGTGGCGGGTAACAGGAGGAGACGGTCAGATGCTAATTAAGAAGAATATTGAGGATGATGATAATGGAGACTAATAATAATGATGGGAAGAGATAAAAATAAGGTCATGGGATAATGAGAAAGAGGGAGTTCCTCCATTTTTGTTCCATGATAACGATTGAGGAATGCGAAGTGGTCACAGTAAAGATAACGA
Organism: Varroa destructor; assembly: GCF_002443255.2. Classification (NCBI taxonomy): domain Eukaryota; kingdom Metazoa; phylum Arthropoda; class Arachnida; order Mesostigmata; family Varroidae; genus Varroa; species Varroa destructor. The sequence continues at coordinate 52,267,097 of NW_019211455.1, read as the reverse complement.
CGGAAGACTATAAAAAAAAGAAGATGCGATGAGGTCGATGGAGGAACGTTGCTTCGACTAACCCAACAGCAACAGCCGCGTACAGATTACAGATAGGTGTAACGCTGACGAACCCTCCTCACTACTTCAAACAGAGCAGAGATATGTGAAAAAGAAAACAGATGATAAGATTATAATAATGATAATAGTAATACTAATAATAATAATAATAATAATAATAATAATAAAGATAAGAAGAAAAGGACACGATGCGGAAGAAAGGAACGTGGAGAGAATAGGAAAGAGAGAAATAAGAAGTCGACGAAAGACGTTAGCAGACGCAACAAACTACACCCTCGAATGTCTCTTTGTATAATTTCAATTGATTTTACGAAAAAGATTCAACCAACAAACAAAAACCTATTGACCAACAATAAGAGGATGTAAGTTTTTACCATCATACCAGGATCCCTCACCACGCGGAGGACGATCTATTCATAAACAATATCGAGAATAAAGGGAAAAATAAAATGAACATGAAAATAATAACCGAATTGAGTTTGTTTGTCGGATCGACTTCCGACAGACTTTGTCCGCCGATTATGGGGATACACGGTGCGCAAAGCAAACGGCATCGAGGTTGTTCTTGGTGGGACAAAGATATTATTTTTACGATTATTATTATTATTACTATTTATGTGTCCTTCTGTATAATAGCTCCATTACAATGCACGTATATAATAAATTAATAGCGGAAAAAAACGCATCAACAGCAACTATAGTAACATCAACGACAAACCATGAACATCAACAAATACGCGAGCTAAAAGAAACCCATTGCGTCCTCTTCACGACGGCACAATAATAATGTGAATGGAAAAAAACCAACCAACAAAGAACCAGGATTATTCAAAACGAATCAAATAAAGCGTTTTATATACATGCAAAAATGTATACGTAAAAAATATTAATGCGTCATTCATTTTTAAGTAGCGTATTTAGCGGAAATTTGTAGATAGATGGAGTATGTAAGTAGGACTAGTTTCATAAAATGCGCGAATTGGTATTGATGTAGTATTTAGCTAAGAAGCAAATCTATAAATAGTCACAACGATACTGGTAAAGTAACGGTCAATAGTTTTCAAATCCGTTTCACGCTAACCCTGCCAGTAACAACCAGCATAATCAAATGCTGGTACATTTTGCATTGCCGGCGGATCATTGCTGGATTCCATGTAGCTGTGTAGCCAAAAAAATATCTTCCCAGATGCTCTCTCGTGACATCAAATAGTATAAATTACGATTTGTGTTATAGCCTTTAGATTATATGCAGTAAGGGTTCCGTTGATGACGAAATTGGGAACGTACTGCTTTGCTGTTATTATGCTAATCGTTAACAAGCGTAAAGAAAACTGCTGGCGAATTTCTCTAATGTCATAGCTCTTCTTATTAGACGACGTTAGCTTCTCGGGCTCTGTTGTACAATACTATATTATAATAATATGATGCTCTAGTGTTCTGACAAAGCAAGCTACCCGCTGCGGATGACAAGAGTAAGGGTCACACGGAAACGGCCTTCTATATATACTTCTTGCAGAACTATAGTAGCTTTCGAAATAGTTGTATGTTCGGCTGTCCCTCAACATTACCCTTTTGACTTCTTCGTACTGATTGCTAAACTGCTACTGCCAACTTAGTTGTCATTACTAGTCACTTCTCTCGATCACGGTTAGTTGGGTGCGCGGGCGTCGGTAGCCGGCCACAGTGCTCGAATGTTCCACATAAACGATAGGCAGACATTAATGTCGGTATTCTTGAAGCTTCCGCTGATCAACGATTGTCTTAGACTTCCCGTTAATAACTACATAAACAATAGAGCCAAGTTATAGATTACGTGAACCTTGCGTGTGAGCACACTGTGCGTTCTATATAAATATATATAATAGCTTACTGGTGGCCCTCTTCTGAAACAGTTTTTCTTCGAAAGACCAGTACTAGCTTACTAGTATAGGCACACACTTACCCTGAACTAGTTGGTGCGGCGGCTGTGGAGACACTATGTCTGCCCGCTCGTTTTCACCTACTGGGATCTCTTAGTCATCCATTTATGTCACATAACTTATCCGTCCTATCACTAATGTTTTCATGCGTTATTCTTTGTGAGACAGGCGAAAAATAATTAGCTAGGTTCGATTAGATTTTTGTTGTTTTTTTCTGGCCGCAATAGAATGCTGGACGATTTCATCTTTAGGTTTGCCCGTTCTGTTATTTAGCTGTATAATACGTTAAAAGGAATGCTTTTGAATCAATCGAAAATGTATCGCCAACTGGGTATGCCAGTCAACGAATAGTATGGACAAAACAAATAAAATAGCGTACATTCTCTGGTATCGACCACCGCAATGTGCGCATTACTAGCTTTTCTAGTTTCGTACTCTTAACAGAGTCAATATTAATCGAAGCCAGAAGCAGCAAGTTGGAATACGCGTAGTTTCTATGCTAGCAAACCAGAATGTGCGATGGTTATGGTGCTATTATTCGAAAAGGCTTTGGCTTGAAAGGCAATGGCTTTTAAACACTCCTGGATGAGCTTTAGCTTAGGTAAGGGCGACAAGGATATACAAGAAACGCTCATACTAAACTAGATATGCTCTATGTATGAGAAGTGGATAGAATATAACGATTAGTACGGGGGCAGTGTAGAAAAGTTGTTCCTAGTTGATGCCGATAACTCTTATCTTTTCTCTTGATTTCAAGTGGCTGGTGTATGTGGAGTGTCTAAGGAGGTAGAAATAACACAAGAGTCAATTTCTCTAGGAAGCAGCAGGTCAGCCTTCTTTTTATCTTGTCGAATACCGTGTTTCATCTGCCTGATGATCGTGCTTCCATGATGTTGCTTGAATCTTTACTGCACTTTGGTACATAGTTCCTGATTTTCTTTAATTTTTTATGAAAATGATAAAAAAAATTCAAGCAGTGCTTGTCATCACTGTTGTAGCCGCATTATTCGACGACGAAAATGATGCTGTATCTAGCTGTTGTGCTAGACCAACGGAATGCATGAATGATCTCATAACTGCTCGCGCACTCATGTAAGGGTATAGATAGTTAAGGTTCCGCTTGTTGGTTTTCTCTGTCACGGAACGCTCGCCTCTGCAATGCACTCAGCAACTGCGGCGAGGAACTATACACACGTAGATTTGTGTGAATATCAACTAAACGGTATTGACGCCCTCTTGGTAAAAAGCCGAAAGGCGGCACAGTATTACAGTAGGTACCTATCATACATGAAATATAGGGCTCATGTGGTTATCGTAAATCGAACAGGGCAAAAAGCCAAGGCTGTCTTAGCTTATGGTGTTGCAAAGTGTTCGTTCTTTGAGGATTTTTTCTGGATCTAAAAGTGGCAACCAGCATGGGAACCAGCGTTGCGTTGGGCGGCCTCCACACGAACTAGTCAGAAAGTCAAACAAAGTATGCTGATATTTATAAAAGTACGTAAAACGTTAGTTAGCACAGTAGAAATGTTGTATAATGGAATACGGCCATTCATTGGAAAAGGTAACCTGTCAAAGCGACTAACTAGGTAATCGTTAGTTGTTTCTGATCCAGCTAACCATTTGTCTTCCTCTATATAATTCATTCAAGGGTCGTTAACCAGATATAGAGTAGATATCAATAAATGGAGATTTCAGCCAACAAACAGCCCGAAGCGGCGGATGGCTACGGATAAAACACAATATAAGGGTCATGATGACGCTAATAATGAAGGTAAAGTGGTTCCGACCAAACGGCGCCTACCAGACTAAAAGGTGCCATAAGTGGATGCAAAAAGACGATCTCGTTTTGTTCTTTTGTGACAACGGGTGATGACGATAAAAACAAAAGAAAGGAGTCATTTAGGAAGAAAGTGGAGCGAAAAGACAAAGCCATATCTAGTACAGTTGTACCGGTGAAGCACCTTAATATACCATCAGCCAAAGCGAGTGCGCAATGAACATCACCCATTACCCAATGGTTTGGTGGCCGACAAAACGACCACCAGCTCCGTTTGAAGCACTTGATTAAATGAATAGTTATCAAGTATAGCAAAATCGTGAATGTATGCATAGTGTGGTAGCGTGCAGCGTGAAATAGCCAATTAGCACACTGCATATGTAACATTTTGACATACTTGAACACATGGAAGTGCCTGAGCATATAGTATATTGGTATTAGGGCTTACATTTTATCCCTTTTAGCAAGAATTCGCTGGACTTCAGTGGTGGAGATGACTCTGAATTTGTCATAACTGGCTAAGCAGACATAGGATCTAAAGACAGCCTGGGGTTTATGGTCAACCTTCACGTCGTGTTGTGAATCATGGATACCGCGAACCAGGGGAGTGAATTGAACAGAAATCTCATCTTAGAATATACAAAAGAGCCAAGTTGAATAGTAGCACGAATTGTGAAATAATAGGGAACGAATATATAAGGAATTCTGAATTGTGACAGATATAATGTCAATTTTTACAAGAAGAACATAAGTCCCGAAATACATAAGTAGGAATGGAAAAATAAACTGACGCCAAATAAGGGCCCTACAGGAAAAAGCAGTCTCTTTATGATCTCCAAATAAATTTGGAAAAATATAGAACAATTAGGACGATAAGCAAGTTTATTTGCATAAACTGCGGATCAAACTTGGAAATGAATCCACTCAAGACAGTCAACGATTTCTCATAAACCTTCTAGTGGTTCATTGACTTTTCTTTGACATTCAGCTTCTGAATGACTAAGGGAGCCCATTGTGGTATCGTTTCATAAACTCGAAACCCATTGACTGCGCTGTTGCTATCTACGACTGTAAATATTTCCCCAGATATACATATATACGGGTTAATACCGCGCAGTTTCGTATATGGCGATTATATAAACTCTATAAGTCTTTTCTGTGTTTCTCTTTTCTTAAATTAACTCCCTTGGGCCTTTTCCGAAATGCGAACACCCATGCTAATGAAGTTTCGGAGGAAAGCACTAGGAGACCCAAGAGGCACGGCAACCTCGCCTTGTCCCTAGACGTACCGCACATTTACTCGATTCACTAATTTAGCTCCATCGTAAATGAGGTTATGCGATCAGATTCATGCTACACGGTAGATAGCAGTGATCGCGTTGGCGTTTAGTTTAGAAGAAAAGTAAAACACATGATAAGTGCCTAAAAGTGAAATTTCTGAGTATTTGTTGACTTTTTTTGTATATATCGACTAACTTGTATTAATGTGACGTTAGCTACTATGAATGGAGTGCTTATTCACTGTTTCTTGTACTTTTTTTTTCTAAAAAAAATACTTGGGATGGATGGAGCAAGTGGAAAAGAGTGAGATATGGCGTGGAATAGCTGATCAGGTTAACTAACTAAAGATTTGGTTCTTCCAGTCTTTTGTGTCGGCCTGTTGCTCCTGCTAGAACCGGGCGATGCCGAAAGTGCCTTCGGCAGTGTTTTTTTTTTCGCTTGGCTTATTTAGCCTATAGTTAGCTTGACTAAGACACACCCCTTCACTGGACCTCTTCTGATACGTTAAAAACACGGGACAGGCACAGCCAGAATGCAGCTTTAACAGGGACGAAAGCGGCAATCACCGCCGTCGCTAAAAGAAAAAAACGAGAAACGATCACGGAGTGCCTACGGGTTCTGCTGTGTCGTTGCTAGCCTTAGATGTCGCTATTAAAAAAAAAACACGCCTCTCTCTGTAAGTCAAGACAAGCTCAATAAGACGCAACGCGTCGCTGAGAAGATTGGAGAAGTGAGGGGCAGAGGCGCCGGTGCAGGCGAATAAACTTGATGTGTATATATTTAGACGTGGATTAACATCGCTCGGAAAAGGACGCAGCGGATGAACCGCGCCGTCACTAGAGGCTGGCAGGTCAGGCGGCGAGGGGGTGCCGGATTAGGAAATAAGAGAACAGGAAGGGATGAGCGATTGAGTACGTAGAAAATCATACAAACAGATAGAGGAACACGGAAGGGAGCAGACGATTAACTGGAAATCCACGAAGTTCAATGTGCCAATCAGAGTTCTTGTTTATCATTTGAGTGATCTACGTTAACATTACGGGAACGTTTAGCACGTCCTGCTCACGTGGGGAAGTTTGTCGCAGTCTATGGCTTTCATAACGACAGCCTTATGAACCCTATATGTATTATAGTTTTGACAAACGTGTATGACACTGGTAACCAGCGGCACACCATTTATATAGTTTAATCTCCTTTTTACAGGAAAATAGCAATTTTCTTAACGTAACAATTTACCTCCACGATCATTGTTATCATCAGTAGCATTATTATTGCTACCTAGTGAAGAAATGCCGGCAGCAATATTCAGCACCAAATAGCTCCATAACAAAACAGAACAAAAAGCTATATAGGCAGACACAGCACAATATGAAAGCGAATTATCATGTGCTGCTGCTGCTGCGGTGACATTAGAACATTCAAGTCCATTGTGCAAGTTTGTTTTTAAACGGGAAAGAGAAACACGAGTGGATCTACATATTTACATCGCACCAAGGCTGTTTGTACTTCTACTGCTTTTGCTAGTGCTAAAAAGCGAGGAGAGCGAATTATATTTGCTTTATATATTTAGTCTCTCATAGTGGTGGTGCCTTTGTTTCCGAGTTCTATGTCCGGCATCGCTGTTAGGCGTTACCCGTTATGTAGCCCATACGATACCCATATACGTCCAATATGTTACCTACTAAATTATCACGGTGACAATAGTGCTGGTGCCTGATCGTTCAAAGAGTTCTTCGACTAATCCGACGCCGCTTCGGTGTTGATCGATTAACACGCGGTATCGGAGATGACTATAACAGAAAATATGTTAACAAGTACAAGTAACAAGCTGTTACCACAACACATCTCGATGACGTGCGCCGCTTTCCCGACGCATAACCTTTGCTGTAAATGCCCACGCACTAGACGCCACACACCGACTTTGTTTAAATACGTTGGAATCTAAGGCAGCCAACGTTAGATAGCCCTGGATATATACACTCTACCCTAGTCAATTCGTATGTGGTATCAAAATGAGATTATCATTTAGGGCTGGACACTTGTCACATATTATTCGCTAGCGTTTGCGCAACTATGAGATGATGATAGCAGAAAATAATTTGGGTAAGCGACAGGATCTATTAATGGTGAATGTTATATTATAAGTATTTGTACGGAGCTAACTATAATTTATTTACAGCAAGCGTATATTATGTCTTTAGAGGTAGATTATAATAGCAGGAACTGTTTCATTTGATGACAAAATCGTTTCGCTTTTACGTTTTATGCGACTAGTGCCCGACAGACATATTTTTATTGGATATGTATATATATATATAAGATTAAAAAAATGCATGACATAGTTAATATTTGTTTTTAGGTTCTCAATATAATAAGGGGATTCTGATATTTACGGTAAGCAGCAAAATTTAGATTTTTATTAGATGTCACAATCACAACGGCCATTTTTACTTCGTCATTACGTAGTAAACGGCACGAGCGGCACACTGTTACGCGTCCCAATCATATTTAATTGCAATTAGCTTGTATAATTAGTTTGTAAGATATTTTATTTCGAGCTGATCGATCGAAAGAATTTTCGTATTTAATGTACTGTGTCAATGAGGAAAGTTGACAGGCCCATGTTATGCTAGCTATCGTACACCGCTTTATGTGTATCAAAGGTGAGTATATAATGCAAATTTGGGCGTTTCGTAAACGTAGAAGGTTTTTTGAACAAATTGGTACGAATTATTTCATATTTATTATATTGATATAAAAATATATGCAAAGTTATTCCTATGAATGGTTCTATTTCTTTGCCTCATTTATCTGGCTCACTAATTTTTCCACGCTCTTGAATTGTAGGTGCCTGCGTGGGCCTGCAACTGCAAACAGTATTGCATGTCAGGATAGCTCTTCTCACGTTTAGCGATTTCCTCTTTCAACGCTAAGCTCTGCTCTCTCGTTCTTCGACTGGGCCCTTCTGATGTCGTCTATCTGGCTTTTTTTCTGCATAAATGGCAATACCGACCCGCCGAAATTTAATTACCGCGCGTCATTTCTGTACGCTCGCCCGGATGCAATGCGAACTAGACGTCGGTCTTAGTGCAGTGTGATATCAGTCAAGTTAACGGGTTTGCCCAAGCAGCGCGTTCCACTCCACACCGCCGGATATATGTTGACATAATTTAACATCATTGAACGGCCGCCCAAGACCGAGCGCCTTCTCATCAGCGTCTCGAAGAGACTCAGATGTTTTTCAGGCGCCTTGTCAAACTCTGAAGCGTCTGCCATCCAGTGCGAGGGTTAGCACTCCGTCGTTAGTAACATCAATCAATACTGCGTATCAGAGAAGGGTGTCTTTCTCATCCATCGTCTGCAGGTATCACTAATAACTGCCACTACAGCTAGGATTGCCTGCCCATCTTCTTTCAAGGTCGTTTTGTACCCGTTATTTTCCAACGAGTTGCCTGCCAGATGGTCACGTGGCGACTAGTCACGAGGTCTGGACGACGACAACCATGACCAGCATAACGTCAAAATCTGATCAAGATTAAACGTCTGATAAATGGCATTTGTGGAAAGAAAAAAACGTACAAAAACTATAAAGAGCCTGTGGTGTGCAAAATCTATTAGATCAACCATTTAATCAGTTAAGACGGATTACTCTAATGTAGGAAACACGTTTTGGAAAAGACAGGTGACTGCAAGCTTTATGATTAAACGATATTATCATGAGTATATGTACCCCAAAATAGATAATAGTGGTAAGATGCTTGTTTGAAATTTCTGAGTTAATTTCGGCACCCTTTTTGGTTCGGTAACCATACATTTCAGTTTTCTCGCATTTCGTGTAATATTTGTGAAGCTTGTGGTCTCCGGCGATATCTCAGTGACAGTCGACTAATGAACGACGATCAAGCCATTGATGTACTGATGCGAAGTGCCAGTCACCTTTGCTACACCGTAAGTACTAAAAGACCGCTCTGGAATTGTCTCTCGTCGTTAACTGGTTTCCTCTTGGCGAGGGGGGCCACTCTCTATTGGAGCTAAGATAATGATACCAAACGAATGAGTAGCAACGAGCGACGATTACTGTAAACGACTCTACAATCGCAGAACTACAAGTGATACACAAATGATACCACAAGTCTATCAGAGGTCTACCTAATGGTTCTGACTCAACCAGTTACTTAAAAGATGGCGCTATGCATTGTCACAATGTTGTACTCTTACGCTAACGTTAGTATCTTAGAGAAGCGGGCTCGATGTCGATGGCACCCACCATAGCCTCGCTACCCCAAACTATCCTGGTTTTTAATCTCATCGTTAAACGAATCTTCAACTGATGTTCTGTGCTTCGTTTCCAGTCGTGGCTGTTCCCTTTTAAAGAATATTACACAGTGAGTTGTTACATAGATCGAGCTCCGAGGAGCGCCGTGAGTGACGCTGGCGCAGTAAGAGGACGCGAGAAGTTGCGATCGGCTAAGAGAGAATAACGGAAGGTGTGAGAGCGAAAGGAGCCAGGTAAGGGGCTGGCGAGAACATTAAGCATTATTGTACAAAAGAGCGTCGGCAGCGGCCAAATACGGCATGCTAGAAATTACGCCTACAAGCCAGCGTTATGTCTCCTCCATAGCCTATGGAGAGTTGGAACGATGTGTGAACGAGTTCAGAAAGTCGGCAAGTCGAAAAGCTAAGCAAAAGCAATCTGTCGGGAGCTGAGCATACCTAACACTACTGGCGAAGCTGGATATGTAAAAAAATATTGCACTTGTCAGCCTAGTTTAGAATATCACCCGGAGCACATACAATTCTTATACGAAGCGTTCGAACGATGACTGATTCCAGTAAACAGTTCGGCATCGAAGTAAAACAACGTCACCGCCAATGTCGTTTATACACAGCCTGTGAAACGCAGTTAGTGATTTCTAAATGGATGATTCGGATAGGAAAGAATAAAAAGAAGCCGTTATTTTGCTATAAGCAAAAGACGTGAGGCGGCATAAAGTAAGGTCCGTGAACCTACGAGCGATCTCGTATGGAGGGTACAGGTTATGAATGTTGTCGTTTCATATAAAAAATAAGACAGAAATACATTTGGTTTTCACATGATTGTTCTCCTCCTTTGCCTAGAGCCCTGCATCGATTACACTGATAACGGCGTGTTGCAAAGTCTGTATGCGGGGAGTCGTGATGCACAATAGCTTAGCTTTTTACATACATCTTAATATATTTATTTTATCAGTTAGGATTTTATTTTCTTTTAATTAGTACTTCGTACATTGTGTCATTCGTTTACTAATTCGCGTAGTGACCACGGAGTAGACTTACTGGAAATAGTAGATAACCGGGTGAACAAGGAGTTTTTAGCTAAACTGGAACTTGCATGACAGATCGATTACTCGTACATAGTCTCTGTAGCATACCTATCAGCAAAGAGGTAGTGAGCTATACGACTGTGAAGAGCAAACGTAGCAAAACGTATTTCAGAGCTTCTCATTTTGCGGATGCCATGTCTTGTGGTTCCTTAATGATCGTCTTGATTTTTGTGTATTTCAGTAAAATACACTAAGACATTTCACTTGTAGCAGCTTGAGGTTTGTTTTATATCTTGTGGCTAGTAAATATTTGACTATCAGAGTGCTTTCTATAAAAAAGTAGCATACATTTTCCAGCGTGCAGCCGGTACCTGCCATACACACCGAATTCATAACTATATTATTGAGCTTCAAACAATAGCTATTTAGGTTTCTAATTGCCTAACATATAGACTTAGAGCCATTGCTGTGAATATGGTTTGTATTCTATCGGAAAGTACAGACACCTTTTATATTACCATCCAAAGAGATTCATCCAAAGCTCAATATTTTCTCGAAACTTCAACTCGAATATTTCTGTTCTTTAACCAATCGTTTCAATCTAATCAGACAAACAAAGATGACCCGGTGATTAAACTACTTTGAATATTTTCGTCTCGTGCGTCTGAATTTATAGTTGTTTCTTTATCGCTTTTTGTGTGCTCGCCGGTCGTATTCAAGCGTTTTAAATCAAAGTATGTCTTGTTAAGATGGGAGCATACTGAACTATAAGAATCTCTACGGAAGGACACTAACACAAGGTGAATAATATCTACCAACATTGATAACAGTGTTCTTTAGAGAACCCTGAAAGCAGACTTTTGTCGCTTGCAATTAGAGACTTTCATAGATGAATATCCATGACCAACAGACCGGGCGGCATAACTGTGTTTCAGGGATGCTTTAGAGATTCACGTAAACTCTGCACACATCAGCAGGTATTCTGAAGTTTTATCATTTCATATTGCCATACTGCATAACTATCTCATGAAAAAATAAAGTATTATTAGTGTATCTTTCTCGCTCCAGTGGCATGGTACTCTTCAAAAAACTAGAGAATAGCTGAACATTACTAACCAGTTATCAGAGAACACGACACAAACGCATGCAGTGAAGACACATACGATGGTTCATCTGTGGCCAACCACAACATTTATTAAAAAACTGGTAGCCTATTATCGACATACACGGGTTCTTTCTGTGTTTTCGACCTAATCGTTTTTTCTACATATTGTGTTCCAACTGTAGGATGGGCTATTAGACATTATGTTCTTTGCCATGATTTTCTTTTTAGTATGATTCGGCTTCGGACTCTCTTGCACGTTCCCAGACCGTAATGTTCACAATTATTCGATTGCTTCGCTTTTGTTTTCCTTCAAACATAAAATAACTTATCTGTCATTACCCCATCGAGTTCTTTATTATACGACGCTGAACATTCATCTATTTTTTTACTAGTAAACATTGGAAAAAGGTTCTTCTACTTGATATTCAACTGCGTAACGAGTGACGCTCCGGTGTTAATCAAAAAGACACCGGGATTTTAGTTTCCGGGATCTTGAAAAATATTTAATGTTCTACTGCTCAATTAATGTATGCTGTTTTCTCGTGGAATTTACATTCTCTGACTATTTGTCTAGTGTACAGGTAATTAGCTTGCAAGACTTAACATGCACATAAAACTTGTTGATGGTTGCAAAGTACAGAACATCACTGATAATGAACGTAAATATAAATGAAATAAAAATAATAGAAAACGTATCTTTATTATAAAAAATTAAATTCTATGGAACTAAGTAATACCAAATCATCAATTGAACATTAAACCAGAACGAATGTATTGATTTCCTATCCAAGGTTGCGTACAAACACATAGCCACACACACGCACACCTGGCGCAACAAAAATAAAAAATAAATTTTTAACTAAAAAGTAAATTAAAAACAATAGTAAACAATTTCATTGATGACCTATTAATCGCGTTTCATAGTTCTTGATTCATAGTCTGCCGCCTCGTTGGTTATTTTTGCCCGCACACACGAAATTGTTATATAGTGTACGTCCAATAAACAGCTAGCTAAACTGTGCCTTTGTACAGATATTCTAATAGGGTGCACTAATCGATTTTCCGAGTGACTTGCTTCTGTAAGAAATATTTACAATGCGAAAACGTTTAAACATTGTTTCAGTTGTTTGCTTGATTTGTTTGTCTTCGTAATAATAATACCGCGTAGCTGGTAAATTTCAGCGTTACTTAGTCTTTAACCATGTGCAAGCATATATATATATATATATATATATATATATATATATATATATATAGCAGCGTTTTTTGTGAAAACAACTTACTCTACATACTGTGTTTCCTGGTGAAGTGAGTAATGCGGCATTTGTGTTTTCATTTATTTTTATGTAAAGCTTTTTACTCTGCCCAAGATCCCAAGGACGATTTAGCTCTACTATTTCACAAATTACACAGTACACACTTCATTTCTCTCATAAAATTTAGCTCACAAAACTCTTCAATACTGCCAATGCAGAACTGGCCTGAACAAACATATTAGTCGCAGCAACCTGTGCAATAATAAGATGAAACTAACTAATGTTTTGTATTCAAAACAAAATGAGCGAAAGTGTGTAGCAGCGGAATCAATGTTATTCCTTAAGTCTTCACTGCTCGAAACGAATACCCATAGCGATTATACATCACCTGGATCGAAGTAATATGACTATCTTATTCCTCTATGTTCCATATTTCTACTTAATTTCACCATTATGAGCCACTGTATGGCTTCTGCTACGTTTTTTAATATCACTCGAGAGGTCGCGCCATTCTTTGAGGCCATTTCTCAACAAAACGTCCTTCGTGACCTTCAGACAGCTGGAAAGCATTAACATAAGGGTCATACGCGTTAATATTACCCATAAGAAAACTAGTAAAAGAAACCGCTCTTAGCGTTAATCTATCAAGTGGAGGACAGACATACACACTGAGTAACCTCGCACAGCTATATGTATATACATATGTATATGTATTGAGACTGCTGGGCCGATCCGTTGTTTCTCGTGGAGAAGAACCATTTTCGGCCTCGAATGTGCGAACTTGCAGCTGCTTCGAAACATATTGACCTTAAGCTGATGAGGCCGCTGCTGTTGAAAACTCAAAGACAAATCAGTACATCTGAACACGAGAAGGGGTGCAGAAAATAGGTAAGCTTCACAAAAATGATGTGCATGTATTATTTAAACGGGTCAGTTGTTGTGGAATCCGTGCTATTTTCCAATCTGCGAATCTCAGAGTTCAAGAATTAATGCCACAGCTAAATAAACAGCTTGGTTGTCTATTCATGTAAACTTGTTGCTTACGTTTTTTAATGTTGATTTTAATAGTCGAAATACGACTATATTGCAAGATATAAGATTTATTTGTCTGCGTTGTTTTTGACGGACCTGTAATAATAATCTTTCAATGCTATCTTGAACCTTACCGAGATCGATATCGTGACTCGTTAGAGTCACCGTAGTGTAGACTCAATCAACACACCTACTATATTGAATGAGATTATAAATACATACCAACCGGGTCTTACCACCCTGAAGAACCCTTCAGCGGTAAGATCCACAACGGTAGAGCCTTTACGTTGTTTCGCCTGGGGGCTGCCTAATTGACAAAGGGGGCCTGCATCAACGACGAGGTCAAGCTGAGGCCAAAGGTCAGAAAACTCTTCAACGCTTAGAGTTGATTCGGCCGACGACATATTCGCCGATGTCAGTGCCAGCGGACATCCCACAACTTCACAGAGCGTTCTAGAACAAATAAATCTCTTTAGTATAATTTCGAATTTGAATTAAAAGCACTATCGTAGTATCGCTAATATGAAGTATCCTATACTACAGTTTCAGAATACAATTTCGACACCATGTTATATATGTCATGTATAACAAGAAATAACTGCATTCAAACAATATCAAAGGAAACCTACCTCTGTCGCTTGATCATCTTAGGTTAACTGTCTATGCGGTAGTCATTTTACCGACTCATCATATAGGTTTTAAATACCATTACGACACACCTAGCAACAGTTAGTTCGGGTTGATTTACAGTTCTGCACGAAAATACGCGCCGGAACAAATTCTCAGAACGTGGAATTTCTATGAACGGCAAGTCCATCATCTATATGCACTAGTTTAACTTGTTATGCACATAGCAGAAGACGAGGCAGCACAGGCGTGTCTTGTTTTCCGACTTATTGTCGCTTCGCTGGCGCATTTATGTGGAAATTTTGATTCCTTGACAAAAAGATCAATCTATAGATCAACTTAACAACATTCAGTGATTGAGCCAATGCCGATCTACGGATTAGGCGTGTGGGAACTGTGATCACAACACCTGCATAATACTGAGCAACACAAAACCACGTATCGTAAATCTAAATCGGCGAAATATTTTACGTTATGCGCATCACATCTGTATCCAATTGGTGTGGTACTATTAACGAGGCTAACTGTCAAAAAGATACCACACTGATTCGTACAAAATATAAAATTCTTGTGTAAGACCTTGCATCCTGTTCTACGCGTTTCATAGAATGATCCGATGCAGATTGTTGAAATCATTAGACTTTTTTGGTTATCTTATTCTAACATAACGATTATAAATTATGTATGCTCGTCGTCATAATTATAATTATTACCGAAGATTTGAGTCCTAATGAGATTTTGTCGTCTCACACATGCTTTCGAAGATGTGAGAAGGCTATTCGATTGTAGCGAACCGACTGGGAGGGGCAAGCTACCTTGTCGATTTTATGGATTGTCTTTTGTCGGATGGGCGGAGTGATTGTCTGAACTTTTCGTATATATACTTGCATATGATATACTAGATTGATGAAAATAATGAATAGACTCGTATTTTTCGGTCGCAAAGTAAAATGTAGGAATACATTAGGCGGTTGTTTTTGACCAAATACGTCATACAAAAATATTTCACTCAATCACTTAGATATTGTTCATACGCATGAATCTTTGTTTTAACGTTGTAAACGGCGAATGTCATCAGTTTGATACAGACAGGGCTAATAGAACGGTGTTTTTTACAGAACTAACTTGCCCATTCATTGATACGTTTACGCGTCTGCCGTAGTAGTAATGCATTCGACGGCTGCCGTACGTTGTCGGCATACTTATCTGCACACTATTGTGGAGAAAGATAAGGAGAAGGATCAGAGAATGAATTCCTTACCCCGATATCGAATGCCTTCCTCATTCCAATATCATGCGAACGTCGTTTACCTCAACGCATTGCTGCTAAGATTGGCAAAACCTCACTTAAAAAAACAATTCTGTTTCTTTAAAGCGATTTCCTTTTACCCACGTCCTGAATTCAGTTTAGTCCATCTTTTAGCGCACACAAACGAAACTCCTCTGACAGCAAACTCACAGAGAACTTACTCAGACAACGAAAAATCATTCCATATTAAAATGAGCGATCACTAAATAGATAGTGGTGGACGGCGTCTAGCACTTGTAGTCAAACGTAGACCAGAAAAGTCTTCGCCATGACCGACCATTTCTGCTGCAGATTCTCGAGCTTCCTCTCGTACATGTGTATATCATAAACCCTTGATTGTACACTATCATTTTTCTGTCGGTCTTCCTACGTGAAGCCAGTACAGGGAGTGTATGAAAGGAAAGCATTGGATAGAAATTGGTCTATATAAGTAGCTGCACAACGCGCTCTGCTTATCTCAGAGCAATGCCATGTTTCTCACGCCTTCTTCCACAGTGCCCTTCGTTTGGACTGACAACTTGCTTAAGACAGTTTTTGTTTATGGACAGAATATGAATTTTGAAGAACTGACCTTGAACATGATGATTATGACGATGATAATCATAATGAAGGAAAGAGTTGTTTCCAAAAACTTTTTTTCACTCCATTTGTTACATGTTTCAGACCTCAGTCGGCCTATCCGTCTCCTCACACAGAAGCGTTACAGAACGAAGCGAATTGCCCATTTAACTTCTGCTCAGGTAGAGTTATCGAGCAGCACTTAATAAAGAAAAGCCTGATTAATGAAAGGGGGCAAACAGGAAAGTAGCGTTCCCAAGCTGATGAAGAACTGAGGGCAAGACAAATTCTCACGAGTTCTTCATTTTCTTCTTTTTTTTTGAGGAGAACTGGACCCTGATATATTGGAGCTTGCTCCCAAGGCGGCGGCAATTTTTCCATCGTCGCTAATACTGTCTCCAGACGACAAACGCATTATCATTAACTACGTTGCCCCATTCCTGCCGACACGATGCATTGGTACATACTTGACAAGACCTAATAGACCTAAGCGTTCATCATAGAAACGCATTCCTGGTATGACTGTCTTATGGTTACATGCATGGCTTTCGAATATGGAAAGCCCTGCCCCGGGTCCAGTTTTGTTGAAATAGCAATTTCGATGAATGAAGACAGAGGTGAAACAAGCTAAGAAAACAAAATAGGATGCTAGAGCATAGTATCTCGAGCGAACAGACTGCAATAGCTGCTGCTGTAACAACAAAACTGGGATCGCTTCCTACTTGAAACCGCGCCCCGATTAACCCACCTTTCCTGATTACGTAATTGTACATATAATTGCAGTTTTCTGGGTATTATGTGAGCAATGAGCAACACAAGGAGCGGTAGCAGGTGGGAAAGTTAAAAAGCGCTACTTTGCCGCCCCGGAGGATATCCCGCCCTCTCGGGACTAGGGCACGTGCGATCAATACGGATGTACTTATACAGTCCGTTTTCGCAACCTTTGGCAGCGGTTGCACCCTTATCCTAAAATGCTCAAGTCATCATAGAGTAAATAAAACCTTTTCGATGACTAGCTTTTAAATAGGTCGACGCGGCGTGGACTGGATGAACAATACGTTACAATAAACACAGAAGTGTATAAGCGATAGTCAAAACAGCAAGCAAAAAATAAATTGAGGCTGTTGAGACGATTCCTGTCAACTGTATATCGAACGAGAACAAATATATGTATATATATATATATATATATATATATATATATATATATATATACATAATTACATACATAAGAAACACTGGACTATATACTAACAAACAATGGGATTTCATGCCAACCTACTTAATATACGGTGAATCAGGGATTCGAACGCCGACCGATGTAGTGTCCGGATTCAGTTCCGGATTAAGAAGATGCGTGCGGGTGAATATCAGGGTGACAGGTCCTGGGAGAAGAGCTTCCAGCAGTTGTCGCGAGATTGTTACCTATAATTTTTGCCAAGATTATTATTAGTTGAAAAAAAAAACAACAAAAATTATCGATTAGAGCACTGTCAGCATTATCAACATTTTAAAAACGATGAAGTTGTATTTTCCTTTTTATAAAGTTATTATTAAATTTTCAACCAAAGCAGCATACGGTTGCCCAGCAACTAAAACCGGAAATAATAAAAAAACCATACACCAAAGTAACAAGACGCCTAAAGTATTTTAAAGAGTTCTCCGATTAAAGCATCTTCAGTTTCTTAATTCATATATTTACACTCCAAAATTAGCAAACTTGGTATTCAAGACGAGTTTATTTGTTTGGTTCATTAGAAACACAGGCATAACAGCGTCTAACTTGGGAAGCCTCGTGGCGTTTCCTGGAGAAAAGTACTGTTTGTGGCTTTGAGCAGTCACACGCATATATGCGACGATATGTGGTGTATTCTGACTGCTGTTGTTGCTGTCGCCGCCGTCGCCCGATACGAAAACAACGCTAACGAGAAGTAGCGTATAGTCTTTTGACCTTTGTAGCTTCCCGAAAACTAGAGTGTCTTTAGAGTCAGTAGAGGGAACATATAAGGAAGCAGGCCGGCAATAAAATAGATGGCATGCCCATTAGAAGATCGAGCAGTATAGGGCCACTTAAGCCTTACGCTTGTCAGCGGTGCAACACTCCTAGGGTGCCTATGCTACGCGGTAATAGGACAACGCAGGGCGCTATAAGAACGGCGATTACTCACGAGAGACCTATCGAGTACGTCAGTGTGAGGCGAATATGGTTTGGATAGTAACGAAACCAACACGCAGCAAAATAATGTATGTGTGGAAATAAATGTCTTCGGCTTTATTGAGATAACAAGGATGTGTAATAAAGACAATTGCCTATAAGATGTTTACTTATCTAATTTTCGCGCAAAGATGCAGAGCAAGTGGTAATTGACCCATTGTTGGAATGATTGTTAACACAATTATTATTATTAATACGTGTATAAACATATCCTTCTGTCGTGGCCGTATTTTCATTACCATATTCATTAATTATCAGCGTTGATTAATTTTATGAAATATAACAATTAAATGTTACATAAACAGATCATATAAATATTTCTATTTTAATTTTATAGACGAAAAAGCTCAGGAGGAGGACATGTTTATATTCGCGGGGGTTCGAGTCACTAGATTCCAGCTAGGAGCCTGGGCGGTTGCTGCCTTTCGTTTTGTTTACTCTCTGGAAACTGCGTTGAGTACGGCAATATCGCAGATACCCATTTGCTTTAGAATCTTAGTTGGTAACGTACTTGTCTGCTAATCATGGAGACACAATGTGATTTCGATTCGACCCATAGACGAAACACAGGAAGGTTAATAAGTAGTTAAGATCAATGGCGCTGGATACAAGACTGCTGCAACATCGCCCCAAATGAGTCACCATAATCGGTAGCACCCACTGCAATAGAAACACGCTACAGAAATTATACTTCGCGAGTTTTAGAAGATCACCTCTTGCTTCGAACAGAAAGGCCGTCAAACAAAAACTGTAGAACCCTTACTAATTAATATATTCGCAATTTACTTAAAATAAAATCCTTATTTTCTCTTATTCTTTCAGAAAACTAAGCTGCATCGAAGTAAATTAACGATGTACGATTGCCATAAAGTTTGTGAGTTTAACTATACGGATGATTCCAGAAACTTGAAAATCAGGATGGCTCTGAAGTTTGATAGTAGAAGTATTTATCTACAGACTTATTATATAGACTTCATATCTATGACTTCGGACATCATATCGATTAGATGATGACCGAAGCTGTGTTCATGAACATTGTTAGCTGTTTCAGTTTATGTTGGTGTGAGTCGAAATGATCAACTACTTTAGAACTAGTACAACTGAAATACTCCGATCGCTTAATTGAGAAAAATGCATGGTGAAATCCAGTAATTGGTTATGACATAATATGTTTCCTGCCTGCTGGTGCTCTGAATCTCAAGACATTCTTTAAAGCGCGGGTAAACGGCGGGGCTGACTATGGCTTTCTTATGGTAGCCAAATGCCTGGTCATCTAATTAGTGATGCGCATAATGGATTAATGAGATCTACTGTATAGCGAAACCACACGAACGGGCTTGGACTGAACGGCGGGGAAAGAAGACACTGTTGGGCTTGACTCTAGTCTGACTTTGTCAGGAGACATAAGAGGTGTAAGTCGGAGCATTCTCTTTCTGTATACGTTCGATCCACAATCGAACGCTTAACATGAAAAATATCTACTCGCTACTAAATTTCTGCTTTTTCTGAAATTTCATTTATTGACTAAGAGTGTAGTAAAAATTTGGCATAAAACAGGCGACATAATAATCCGCTTTTCGTTAACACATTTTTGTAATGGCTACAATGAACTTCCTTTGGCATCCGTTCCATATACTGGTGGATAAGTAGGTCTTCGATTTAAAAACTAAATTTGATAAGGCAGTAGTCTCTCAATCAAATACCAATTATCCTAGTTTATTACCTGCACTTAATACAACCACAATAAGCGCCAAATGACTTAACTATGATGGCCGACTTCCATGCTCTTTTATAGTAACAACCTCTGAAGTAGGCGTCATTTTGGTATTTAGAGCTGGGCTTCTAAAGGCTTATTGAATATAGAATCTCACCGTCTTATTTTGCGATTCCATCAGATATAATGGGCTATGTCGTTGAAGATTAATGTGTTTAAACTTCGACGGCGTGTATTTGTAGCATTCACTCAGCCTTGCTCAATCATTCAATTGGCTCGGGCAGTGTCAAGGTTCACCCCAAAGTAGTCTAGTAATATAATCAGTTATCGATTGCTGACTTAATATTGTTGACTATATCATTGTATTTTGTATTGATTTGGTTGTTGTTATATTGACTAACCTGTTATTCCTGATTTTTTTTATTTGATTAATAACATTGTTAAATTCTATGAATTACAATATGCGCATAGTGGGCTATATTTATCGAAACAACAAATATTTTGCCATTCGATTCACTTGGAAATGTGTATTAGTCAATGAGTCCTTGTTACTTTTGCTTATGTTAGGCAGTATGTTCGTAATTGTTTAGCAAAGGCTGCTGTTATAATAACTCTTAGACTAGCCATATAATAGACATGGACTTTTGTTCAAGTGGCCCCTAATCCTTTAAATATAGCAAAGACATCTGACATTGGATATTCTTTCGTTTGATTAATAATACGCTATCGAAAAAAAGGACATTAAACAATAACATTCATACATCAAGCAACTCGTGTGCAATTATTTTATAATCACACCGTAAGTAACTATCATATCGCAGTGACGTCATATCGCATTAAAATCAAAACGATATTATAATTCGAGTAATCATTACACCCTTCCTTGTCAACAGCACCGGACACAAGGAGTTTCCATGACTCTGTATTCAAAATGTGGGAACAACAGTTTTTTTTTTGATATTACATGTTATTTATCCCATGAAAAAAAGGCTCAGTCATTCTGTTTTTAGTCCGTTTGTGGAAACAAACCACAGAAATTCCACCGATTAAGACTAATCACGCACAACAACACTGCACAACTGATATCAGCAACAACAGCCATCTAACATTATTATCATTGTTATTACAAGAGTTTCTTCTAGTAGGTAAATATCCGATTACTCGAATACCTTAAATCTCGTTAAAATGTATCTTGCAAATTTCGCCACAAGGGCGCCTTAATTTTTGCTCACCTGTGCCCATTTGTAGACCTCGTCGACATTTGCCACGCAGATAGCTACAGGCTTATGGATATCTCGCTGCTTAATCGCATACAACTTTCGGATAGCTGTGCTGCTTTGAGCAAGTGCGGCGATCCCGTAGACCGTGTCTGTGGGAACGGCCAACACCCCTTCAGATCTCAAAACTGTTCGCGCCAGGTCGATACTTTGTGCATCTGCAAAGTAGTCCACATAACGTTCCACAGGGAACAAAATATACAACTTAATTTTCGTGAGTCAATCTTCGGGGCTCCAAAACGGATAATCATCTCAAATGTAGAACATTTGTTTTATTGTCATATTTAACAGAGCACATGAAAGTGTCGCTCAGATCCTTTCTTACATAGAACAAACAATGTGTAAACTGGCCCTGGCTAATGCTGTAATTTCTCTTCTGAAACGTTAAGTAATATCTCTTTATCAATGAATAGTACCATACATTTACTATATGATATAAATAGAAGGTACATGTATTAATGAACCACCCTATAAGGAACTAAGTATTAAAGTCATAGATTCTAATACACGTTTATCGCATGTAAACATGGAACGGAAGTGGTACCTACTACTTATAATTTAAGATCATAATTAAACTAAGGGCTGGAATGCTGGAAGCATAGCTGTGATTCTTACCACGCGTAACATGGCCAACAGCGATCGGTCGCGTCATGGCAAATATTGTAGCCAGAAAGGTCTTCTTCAAACAACCTGTTTTCACTTCAAGAGTCGAGCGATAACTTCGAGCTAATGGCCCCAAAACAGACAGGATCATCACGGGGGGACAAGAAACATCACTACTTTATCGACGTTAATATAAATCGTCCATCGTATCAGCTAAGCCGATTGCGTTTTTGCGCAACGCCTAAAAAAGAGAAAGAGCGGTTGCGAACAACTTCGTTTTTGGTGTGTTGTTAGGTTACAAAAGTATGTATTTTGGTGTCCCACGGTGTATGACGAATACCTCGGAAACTTCTTTAGGTGTTACTTTAACTGTTTAAGTTTCATCTAAAGATATAGACACATGCGCTATATTTAATAATGCGTGGTAAAAGGAAGAGTTTAAAATTACAAATTGAGACTTGAGAAAAGCAAATAGGCTTGTTTGAACATAGTCAGAGCAGAAAGAGATGGTAAGAATTTAACTCTTTCAAATTAGACACGGACGTGAAGTTTCAAAGAGAAACCGCAAATAATATTTCCTATTGCATTTACTGAAACTACGTATGAGCTCACTCGGGCGAAGCCCAAAGGTATAATATAAATTGATAGATCGAGTGTCTTTACATGGTGAGTTTCGAAAAGGATGATATATATAATCGATAACGAGCTCGAGGAAAATATAAACTATTAAAACGAAGAACGGCAACGAGTCTTTCTGGCTAACTAAGCCCACTGAGTCACCGCAAGAATGACGTTCTCCTACTGCACAGGAGTGGGCAGCCATTGCGAGAGAGGCTTTCGATTGCAGCAGTTAATGTAGCACAACCTGAGTCAGACTGACCGATAGACCTTATCAATGTCATAGGTTGGCAAAGTCCAAACTAGACCAAAGTTCCACTTATGATTCAACCTTGTATCAATTGAAGCAGGAGCCATCAAGTTATTTTAGATTAAAAAGCAACCATTGAATTCTGTGAACCGCATGCGTTATTTATTTACTTAACACGTTGAATCGAAGTTTTGACGATTTATATTGTTTTTATTGATTTAGAGTTTATTGATTGCCTATAACTGAATAAAAAACACGTTTGCTATGAGCCTACTAAACGTTAAATTCATAATAATAGTCTAATCATTTACTTCCATTCAAGGGTGTTGATAGTGTAATGTACCTCTACCGCGCCGAAATATAACTTTCTACTTGATAATTTTAACAATTCTAGAAAAAGTGTGTACAACATAACCATAGCAGACACCACGAGTGAAATAATAATACTCTATATATACGTGTGGACGACCACCAAATATCATTTGCTTAATACGCAGAACTCAAAAAGCTATATTTGCGTCGCACTAATAGTGAACGCGTAATCTAGTATAAAAAAATGCATTGTCGCGTGTCAACACATCATTTATCTGCTCCAGCTACTAAAGTTAGTAACATCATGTTCCTATGACGCGACGTTTCTCAATATGTGGTAGTTAATCTCCGTAGGCCTCGACGTGACTAACGCCTCGTTGAAGTAACAGCGCCTGCCTAGCCAGTTCTGTTAGGTTCTGATGCAATCATTTCATCAGAGGTTACCAGCTAGTAACCGCAAGTTTGACCTACATATATACATATTTTTGCCCGACTACCGAATTCTTATATTCGTTTCAAAGAAAATACATTGTGGTAACTTGAAACTGTTGTAGGAAGTGATCTTCGGAAATAGCAAACTGTTTTTATTGTTAGGCAGGTATCCGTCGGCATAATTTACTTGTCTAATAATGTCATTGAGCACTACGGAACCCCAGGGAATCCATAACCTTACGCTGATTGACGGTCGTCTCCTTACAAATGTGTTCTACCGGCTTTTTATATAAAATCGTTGCATAAGTTTATATGCTGAAGATAATTGCTCAGTAGCAGATGTATCTTGCTTAGTCGATTCAACTATATCGTGTATGTCTTGCTAGAGTACGATTTTGGGAGTGAGAAACTAATTTTAGTATCGTTAAGGTACAAGAATCTATCAAGAAATAGATTCATCTACGTGCGCGCTATATGCTAATGATCCTTACTGTCGAACGTCGCAATGATTACAGTGGATCCAAAGGCAACACACGATTGTTCAGTTCTTCGACCTGAATATTCCCGGCAGAGTCAATCACTCCTTATTATGTGATTGCACTACCGTCACGCAAATACACGAAAATTGGGTACCAAACATACTGCTATCCTTTGGTGGACAAGAATCTCTAGGAACTCTATTTTTTGACAATGTCGTGTTCGTCTCAAAAGACAAACTAAAGTTGCGCGTACCAGGACCTACATATTTCCTGTAAACAAGCGGTCGATACTCCGCTACATCAACGGATCGAGTGGAGTCAAATTTTTCTTGTCAGTATGATCAACAACAATAGTTTTTGAAATAGCATTAGCTTAAGCTTATGTCTATTTAGTTTAACATTAAGCTACTCGATAATGAGATCACGGAAGCGTTTTTTACGGCGTTACGATTGTTCCGCAGATTTTCATCATGTCGGCTTGACGGACCAGGGCCCGCCAATATAATCCACGCACGTGCGGGTTATTCGAACATTTCTATAACACAGCTGAACGGGCCAAAAGGAGACGTACGTGACGGTTCTGAAGAAAAACTGGAAAACTTATACTGGCGTATAATTGGTGACGAACAGATGGCGGAAAAAAAAAACATGACTAGAAAAAATGAATCAATTTCAAGGAGCGGACCTGTCATCAGTGATCGAAAACAATTCTCCAATAGTGAATGGCCCAACAGCGAAGAATTGGAGAAGGGAGATGGTGGAGATAACCGCCCTCCGAACGGAAAGCGTAACAATAAGTTTGAGAAAAAAAAAAGTGGAAAACCGTTCAGAAAGCGGGAGGCTACCAGTAAGATTGAACGCGATGAAATCAACGAACTTAAGAAACTTTACGGAACGGTAGGACAACAACTACCAATTTAATATTGTCAAAGTACGCTGAGACAGTTGTAATCACATTTTTTAATATATTAGTGTTATTAAGTGTGAGTACTTAATATAGGCGTGAGACTAACGGCTATTTGAGTTTGGAGTCTGTATGTACCAAAAAATACCACTTTTATTTGAGCAAATATTGACAATGGGAAAAGTAAGAAACGTAGTAGTAGACACGCTAAAACCTCTATGCTGACCAATTTTTTGCTTTGATGCGTCACTTCAATAATTTCGGATGTTCCAGAGGACGTAGTACTCAATAATAAATAACAATGTAGCACTATGTAAACATAAACTATCGATTCTAACTTCAGCTTGCTTTTTCACACAACCTATTTGCACTGAATAGATGTGTATACGGCTGTGGCACATGCAAAATCGAGCATTTATCTAACGATTACTAGAGATATGTAAAAATAATACACTGAGAAACTGCATTAACTCAATTGTTTCGAAGTGAAAATTATAGACATATATATATATATATATGTATATATATATAGACTAATCAACCAGTTAGATTAAAAACGGAAAATCATGCTCATGTGATGAACTAGCTATGAATCTATTAAGCAATTAATACTAATATAATTTTTTTCTTTCCTAGTTCAATTTTGATATTTTGGAGACTTTTAGAGATGCGCCGTTATGCGTACGTACGAAAGCTGCTCTTGAAAGATGTGGTTACGAAAAACCAACTCGTATCCAGAAGGAAACATTGGCTCTCGCCCTCAGGGGCAGAGACGTCCTGGGTGCAGCCAAGACTGGCTCAGGCAAGACACTCGCATTTCTTATTCCCGTTCTAGAGCTATTATTCAGGTGGGTAGTCGGTGACTGTAATACCCAAAGCTAAGCAGGAAAATGGTACATGGTTTAAAACGTCTTTCGTTTGAGTATGTGTCTATTAAAATTTACGAATTTAATTCGTTGATTTGTTTTCTCTTGATTTTAGAGAAATGTGGACACGACTGGATGGCCTAGGTGCCCTTATTATTACGCCTACACGTGAGCTTGCTTATCAAATTTTCGAAGTACTAAAGAAAGTTGGGGCTCGACACGATTTTTCAGCAGGTCTGATTATAGGTGGAACCGTAAGTGCGTTGTGTTTGATAATGACTTTGTAGCATAACAAGAGATCTTCGCGCTCGCTTCTTCACTTGTGTCGCCAAGATCCTTTATTAGTGAAATTACTAAGAAGCATTTATTTACGTTAACATTTGTTATTCTTAAATAACATTATGTAGAGCATTATTTTCACCTTTAAATAGGCCACATTGCGTAATGACAGTTGAGTTCGTATGTTTAAAATCTAGCCCGTCGTGAATGAATTACTATGCTTTAGTTTGTGCCATTTGTCTCGCTATTACTCTTTAAGTCCTCTTTTTTTAACAGGAGGTTGGCTTTGAGCGGAAGCGTTTACATGGCACGAACATAATGATCTGCACACCTGGCCGTCTACTCCAGCATATGGACCAGAACCCACTTCTTGACCCCACCAACCTTAAAGTTCTCGGTGAGAAATAATTAAAACAAGAGTACTAAGCTATTAAAACCAGTCCAGCGGGTTTAGAAAATAAATCACTTCTGAGGCATAAACCGCTTGCAAAAACAAATTCGGTAAACATTCTAGTTTTTTAAGAACCTGTACGTAAATACCGGATAAGTTTACTCTAGGAGAATTGAGCCCAGAGATAATGCCAGAAATCTACGCTCAGTGGTCAAATTTTTGTTCTTCAAAGGCCATAATGTTGCGAAGATTCACCGTAAATTGGTGAAAATATTAAGCAAGAGGGACTCGAGCGAACACGTAGCACGTGCATGGTGCAAACGTTTCAAGAATGAAAATTGGAGTATTGAAGACTAGCCAGAAAGTGACCAGATGTCGCGACCGAAAGAACAAGAACGCACTGCCGCAGTCAAGATTTTTTTACGAAAGGGGAACTTTGAGTTGAAAAACTCTGTCGGTTAAAACTAGCGTTTTATTCAGCTAGCGTGTTACAGGATTATATCTCAAGTACCGAATACGGAAATTGAGTAAAGAATGAGTCCCCTGTGAATTTACTCCAGGTCAGTTGGAAAAGCATAGGGTGTACTGAACATGCCATTTACGGAACTTTGCTCAACAAAAAACCCGCCTGGAGCTTAGAGTCGCCATAGACGAGGTATTACTCAATTTCTACCAACAGCTCATTGAGGAACCAGGCCAGAAAATAGTGTCCCTTTGAAGTGAAGTCGAGTTCAGTAACAGTGTTGAATAGGCTCGGGCGTGAGGTGATGGTATTACTCGCAATGCACATTGGAGGCACGTGCTACAATGAGGTACTCGTCGAAAACGAGTCAAGGAATGGAACCCGCTATCTCGATTTTTTAAGAAACTCATGAACTGTTGGTACGGCAATCGAAAGCATGCGGTCTAGTTACTTGATGGCAACCTTAGTTACTTTTTGGGTTGAGCAAAAGAATATCCAGCGTTCGCTATAAGCCGCTACTTCTCCCGACTTAAATGCGCGTGACTACGGAGCCTTTTATGCTTTATGAAAAGCAACTAATGAGCAACCATTTCCAACACCCGATTTACTTCGAAAAACTAATAAAAGAGAAATTACATGTAGAAACGCCAATGGTAGGTATATGGCTTTCTAAACGCTGCCAAAGTGCCGGGAAAAGTTTGTAGAAAAAAAAAGGTGTGTACCTTTAACACGAATTAAAAATAGTTCTATTCGGTCTTGTTTTCTTACGGTTTGCCTCTCGTTTCAATGCAGTTTTGGACGAGGCTGACCGCATTCTCGATATGGGCTTCGAGAAGGAAATGAACGCCATCCTCGAGAATCTTCCCTCTAATCGACAGACGCTTCTTTTCTCAGCCACCCAAACAAAGTCTGTAAAGGACCTCGCTAGGCTCTCACTTACTAACCCCTGTTACATTTCCGTACACGAGAAAGCTGAACAGGTAGGCTCTAGTTACTTGAAACTTCAAGTTAAGTTTGAAACACTCTGTTAGTTTGATAAGTGCCTATCGGCAAACTGTAAAAAAATTTAGAAGTTGATTAAACTTTAAATATTATTAGTTCTTCAGAAATTCTTATTTTTTACTTTTAAATGACGAGCGTTTTTTTTTTTGGCATACGCCTTTAAGCCTTTGTGAGCGCAAAATCCATTAAATTTCTACCGAAGAATATAGTGAAGTGCGTATAGGTTCTCACACAAATCTCTTCTACAACTAACAACTGTATGAAATCAGTGAATCCTCCATTTTGCTATTGTCACATATGAATTCTACAGGTTACCCCCGATCGACTGCACCAGAACTATCTCGTCTGTGAGCTACACGACAAGCTTAGCCTTCTTTGGTCGTTCCTCAAGAATCACAGGAGCAAAAAAATTATCGTCTTTATGTCGTGTTGTAAACAGGTCCAGTTCATAAACACAATAATTCGGCGATTGCGGCCGGGAACCACAGTTATGCATTTACATGGGAACATGTCACAACCTCGGCGTTTGGCTATCTATGAGGAGTTCTGCTCGAAACAATCGGCCATTTTATTAGCAACCGATCTGGCAGCGAGAGGGCTCGATTTCCCGAAAGTCGACTGGGTTCTCCAATTAGACTGTCCTGAAGATCCGCAAACGTATATTCACCGGTACGAATATTGGTGTAACTTTCTCAGTATTAGCAGTATTTATACAATTGACGATTTGCTGGATCGGCAGATTCTGCATTGTCGTTGATAATCTTCAATCTCCTCTAAATTAAATGTCAACAGAATGTGTATTTCACGTTCCTCAAAATGTGCATTGCTTTTTTGCATTATGTCAACCCGTTTATCTAAGCGTGACTTTTATGTCGAGCAACCACTGTTACACAAGACACTTTTATTGCATATTATATTACCAGGGTCGGCCGAACAGCTCGTTTCGAGAACGCGGGTAAAGCCTTATTGGTTCTTCTCCCATCTGAAGAAGATAAAATGATCAAACAACTTGTGGAGCGGAAAATTCCAATTAGTAAAATCGCGTAAGAACTACATACTGATTTTCTATGGCTCTGATACGACAGTTTTGTATGTAAAACAGCTAAAATTGTGACAATTAAAATCACAATACAATTCTCCCGTAAAAACCACAAAACAAACATTCCGGAAGCTGACAATTTTCGTTTCTTCTTTACATTAAGCAGGAATCGCAGATTGAAATTTCACTTCATTCAAAAAATATTTTTTAATTTATTTCTCAAACTTTCCATGTCTCCCAAGGGGTCAACGAATAATCAACAACTAAACGCCTCATTGCCACATGTAAATTTTCAGAGTGAATCCTCGGCGATTTTATGATATACAACGGAAGGTGGAGGCGATGTGTGCTCGTGATGCCGAGCTGAAGGCATCAGCACAGCGTTGTTTTGTCGGTTATCTTAAGTACGTGTTTGTGCAAAAGGACAAAGCCGTGTTCAGTGTGGAGAAACTCGGCCTAGACTTTTTCGCGCGAAGCCTTGGCCTTATTATCACTCCTCGAGTTCGTTTCCTGGAGAAGTACTTTGCAGCTAAAGGCATTAAGATGTCAGGCCAAATGGTATGAACCTCATAACTATCAAATAAAGCAATCCTCATTTTTTCAAATAATTATACGCATGTGCCAAGCATGCGTTGAAAAACTAACGAAGATACATGATATTTTTCTAATCAAAATGATTTTATAAGAAAACCATTTTGATTAGACGTCGAAAACAACTGATCTGATTATTACCATATAGATTATAGATTTTGTAGTATGATTTTTCATATGGCTTATTTTTTCCACTCAACATCAAGGCATGCGTGGGTATATTATTATGTGTTATATTTTCCATGAAGACACATTCATAGAACGTCTATACTAACACGATTAAATTGAGCCTTTACATGCTGGGTAACTTTGATTTCAGTTATTCTGTTGCGACAATTTGCAGGAATCGGATCGAGCGCGCACGGGCAATAGTGAAGATGATTCGAAAGAGTTTCAAAAAGATGATGGCAAGCCGAAGATGATCCAACTGTCGAAGAAAATAGAGAAGTTCTCATTTGATATAGGGATTGATACTGATGAAGAGATATTTACGGAGAAAGGTAAACCATTTTGTGAGATTGACACTAACGAGATTAAGGAAGACAGCTCGGCTGGCAGCGATGAAGAGAAAAACGAAAAAGAATCTACATCGATATTAGAGTCACTTGAGCAACAGATAAGAGTTGCTAAAACAAACAAGGTTATCACCAAGATTCAAGCCGCCAAAAAGGTTCTAAGAAAGAAACACATAGTGTTGAATAAAAAGGTTGTATTTGATGAACAGGGCCAGAGGGTTGACAATGCCGAGGACACAGTATTAAGTAAACCTTTGGCAGGTGTTGACGAAAAGGGAGGAATTAATATTGAGCTTAGTAAACAGTTGATGCAGGAACAAGATCGAATTGACAAGCAAATTTATAGAGAAAAAATCAAAAACAAACATCGTGAAGAACGACTTAAGGCTAAAGCAGAGCGAAGAGCCACAGCTATTGGAGGCGATGTGGTCTTAGACATTGGTTGTGGGGGTGGTGAATGTGGCGGAGTAGACTCCGACAGTGAGAAAATAAGACTTTTCAATCAAGACCAAGACAGCTCTCTTGAAAACGAGGATAGCGCGTCTGTGAATAGTGAGAACGAGTCTCTCAATGGTAAATTGAATTCGGAGAGTAGTTACTCGGAATCTGAAACATCTGATAGTGAAAAACAATCAACAGGAACCATAGATGAAAACGATAAGCATTGTATTGGATTCGTTCGTCGAAAATTCAAAAGCGGTGACAGGAAACGCTTCATTAGGAAACAAGCAGACAGTAGCGCTTCGGAAGAAATAGAGGAAAACGAAGATGATCATCTGCCTACTCAGCACGTTCCAAAAAAGCAGATGAAAACCAAGGGCAAATTCGGCCTCAAGCGACGACGTATAGAGGAGGATGTTGACGAGCTTGATACTGGGCTGAGCCTACAAGGAGACGAAAAGTTGGCTCTCAAGCTTCTTCAGGATTGGGGTTAATTTAAACTTACAACCCGCGTGAATTTTGTATGTATTACAAGCGTACTGTTGTGTGTTTGTGTCGGTTAGACAACTACTAGTTACTAAATACTGGCTGAGGGCCGATTATTAACAGGCTTTCAAGCAGCTAAAAAATATTAATAATATTGTATTCGAACTTACCATATTTTTTGTACATAATCATATGATAGAGCAAACACAAATACATTTTGCAAACACTCTTACACCCGTTATGGTGGTGTAAGAAGCATGTTTCTTTGTTAGAAACTGCGTGCTAAAATAAAACAAATTTTTCTGAATCACGTGCTTTCGTTTCTCTAAATTGAAGATTTGTCACTGCGCTAACCGGAATATAGTTATAGGTTCGTCGTTTAAGTAAAAGTCAAGCTGACAGAGAGATTGCTACTATGATGGAGCTTTCGAGTTTTACGTTACGATACAGTTTTCGAGTTTTACGTTGCCATTAAGCATTGCTTCAGATGGCTGATTCCTGTCGCAATGTCTCCGTGGTGTCGCAAGTAACTTGAAACAGTCGTTTCGGTTATCGTTATCCGCCTAAATAAACGATGCAAGCGTAACCGAATAGTAAAGACCGAGATTTAGTGATATACAAAAGCTATGTAAGCTAAGAAATACGAGTAAGATGGTGTTACATTATGTTAGTTGAAATCTAACATCGAGTCTGTAAAATCTGGTCTACGGAACCAACCTACTGTTGATAAAAGTACTTCATAATTTCCCTATCATTTAAAAGATTTGAGCCCAACCATTACTAAAGAACGAGTACACGGATAACGCCTGATAACGTCTTTGGAATACTAAAAGTTGACAAATATCAAGCGATTAATTCTAAATGCAGTGCACGTTAACGTAAACACATTAGCATAATATGAAAATAAATTTATTACCAAACAGCATCGTTATTATTTTTTCCAATAAATCACAGATTTCATCGAGGTATCTGCAAGCAGGATTTTATTATATATATATTACCATTGCGTGTCATGAAATTCTTCTGGTTGGCGTATTTTTGGCGGTAACGAAAAACCTCTCATGCCGACACTTCTGTTCAGTTTGTATATACTTTTGCATAAGAAAGTCTAAGTCGTCATATTCATTTCTATAGTACCACCTGAGATATCTGGGTTATACGCGATCGCTGCGTCACATTTTGCTGCACAATCTTTAGATATAAAGAATGTCGATCTCACAGCTGCAGACTTAGCATCTTCATAGATATCTATCGGTGTGCCTCACAGTCCTATTTAATCAATTCGTTTTCTCTATTTAGCGCCCCACGTACGTAAATGGAATTGCATCTATAATAACACTCATTCGAACCAATGCACGCAATAATTAATAAAAGAATAAATAATAAAGTACGTTACACGGGGTCATCAAACATTTTCTACGCAGTTGCAAAATATACAGGAATGTTTAGTGACCACAATCCTGTCCCCAAGGACACAGTTAACTGTTGATCCGGGAAAATGTTCATGTCCTTCTGTCATTGAATCAAAATTATGATATGTTGAATCACATTAGTCTGCTGAAATTGGGTAATAATGGCACTAGAAAGTTAGTAGGATATCCTGGGATATTGCAATTGTAATTAAATCCTGCTGTAGGAAACATTACGAACTGAAATTTCATTTCATTATTGTTTTGATAGATAACAACCCAGACGCAAACTTGCTTTCAATCTATTTTTTATCGTCATTTTTATAATTAGGGCATAATTGGTCGTGACGGCGCTATTCTGTTCCTATATTTTGTACGACGATCAGCATATAATTTTTATCCGGTGCTATCATAAGCTCATGTCGTTTTGTTCGTAATCTGTAAAAAAAGTGAAGATCTATATTGTTATAACTTCAACAACGTGTATTCCCTCTTAGTTTATTTCTTATATTATTTAAGTATCTAAATAATATAATAAACAATAACAATCGCAATATCTAAAGATAGATATTGCGATTGTTCAATGTGGTTAATGATTCATTACTAATACTCTTTATGAGTTATTTTTTTCACAGACCACAATTACTTCTAAATAAATCTCTAATAATCTTATATTTCACCTATCAATCCAAAATTCCATTAGATTACTTATTAACATTTTTACAATAAAATTGATATATTCATTATGTTTCACTTAATAATAGTTCACTTTATTATTATTATTATTATTTTTGAGCAAAAGCACTGCTTATTGCTTAAAAGCCGTTAGTAAAGTTCGCTAGTCTGCATTAATAAAACTGGTTAATAATCAAAGCAAAAATGTTTTTTTCTCACCCACCTGAGAAACGTGAGATCGTTCGCAGCGTCGAGCTCGCGAACCGCCGCCTTCGCTGAATCCGCAAGGCCGGATATAACTGTCGCATAACGAGTAGTCGTTGGAGCATCCAACGTCGAGTGAATGGGGTTGCCTTCGTGTGTAGTCACAATAACCCCTGCAAATATCGTCAACGGATTACATGTTGTTAGTACAAGAATTGCCCATAGACACTGCATACTATTGCCATAATCCTTGACACAATAAACACAGATATAATCATGGTACACAAGACTTGCCATCTCAACACTTATTTATCATCAAAAATACAATGTCAATTAAAGGCCATTGTAAATGTGATGAAACTACATCATAGAGTAAGTATAATTGGTTTAAATTTTTGTGTAACAAAGGTTTCCGTGACGGTTGCCTGATAACAGTTCGCCTTCAAATCTTAAAGGCATACATAAGGAAGTGTAGTTAAGTAAATTAAATTGGTTTTGTGTAAGAGTCAAAACTTTACAAAGCAAATCTTTTACTGCAGTACCGGATCTGAAATTTAAAGTATTTGCTTAATTAAGGAACTATTAAAACAGTAATCTTTATTCCAAAAAATAACGTCGTAGTACCCATAATTCTACGAGGAATAGAAGACTTAGGTGGCTCGAATTTTACGCCACTAGTACCTAACACCTATTAAGTTAAAGAATAGTTCAATTAGCAAGAACTGAATTGTTACGAATTCTAGCGGCAGGTCACGCATTCAATCAGTTCACTTCGTAGCTATAGAACCCGTAAGGGTGTTATCTTTAAACCGTGTATTTGTCAAACGCCTCCGATATTTGCTCCGCCATAATTGATCAAACAACCTTCATCGTTATGGTTTTCTCATTTTATTTACATGAAATGCTTCATATTAGCCCTATAATTAGCTCAAAAACAACCTACGTACGGCAATACTACACTGGGCCGCGTTCCTCAAATTATATAACCACACAACCCTAAACGAGTTCATAATAGAGAATGCAGTTGTCATATTGCTACTAAAATGTCCAATAGGTGCATAGGTCAATAGTTCAAGTATTACTAAGTTAGCATATCAACTTGGTACAGCTTGTACGGCACAAGTACAATTAATTACAAATTACGTAATAATGAGTTATAGAATAATATTAATTTATTACAGTAAGTATTACTAAGCTCTCTTTCCTGCGCAACATTCAAATCCACTGGAATAGGTAATAAGAAACGAGAATATTCTAGCGGATGTTACAACAGGCAGCAAAACGGTGCGCACTCGCGGTATTATCTTCATAATTTTAAATTGCAAACTCAACATTAAAAAGAGCTATGTGTCAGTGTTTGATGTGAAAAAAGCTGACGAATAATTGCTTTCAAGTGTGCTACATACACACGCATGACTATTAGTATAGTAAAGTGGTGCGGATTGACAAATTAACTTTTAACAAAAACGCCTCCAATTCCCTGAGAGATTCTTTTGCACAGTAATTCCAACAGCCACATACAACATGATTTTATTATATGTACATAGTTCGTTTACAATATTTCAATATTTTCCACTTAAAGTGGAACTACTTGAAAAAGGAAACAGCCAGAACCATAAACAACCAATTTAATCTGTATCCAAGATCGTCCATTATCTAAACTCTGACATTTTGATTATTAATGTCTTAGAAATATTGATAGTTAGTTTTACAGTATCGTTTCGAAGCAGAATATTATATATTTACCGGCTACGCCCTTCTGAGCTTGAATTCGCTTGACAGTCTCTTCAATTTCAGTGGCCATCGTGAACGAACACGTCTGCGTCGCTGACTGAACGAACAGCCAATTGAGGTATTGTTAGCGCCTAACGAAACTCGTTAGCTTTTCTAATTTGTACACTGTTTGGGAAGATTGTCAGGCTGCGTCTAAACACAATGGTCAAGTTGACACTTCCTCGGGCTATCAGCAACTCACAGCATACGAATTATAACGGCCCTACCTTCCAAGTGACACGAACGTGTGACTGTTGAGCTATAACTTCGGTACCCGTTTAATGATACAGTCGAACCCATATACTGTATTCAGATCCATACAACCACTATTTTTAGCACTCCCGTTAGTTACCAACCGCTCAGCCTGCGCTCCATCGAACACTTCGTTTGTCAGGATCAGGCACATACACTGGCTGCTGCTGTACACTGATCGAAAGCCGAGAGCAGATAGGAGCCACCCAGTACTAAGGCACAGTAATCAGCAGAACGATTGCTTCTGGTGTTGTCGTCAGCGGAGCAGACATCATCATCGCCGCATTGACTACGGCGATGGCAAAGTCTGATAAGCGCGGGATAATTCGACACTATGTAAGGCAACGAAAGTACTACGTTGATTACATGGCGGTAGATGTACAATAAGTATCCGTAAACACGTGAATTTAATAGAGAGATTTAAGTTATTAATAAATATAATAGAAAATTTAGATATTGTTATATTTTTTTGTAATTTTTTTAAAGAACTGAACGAGGGTGTTCGCTTATAGTGGAATGAAACATAACAAAAGTTAAGCACTTCAGTGAGTTATTAAAAGAAGTGCGTATAAAGGCCCAAAAATACCAATTTCTCATAAGCGAAAATCTCATGTATATATATATATATATATATATATATGCTGCGCAGTGAACCAACAACGAATTGTATACTTGAATATTTAGATGACCTCATTCATTTAGGCGACTTTATTCCATTTCTGTGCGCATACAAAGGGATATCCTCCAGCAATATGGATGCGATTCTTGCACAATGGCACGATTTGTCTGACACCTTCCCACTTCAAAACTACTTCTTTTACGAAGCTATTTCGCCAACGCGCATTATGCTGGTTTGGGGTATAAAAATATCGATGCTAATTTGAAGAAGAATAGACAGTTCTGCAATTCCACTTCTAATACCTACAAAATCAACACCATCGCTGCATAATGTTCAATTACTGAACTGTTGCAGTGTTTATTTACAAATGGAAATTGATAACATGATGAATTTGTGTCGCCAAAGTTTTGGTAGATGTGCTATACTACGGTAGAATTTAAACCCGTCTCCTTCAACAAAAAAAAGGCGAACTTTATCCAAGCTACTTCTCGAGAGGAGCGTAATTGAGAAGTTTCTCAATCATGTCGACGTGACCCAAAAGCATACGGCGGCAACAATACCTGAAATTAAAAAGCAACATTCATACATGAAATGTTAGATAATTCAATCTTTGAGCGTACTATTGTTCCAGCAGATTTGTTTCACGCAATTAACGGCAATGCAAGGATAAATAGCTTAATATTGTACTTGTAATCACAATTCGTTTTCCGTTTTTTAAACAGGCATGAATGAAACGTTTAGACGTTTTACGTTCTCGTTATACCTATAGCAAAAGATTAGTACATGAAAATTACGTTTTAAATTGTGGTAACTGAGAATACATCTATGAGACGTAATTGCTTTGTTTCGGATAAGTGCCATGATCTCAAAATGGGAGCCAACTAACCATCTATGCACATTATGAGGGCACTTGAGTAATGAGTTTTTCATTTACGAAGTTCAAGATTATCACATAAATAAATTTATACGTTATAAGCAGCGCATATCCCTGGTATAATAAGTTAATAATGCTAACTTTCATCACGTACCTTTTCAAACCTAGAGCGTCCATGGCATCTCCTTCGGTATATTCGGCTTGGAGAAGACCTAAATAGGCCTCCCATTTGTTTCCGATAATCTTGCCACACGTGAAGCATCTAACCGGGATAATCATTTTCGCTTACCAAATCTTCTCACTACGATTCAGCGAAACCTGTGTTAGATAGTGGATGATGCACACACCGAACTGCACCGGCTACGTTCGAAAGAGTTTACTCGGCTTCTTTCTCCTTAAAGCAAAGAAAAACAATCACTTCGTTCACAGTAAAACGTGATACGACACGAGTTCCATGAAATAAGGCTTAAGTGTCGGAAAGTTGCTCGGAACAGCTAGGCCACGTCAGTATAGTAATGCTAAGCCAAAACAGCCGACTAGTAATGTTCTGTTGCTCATGTTAGCTATTGACAAACTGTTCAACCGATTAGCTAGTAGGGTTCGTTGCGCGGTAGATGGTGTGGCATAGTTTTCGCATCCTTACGACTTCCTGTGAGTTCTAACAGAGAGTGATATCGTCGGTGTATTTGTAAGATCGTTGTAATAAGTGACGTTCCATTACGAGCGAGCTAATAACGTTCAACGACAAACCGCAAAATGACACAGGGTGGAGCAGCTAAGAGCACAAACCTTATCGAGGTTTTGGGCCGTTTCTTCAATGAGTATAAGACGAGCACGTCGCGTCGACTCAAACTCATTGACGCCTATCTTTGCTACGTGTTCCTGACCGGCGTCGTGCAGTTCGCCTACTGCTGCCTGGTTGGCACGTTCCCGTTCAACTCATTCCTGTCCGGCTTCATCAGCTGTGTTGCCTCATTTGTGCTCGGAGGTACGTACCAAAAAAAATATATGTATATATATACATATATAAGAACTGAAAAATTCTAAAGGAACTGTCTCATAAATACATTTTTTTGTGTTACACAATAATATGTAGGTGCAGTATTGTGTTAGTGAATGATGCGCCTAGAAACAGATATCTTTATCGTCTTTAGAGGCAATGGGAGCATGATGCTTAAAATGTGTTATTTTGACAAGAGAGAATACAATGTGAGGATAACCAGGGCCGCGAAAATAAGTCACAAAAATGTTTAAGTAATTGAATTTTTTTTGTTTCGATTGTTTTACTTTTGTATAGCATTGTATAACATTTTATTGTAGCTTTTATTTGTTTGTTTTAATTATTATAATTGAATTGATCTTTATAGCAAATTTTATACTTTGTAAGTTTGTTTGTTTAAATCTAACCAATGCCATAAGTCGCATACTTTTTTGCTAAAATATTTCACAAGTGGCATTGGTAACGGAACATACTTTACTTTAGCCTATTTGCATCCTAGCCTACGCAAAAAATTATTTTTTTCAAACCTTTATTCGAAACTTATGAACGGTTAGCAGATAGATGTTACATTTAATACATGTGTAAATATGTATCCAGCGTATTTTATCGACTTTATTTAAAAAATACGCTGCTGCATACTGCGTTTAAGATCGATATCTTCGAAAGGTCGATACATTTTCTAACTAAAACTCAACATAATAAGATATATATCTCAAAAATAATTCAGGAAATAATTATATTAATAAGATCGATCACACACATGAGTATGGCCGAGTTAATTTTTCTTCTTTCTAAATACGTTATAGTTTTCGTAATAAGTTTCGAATGTCAAGGATCGTCTTTTTGTTTTCAGTGTGTCTTCGGCTGCAGTCGAACCCAGCAAACAAGAATGAGTTTTTAGGTCTATCGACACAACGCGCGTTTGGCGATTTTATTTTTGCCCACGTTGTCCTGCATCTAGTCGTCATGAACTTCATTGGTTAAGTAACCAACCAAATGTTTGATCCTGTGGACTATCCTCTTTTCTACGATTTTTCACTGAAATACACCATGATCTGCTGGGGGATTACTGAGTAGCATTTTTCAGCATCTCCCATATTTTCTTATCTTCACGTAATCCCAAAGTGTAATTATAAAAATAATTGTACATGAACATGAATGGTATGCTATAGATATATTAATAAAGTGAAAAAGGAAGCTATGAATAGAAAGCAACGTGAAAGAAAAGCATGTCAGTTTTCTTTTTAATAGTTATATTACTTACTGGTGTTCTTTGAGTTTTAATCGCCTGCGACGGCCGTGGAAGCTTGTGAGACATCGGTTTTTGAAAAAGGACTAGGCTCTAGGTTGTCATTACTTTATTTTGCGATAGACAGTATAGTACTTATTTCGACTATAACCCCAAGTATATACTAGTCTATGTCAACGCATGAAGCGCCTATTGAGAGCTTAGTGCTACCTGTAAAAACAATTTCATCTTTCACCATTACAAGAAACCAGCTTTTAAGTTTTATACGCACACTGGTAAGTTGCTCCTATGGCGCGAAGATAAGTATTGTGAATGGAGAGTTTGGATTCATAGTAATAATTGGCAAAACACAGTCAGCCGTTTTTCGCATTGACGTTGCGAACTATGAGAATCAGAAACGAGGCACGAGAACATAATTTCTCGTCAAGATTTAAACGCGCGTATAAATATTAGATTTTCTCAGATTAGACGAAAATCTGGCATCTTCATCATTCGATAGATCTTTTCGCTTTAAATAACTACTACTCTCACACGTTTTTTTTTAAATTCAGTTAATCTTAGAGTATTTTTAGTATTTTAGCTGGTGTTTGCCCATAAAAAGGCACACTCACCGTAAAATTTCGACCAAAACTGCGTTTGACAAATCTTCTCAGACGCAAGCAATTGCAATACGCATTAAAAATGTTTACCTGTGTTACATATTTTAAATTAATAATTTAGTAAAAAATGTCAGTTTACCCTGTGGAACCATCAGCACGCTGATTAAAAAAAGGTATGTATATTTTGGGTATTTTCGAGCCCTGTTGATAATTTATATGAAATCTTTACTACTTGCAATATGAATAATGGTAAATAAGTTCATCATAAAAAAAATATTCCCTTCAGCGGGAAAAGCAGCTACAGCAGAATTTTCACGGTAAATAGTTTTCAGATAATTATTTCTTTCAAGTTACCAAAAAAGCCTCCATTTTTTCAAAAATGTACACTGAACAAATGTAAAATGTATTAAACTTATTGGCAATCATAACTACCGTAGTCTCAACTACATTCATATTATATTTTTTAATAATAACATCTTTATTATTACTACAATACTTGTGTGTTGGGAAACCTATAACAATTTATATATTTTATAAAAATGTTATCATTGGTGGACCATTTATCTCGACTTGGAATATTGTATACTTGGCCAGAAGTGGTCTTCTAGATACATGTGTTGAATAATAATAACTATGATGAGAACATCTTGCTGTTGCTCTATTCAGTGATGAAGTCGCTCGGCTCTATATAGGTCAGCCCTTCAGAACTTCTGGAGTTGTCGGTTTGAGCCATAAGAGTTACACTTAAGTGATACTTAGTTTTCTTAAATCATGAGGTCATGTCTATTTCACAGCCACTTTATAGCACTCCACAAAAGTTTTAGAGAAAAGAGAGAAAAAAGCAGACTAAAAATAATAAGTTCCTGTTAATGATATGTTGTCAAAGATTACAACAGTGCATCACCAATTTCGCGCATGTACAAGTGCCAACTAAAAACGAAACACGAAGAAAATCTTAAATTCAATTAAGTTTTTTACGAACTACAAAACGGAAGCAAATTATTCCTTTTCGGGAGCTGCCAAAAGGTCGTTGTAGTTTCACGTGTCTATCAAACTGGCTTGTCTATCTTTTGAGATTATCAAAAAAAAGCACGTTTATGTTTCGTTCGTAAGACTTCACTCATATCCGACAGTTACGCGAGTCAACTCAAGTTAAGCAACTCTAGTAGCGTTTGAAGTAAGGCTTAAGAGGATATGTTTAATGTGTTTTACTACATAAACATGTTCTAGATACAAGCGCCCTATAGAAAGATTATTTACTATAGGAAAATGCCATTGAGTGTGAAAATCGGTCTACTTAAAAGATATGACTTTCACATGGGCGTTGTTGAAGGGTGTTTTCAAAAAGGTATAAATATATCCTGCTAGAGGGCTAAGGTTGTGAATATGATAGTAGTAGGAAGGTCAAGCACAGACCTTCTTGACCTTCTTTATTATCATATTATTATTGTTGGTTCTTTATTTTGCTATTGAAGTTTGTACAAGACTTCACATCGAGTTTTTCTCCTCTCATCTTTTTTACAGATATCAATATTTTTTTATTATTAGAATTTTCTAATTTTGCATTATTTTATTATTGTATGGATTGGGCTAGTATCAATCGTCTTTCTAGACCCAATTTGCCTAGAACTTATGATTACAACACACCATTCAAGATTAAATACCTTTGGGTTTCATACGGAAACCAGGAACGTTGCTCTTTTGTCATGATTATAGGAATTTCTACACGAGCGCTTCTCT
Organism: Varroa destructor; assembly: GCF_002443255.2. Classification (NCBI taxonomy): domain Eukaryota; kingdom Metazoa; phylum Arthropoda; class Arachnida; order Mesostigmata; family Varroidae; genus Varroa; species Varroa destructor. The sequence continues at coordinate 52,225,599 of NW_019211455.1, read as the reverse complement.
CGATCACGAGCGCTTCATTGCTAATATGATCCCTTAAGCCAAATTTTTCTTATATTAAAATAGTGGTTCTAGATTTGTGGCCACCATGCCTGTTTTGGTACCAATTACGTAGAAATCTTCCTGCCTACTCCACACAATCATAATATTTTTTGCAGGAATAAACAAAATAATAAAAAAAATGAACATTATAGGCTTCATCCCTGAAGAATTTTATACTATACGTCTCAACTAACTGAATTAAATATTATTAATCCACTGCTTCATTTGATTTTATATTTAGGCATAATCTTAAAGGAATCTATTTGGTGACACCCACAATCCTCTTACTCTATTTAGATAATCTGCTTATCTAAAAAGCCATAGGCCTTACAAAAGTGGGAATAATATTAGCCCTATTTGCGTTAAGAAAGAATTGTATGCAACAATTTTAATTTACAGTTACTGCACAAATGGCTAGCTATGGGACAACCGAAAAATAACGCAAATTAACGTCAATATAAGCACAGGTTTAGTGCGTAGTACACCAATATTGTCAAAAACTCAGAAATACCATATACGCTAGAAGAAACTATCCATCGGTAATGTTGATACAACGGGAGTAAATAGATTTCGCTTTTCTAAATGGAAAGCGTGAAGCGCAACGAAAGCAACGGAGCCACAGGTCTTGATAAGGATCTTATCGATTTAGAATCTGACGAGCATCGCTTTGACAGGACAAGGTTCACTAATATTTGTTACCTAGATGCGAGCTCATCAACGAAATTGCGAAGCCAACAATGTAGCCGGTATCGCCAAAAATTAGAAAGCAAAAAGTTTACGTTCAGTTTGCGATACGTTATTATCCTTACCATTTGATAAAAATACTCCTAAAAGGTTTGAAAAAACTTGGTTGCATGCTGGGGGTTAGCGATCAGAAACAGTACTTAACGACACATTAGGGCGTACAACTTAAAAGACAAGACCCGATGACTTACGACTCACTTATTTAGAAGGTGGACACTCGGGGCCAAATAATTAGGTGATCATTATTTTCATATATTGCCACTAGCGATCATTTTTATTTCGTTACATTTTGTATTTAAATGTGTTGCACCTCTGCTACACATTTTACATATGTTGCGTTCTGTTCCCTCCATCGAGTAATTAGTTCACTCGTATTAACTATATAGGTTTTACAAATTTGCAGGTTATACAAATGCATTGTTCGTGCTCTTCTCTAGGGTTTTCTCGTTTTATGCCTAAAAAGCGCTAGACGCCCTGTTCTGTCTAGGTTCCAATAGACACGTCTGTTGTCGTCGTTTAACAAGATATATTGTATACAGTCACTGGCGTCTGTTTATAGGTAAACCTCGTACACTTTGGACCCTCCAACTATATACCAACACAGATTAAATCCTTATCAATATATATATATATATATATATATGTATGCGAATGCTACTCATTTGTTTGGTTGATGTGATTTTCTTTGTTCCACGTAGTATTTTTTTCCAGTGCTTTGTCTCTGTTTTGTGTAGGAAAATACATATGTTGCATTGGGCATGTTTGCTATGAATTTTCGAAATGGGTATGGCTAACTGGTGCGTGTGCCCGACGACTGGGCCCATCCATCTGTATGTCCATTTGCAGACAATTACACGAGCGTAACGCACAATTACTTGTCACTTATTATATCCATATATCTACATTCTCATACATATATAAGCGTTAGTCATTTATTTCTTATGTCGTGAAAATTGTAGTATTAATAATAATAATGATAGTGTAATATTAAATTTATATATTTGACCTTACTTTCAAACTATGGTTGTTACATAAATCCATGTGTTGAGTGAACTGCTTTTCCGAAAACGCCGCCCCGTAGCCTGAGTCTCCTTTCACATGGATACTAATTAACTTCGAGATGGGACTTCACTTTCAGGCCTTCGGCGCATTTTAGGGCGATGCTTCGAAAGGAACTTTGCCTCCTAATTTATGGCCGCATGCAATTAACTTGATTTTGTGCCGGGTGGATTGTCCGTGCCTGTACAGGGCCGTAAGTCTGCGCTGATTATGCAGTTTATACAGAATTATTTGCGTTTGTACGAAATATATTTGATCTTGAAACGGAGAAGGAGAACTGGGTAAGGCTTACAGTGAATTGCGGATATACGGTTTAACTCATCATATTTATCTAGAACAAAATCTGAACCTTCTACAGAACCTTATTCGCCTGAACCGACGTCTGCAGTGCACGGCCTTGTTGTCGGGCAATAATGTCGGCTTTAACGTAATCCCCCGACCACTCACCTCGGCCAGGCATCGTTTTGTTCATCAATGAGACAAGTTCGTCGGTGTACCTGAAATTAGCATGAAGAACGTCACGAAACGACGTCATAAATAAGCTCTCATCTTGAATATCTTGAATCGGAATTTTCGATAGTGTTATTATATATATGTTGATTATGTGTATTCCGGCTTCTAATGATAACTTGTATTTTGGAATATACGTCAGCGACTCTAATAGAAAATAAGCATCGAACTTATTGAGTGAACCTCAGAGAAAATATAGATCATAAAAACCCTATGTCATCACTCTAATAGCTCTTTTAGTCTTAGCCGTTTGATGCTGGCATAGCGAATAGACGTGGAGAAAAATAGCACTTGCAGCGGTTAAAAATGGCAAAACTTTAGATTGTGCATACCGTCATAATGTAAAAACGACATATATTTAGTTCTTTTTTATTTACGGGCAGCTTTCAAAAAGATTAACACCCAACCGGGTAGTATGGGACATCCCCTAACATTAAAAACGCGTATGCCTCGACCTTCAGTGGTTGAGGGGACAAAACTTCCGAACTACTTCCGCGTTGTCTTGAGACACCTAACTGAGCTCGATCGGTTCGCATCAGCACCAATCGAAATCATAATGCCAACCATGTTATTATTTTTAGTGCCAGTTCGTCAACGTTGGCCTCTTCCTCTCTCTAAAAAGCATCTTCACAATATCATCCCTTGCTAACTCCGCGGCTAGGCAGCAATCTTGCACTTGCTGACGCAATCTGAACGCTACGGTAATATTCCTTATTGGTGAAAATTATTTTTAGCACTATCTTGTCACTGCGGAGGCAAATGACACGTGTCTCGTAATAGGCTATGAGTTCTTCCAACTTTTATAAAGCCAACGGTAAGATACCTACCTGCACGCGACAACTTCAGCTTACAAGAGCTCAATAAAGCTAACGTGCCTTGAGAAAAACGAGCGACATACATATTAACGAAGTCATTCAGTCACCTCACCCTCGTAGATAAGTGGTATGAATACGTGATCAGTTCGGTTTTGATTGATGCATGCACTCACGAATCACATCATTGCATCGTCACTTTTTTAAAATTTGGAATAGACGCTATAATCCACGAATGACTTTTAAGTACATTGATTGTCATAAGTCGAAGAACTATAGTTGGTTGCGCATTCACTAGGAATAATAGAACATGACGGTCAAATTGGAACCTGACCGTATTTTTGAAAGCAATCGGCATTAGGCATATTAGTAGGAATAGGAGTTTAAATCAGAATAGATACCTGTCAGGATGTTTTCCGAGGTGCTGGACGTGTTTCGTGTCGCTAAAGGTGACCAGTTTCATGTCGACGCCAAGTGATTGCCAGACTTCTACAACTTCGCGGTCGATACGCGGGTTACTCACCTATAACCACAGAAAAAAAAAATACATATATATATATACAAAGAAGAACGAATTTTACATTCTGGCTTACCCTAGCGTTCAGAGGCATGCAGATTGTCCACGAAAAATCAGTTGTATTTACGTTGTCTCCGGCTAAAATAAATACTATGTTACAGACAGATGCTAACTTTAATAAATAATGTATTTCCCTATAGAAAAAAGTATATGACTAAGGGAGAAGCCACGCAAATACGTGGAATCTCCAACAAAAACTAAGGAATTTCTAAGCAAACCCTTCGGCGTTCCACATTAAGTTAGATACTTTTGATCTTTTTTAATTTGTTCTGTCCCACAAGAGGACTAGAAATGCTTCTGCAAGGTCGAAATTTTCAACTACGCGATAGTATAACATAGCTTTTTGCACCTGTAAAAATTATGTTAAGAGGGAATTTCGTTTGAGATTATTTCGACTTGCCTGATCGATCATGGAGTTGAAGTAGAGTCCAGGCACAAGGATCGGCTTCGTGCGGAAGGTATCCGATGAATTACGATAATGACGAGTAGCCCAAGGATACGCCAAAGTAAGATAGGCATACATACTCGCAGTTCCGATAAACCGGAGCGCCTTATTCCGTGTTAGGGCGCCCGGAATGCCGTATGCCATGCCTTTGAGTGAAACGCAGCTATCGTACACCTACAAGCAGTTGGAATTATTTGAATTTAACTACTATTGAGAATCGTACTTACTATTCCGATAATGGTAATAATAATAATAATGTAAGCAAAAACAAACCTACCTGTGCCTTTAAGATTTGCTCGACTCGCTCATACTTCTTGGGTTCCCTGTGTATTTTCAGCAGACATTCACCCCATTGATAACCGCCCATGCTGAATGCATGCAGCATCATGTTCTGATAACAACGGTTTTTCTCGGCGAGAAGGAAATCGAGCACTTCTTGAGCGATTTCTTGTGAGCCCTTTGGCGCTGCTGGCCTTATGAGCGCACGTGGGTGCGTCTGGACCCATAGTACGTCGAAGCCGTTGTCCAGATAGAATCTTTCGTAAGAGAGAAAAAAATCTTATCTCTCAGCACCTGTGCACCGTTGTGCTCGTGGTCATTTCATTCGTGAGACGGAAAGCAAGAATAGAAACGGGTAAAGGCTTACGAATTTCAGGAAATTTTTTTCTATGTAAATAATGATATTTTTTCAGGCCTAGAATTGTTTCTTACCTGTAACAATAAGTTGTTGCAAGGAAAACAACTTTACGAGCGTTTGTGTCTCCGCAAGTTAATACTAACCATGCCAAACAGGCACTTGAATGCGGTGAATTCGATCACTAAGAATAGTTCACACAATGAAAGAGAAGCTTGTGGGTGTCGCGTATTCTTTCTGTCTGATAGTAGACTTTGGAGCTAAATCCAAGTTAGAGACTTTCGGACGCAATGCATTTTACGGTGGCTCAGAATGCTTCAGTAAATAAAACATAGCAAAACGATAATAGTCCGACTCTTAGTTTGGGAAATATCTAAGAGTTCATAATCGTCCGAGACTAAATAATTGTAAGAGAATTGTTCTAAATTCACTGGAACGACTGCAAATTGTTTTTTTTTTTTTAATTAAAACATCGCCCAACATTTTAACATCGTCATCAACGAATATGTTCTGCTTAAGGATGTACTGACATACTATACTGTAGCTAGCACAGTTAATACTATTTACGCCCGTCTGGGGTGGCAGCGAAAACCACGGCTCCCTATGTCCCTAATTTACGAACACAGATAAATGATTTGATATATCGTTGTAGTGTAGACATTTGGACAAGCAGGCAACGGGCTTAATCGAAAACGTCCAATTCACCTGAAGTAGTCCTCGAGATGGGCCCGTTTAGCGGCCAGCCAAACGAGTAACAGGGCTAGACGGGGATTGTCGCTTTTCTGAGCGCGCAACAGCTCCATGCTTTCGCTTAACTTTTCGCCTGGAAAATTTAAGGTTGAGGGCGTATCTGTAAGATATTAATTCCTGCTAATAGCTATCAGGTAATCATCTTTCTATGTCGAGAGGCCATTGATCAGTGCCGTTGGAATAAATGACATAGAAATGGAATAATTTTTAGAGCTACTCAATTAAACCTAGAAATGAGTTATACTCAGCAAAGCTAAATCCATTTACTCGCATGAATTACAAATGATTCTCGCGAATGTGCTTCTATTACATATCGCTGATACTATAAGCAAAGTCAAACTAATCAAAAAGGTACACTATTTTTACTAATTATATAATCGACACGGTGTCTTGGACGTTCAAACGTTGTAAGAGATTAGGGACCGCTGTTTCGAATTCAGCTAGCATTAAATAAAAGTTTTGCCATTAGAACAGTTTTCTTTTCAAAAACGTTTGCATATATTAAATCGTGGTACCCTAAATTCAGGTCATTAACACCTCAAAAACGTCTCGAATTCCTAGCTTAATTTCCAGCTTTTATATGTTTGTATTTCTGTACGACGTAACACTCACATACAAATGCATTCCCTATGTTTCGAGTTTCACGCCCTGTATCGACGTAATGAAGTTTATCTATGTCAAGTAAGTTCGAACCTAGACTATGACATGTCCCTATAGTTAGCAGGCAAAAACGTTACCCAGTTAGCTGTCACGGGGACAAACCCATTAGTGCAATTAGCTGGCGCCATCGGCGTTAAATGAGTTTATCGTGGAAAGCATCCTATGAAATTCATCCTGTACCACCTTCATTATGGTTATGAGATATAAAACGTTGAGTTGCGGTGGTAATATCCTATCCTTGGTATCTAGAGCCTGTTTCCCCGGCAACGCTTCATAGGCATACGTCGTCCTCTTCTCTCTTTAAACGGATTTGAAGGGTTTGTACCTGATATAATGTTCTACATAACGTCAACGTAACCCAAGATTTTATTTGATTTTTCTATGATTGTACCAACTGATTTGACAGTGGTTCAGCGCAGCTCGACCGTAAAGCAAAAGAACTAATAGCATAAATACCAATGGTGACGTTGCTGTCGTAAATGTCGTAATAATAGTCCCATTGTATCGACAGTGTTTTTGAAAATGAGGCTTGATTGGTGAGTGCAATCGACTAACTGTGCAAAAATCAACATGAGGAAATATGTGAGGATAAAATTAATTAATCAATGTATGCGGAAAAGTACTAGTATTGTCGCTCGTTTGTGTTTTGTTGTCTCTTCCTTTGCTATTATAATTTTAGACATATAGAATACTATAAACTGGAAGCTTAATTTACAGAGGAGCTGTTATCATAAAATTGGATGTTCCATGACTGGCTGATATGATGTACTAAAATTCAAAACGTCTCTGTCCAGCATCTGTGTCTGAATGAATTGTTTATAATCTTGAATGACTCCAATTTGTTTGTTTAACGATCTTGCACGATCAGCGTACTTTATTCTTTTATGAAATCTATTAAATGCGACAAATTCCTAATGTTATACTAGTTATGTTAACTGTTATTTAACACTGTGTCCGAGAGCTTCACGCAGCCCTGCTAGGCATATCAGAAGGTTATCGATTTATCTCAAAAATAAACTTCATCTTTGACTAAAAGTTCTGATCTTATTATTGTCCTAGTGATAGTGAAAACGATCGAATATATAATTAGGTTGTTACATACTTACATAGGAGTATATTATTCGGCTGGCACCTTGCGTTGTCAATCGAAATATCCTTGAATACTATATTTCATTCGTATCGATTACAGTTACAACGCGAAGCTCTCTGAGTTTCAATTAGTACTTCTGTGTCAAGAGCGATAATGTATCTAATTTTTTTTTCTTTTGCAGTTAATCAAAGTCGCAAGCAGCGCATCTCTGTCACACTTCTTTTTTAATGGCCAGCTTGTTAGAGCATTATGCTTTCGTGCGGCATGCGGAATCGACAACAATAATTATGATAATAATCAAGATAATCTTTAATCACTTATATACCAACCTGTGAGCAGGGGTCGTTCTCGTTGGTTATTACTGAGGGCCCTTTTCTGCAGCTGATGAAGCACGGCTACCTGAGCGCCGTGGTTTGAAGCTGTCATCTTCAGCATGGCAACTTGGCCGGAGGCCAACTTCATCACCAAAACCATATTCTTATTGGCGTTGTTATGTAATATATTGAGATTTAGAATAATTGATGCCTTCCTCAAATCACTCCACACGTTTTTTGCCCCTCGTTATTGCTCTCACAGCAAATATTCCGGCCGGAAATTTTGGTGCGTAAGACACTGGCTGTATTCTCCGAAGCAACAAGCGCGTATACGTTAGTGGTTCCTAAATTTTTCTTCTTATACGAATAAGTAAGCTAAACACGTTTCCAACGCTGCAGCTTTTGGCGTAGTTTGGCTTTCTTTCTGATCCTGGTCGTAAGACGGCACAGCAGTTACGTACTGCTTCTGGGACAAACGATTCCAAATCGATACACTATACCGTGACGCGTTTAACTGCAATGACATTATTCAAGGTGCTTAGATATCGTGATAATAACGCCAGATTCTATTAGGTCTGCTTGCCTATTGGCCAGTGGTCTGTCTATGGTTTTTCCTACTGTCAGCAATTGGTTTCTTGCTCTGCATGAGGCACAACAAAGACAAACTCGAGGTCAGTTCCTGATGGGTGTTAGCTTTTTAAATAGATCGCCATTGCTGCCCTTTGACCATCTTGTTCAGCTAGACTCATTAGCTATTAGGTCGGGATTGATAGCTAAATAGCGCAAGGTAGAGTTAAACATCGCTTTGAAATCCCGACAACTTTCTTGCTCTTATCGATTCCGATTTATATATATATATATATATATGTATAAACAAATCACAAACTTTTACACTGCGAAGTCAATCATTTTAGCACTATTCCCTATAAACTGTTGCCAACTAACTGAACTCGAGCTACGAATTGAATCCGTAGATCGTTGGTATGAGGAAACAGTGTATTTGCAAATACGTATAATCGATTCCAGTGTCATCCGAGCCCTACAATTCGTTGCAAAATATATTGATCGCTGTCTTGCAAGCCTACGCTCGTTGCAAAGGTGCCTCCAACGACAGATGGTCAACAAAACCAAGCAAGACGGGCTGACGAAAACTGTCCAGCAACGACAAACATGTGGGGTGAGGGGTTGTCCAAAAGGAAACTAGTTCGGACGAATAGTTGCACCAACCCCTATCGGCTAGCAGGTTTGTGCTCACAGCGTTAATTGATTCGATCGTTAATGCTGTTGTTGTTGGTACCTCTGTTGCTCGAAAAACGAGCATTTACATTAACAACATGGCTAAAAACAATAAAAGCAGTTAAAAATACCTTGAACGAACTGTTGGTCGCAGCACAGGACGCCTGCTTTCTACTGTTCGTCTTTGTTGCACAGTTACATATTATAGAAACAGCATAAAAACTGAGAGAGCCGATACGACGGCATCCTTCTTTCCTGCGACTGCTGCCGATGTTGCGGTTGTTTTTACTTATTTTCCTGAAGGCAGAAGCGCTGCGAACGCTCCAGCCAGCAATAAAGTCAAGCGACAAGTCTGAAGAGGGGAACCAGGTTGACAAATACCGGCACGCGCGCTGTTTTCTACGACTATGAATGTGAACATGACGAAGAAATCTGCCGCAGCGCGATATTTGTGGATGGTTTAGCCACAAGTGAACTTCACGCATGGAGTTGGCTAGAGGTATCAGTAATGTTTCAGGAGGATTTTTTCTATTTTATCTTATCTGTAATAGCTTAACCATGGAGCGAATACTGTAGGATATAGCTATGGAAACAGAATCGACAATCGACTGTACCTTTACAAACAAAAAAAAAATCGATTACCTTACTTAATGGATTGACTATCAATTTTTTTGACCCATGGTGCATAATAGTTGTACCACTCTATGCGCGATACGAGGTTGTGCTATCATTCCGGCACTTGCGACATCAGAGTCTCTTAACTACTACCGCAACTGCCGCCGATACAGTAATTATAACACAGAAATAATAGAAACTATTCAGTTTGTACGAGGAATTCGTGCTCTTCGCTGCACCAACACAAACAGCATGCCAGTAAATTCACTTATATGTTAATATTATCCAATAGCAGAAACACAGACGAGCATCAGCATCCTATTGTTGCACGTCATATGGCTTGGTTATATAAATATTCCCTGGCCTTCTGCATTGCAAAGCAAAACCTAGAGTGTTTTAGAGCAAAATATAGCACATAAATGATAAGTCGATTTAAATACGCTCACGTACGTAGAACAAACTCCCGTTTTTCTACCCCACTGGTTAATCGTCAATCCTCTAGTGAAACCATTCTGCAAAAACTGTCAAAACTATTCGCTTCGGCAAGCGTATGCGAAACTAGAAATTTACCGCGTTCCTTACCTGGTGAACCACCGACGTTTTTCTCCACACCGATACGCCACCGCCAACAACACAGATGGAAGCTTTATTTGAGCTATACTAATAGTAAACGATAACGTCCAGCTGATTTGCTTCCTGTTTCGATGTCACCGCCACAGCATCGTCACTGCAACAATTTTATAACATTTGTCTTCCGCTATGTTCCGAATAACGTTATCGACAAGCCTACACTTTCGATAGCTACACCGTAGCTTACTATTATTGTTTACTGATTCCCCCGAAAGCCATACTATTAAGTAACCAGTGCAATAGGCGACGTCCACCTGCTGTTTCGGTGGCAGCTGTAATGTTCAACTTACTCCTCTTGATAAAATTATACCTCTTGTTAGCTGCTGTAGTGCAGCTCCCACGTCGTGGTGCCGGTTTTGCCCTTCCGAGCGCGGCGATGCTGGTGGGTTTGTAATGGTGGGCGATTGCCTAGCTGCTCAATTGACCTCAGTCACGAAAAACCAACTGACTGGTGTTTCTCCGTCGCAGCCGTCGCAGCGGGATCGTACGAGTCGCTGTTGTGACCTCTACGCAACAAATGCACTTTGCTTTTGCCCTTTGTCGTTCTAGTCACCTATACGCTCGCGTCCTGTCCCCTCCTTTTGGATTCACTAGTAGCAACAGCAGTAAGCGCTGTTGGAAAGAAAGAAACGCATACTCTCTAGCGGGAGACTTGTGTCTGTGCATAAGTAACAAGCCTATTCACAGCCAGTCACCGGCGCGCGTCTGTCACTACGCCGGCTAAGTGACGGTGCCGTCGCCAAATGACAATATCTAATGAAGCTGTCGACCGTTCTCTCGTTTCTCTGTTGCCTACCTGCCTTCTTGCCCGTCGTTCTTTACCGGCCTTTGTTGGCAACCCGCTGATAAACGAGTAGCTCTGCCCGTTTGATTTGATGCGCCTCCTGGCGCAGCACACCAACACGCCAGTGGCGGCAGCAGCAGGAGTCTGCTTCCTCACTGCGACTGCACGGCATGGGTCGCCACACACACACACCCAGACTATTAGATATCGACAGTCAACCTCACTGGCTCTACCATCTCATAGTACGGAAACTAGGAGATAAAAAGCAACACACGACTAGACACATACAGACGACACTGTACGACAGTGTCTCCCGTCCTCAAATAGCGAATAGAGAAAGAGCTACTACAGTTGTGTATAAATCGATTACTAATCTATGGTAACGGCGCTTCTGCTGGTACCTTTGTGGGGTGGGCTTTCTCTTTCTATGGCCTAGGTTGATTCGTCGTCAACAGTTAGCCGTTACTAGCGATGCTGTGGGGAACTGAGGCTGGCGCAGAAGACACTACGCTGCGGCATGGGCGACTCGGTCGCCAGTGTGTGCAGGGATACGGCAGATCTGCCATCGGTCTGCTCGTTTGTTTATGGTGAGTCCACAAGAAGTGGGGTCCGATTTGCGGTAGCGCGGTAGAAAAACGAACGAGAACGTTTCAACAAATTCTAACCAACTCCTATAAGTAGAGAAATCCATATACTGACTGCCACTATTTAGCGTCATCTTGGCAGTCGGGTAAACGTCCGAGTTATCGAAAGACTCGCCTGATTATGCGAAGTGTTTCAGCAACCGCAAGATTAGATATGTTTATTACATATTTGGAGATTAGCTTTCTGGTAGCTTCGCGGTCTTAGCCCACTAGGACCGAGGAGCCAACCTGGACTGGAGGGGATCAGAGTTGCGCACTGTGAATGGAGGAAACTTAGCAAAAAAGGACACCCGAGAGGCTAAATTGAAGAGAGACTTTGGATTTAATAGAGAAATACATAACAACTGATGCTAAAGGCATAGCTAAAGAAAACAGCAGGCGTGGAATATTACAAATCGTTAATGCTTGAAAGCTATGATGACACCTACGGCGAGGATAGAGAGGCAAACGCTGGCGGCTACGAAGGTTGCTTGAATTCGATTTGGAAAACGGTCCAATAACTTGCCAATGACGCATTCCGAAACACCAGAGAAACAGAAAATAGCTTTACTTGTTATTTCTACAGGTAAAAGTTAGCTGAAAACAGGAAAAAAAGCGTAGCGCTGTTAAAATATCGAATTATAGGAAGTATATAATACGTCACAATGGTATATTAATATTACGCCCTACATAATACAAAAATCACACCGAATAGATCTTATGAGATTAGAGTATAATACGTATATATAAGTAATTATAAGTATCGATTAAATTTCCTCGCTGCTCGTCTGCATGAATAAGGGGTATCCCTTCTTGGGATGAACAATAGCATTTGGCTAAGCAAGAAACCTCTTTCAATTTCTGGTAAGGTAATATCAAAAGTTCAGTATCAAGTGATCGATGTATCATCGTATAGGCAACTGCATTTTTAGCGGATGAAAATCGTATCGTATCTACCGCAACCTTTAAATTTACAACCAGAAAAATATTGAAAGCAATTAGGACTGCTACTACATATGTGCATAGGTGTTGAACTCGGTGACGGAATACGAATTATTGAAAGCCGCCAGATATGTAATTTGTTGTCTCTACTTTCGTTTTGCTCTCACCAATCGAACGGTTTATACTTAGGAGACATCGGATTCATGTCAACCTTTTTTTTTATAGGTTTTAGCGCTGCTGAACACTGATATGCTGACATTACAACTGCTGAGTCATACAAGTCGAGCGGCAACAGTCACTCGCTTCCAATGCAGCTATTTAGCCAAGCAGATGCGTGCTTTTTAAGTAAATAATCAAGGATACATTGTTGTCTCGAACTAATAAGCAATAATGGAAATGCTTAATACCATATTTGCCTATTTAATAAAAACGCTTATATCTACAAAATATTGCTGAAGGATGCCTGCTACAGAATAAGTATTAGGTTAACTTGTTGAAACGCACGAATGCCAGTATAACCATCGTAAGTTAGTCGCCTTTTATGTTGCGATTTCTGTTAGGTTCCTGAAAACGTGTCCTGGTTTCTACGGCCTATATGCTTAAGTTTGTTAAGTCTATAAAAATTCATTCGGAAGTCTAAGAGCAGTAAATACCGAGCCACGAAAAACTCGCTTCAGCCGACTTCTTTTTTATCGGCTTCTCAGAGGCATTTGTTAAGTTTGTAAAAACACTTACGACTAAACTGCTGTAAATTAACAACAGAAATTGTGTGCGCTCATATGGTAAAGCGGTCCTTTATGTACTTGTTTTAACGTGACAAAAAACAGCTTTACCTTCGCACCATCATATTATTAGTCGATGCTGTTTTACGTTATTTTTAGAAAAATGTGTACATCGGATATGTTTTTCGAGCAAATGGGCGAACTATGTATGCCACATAACGCTTCAGTAATGTACAGATACACAGGCAGTTTCAAAGTTAGAGGTACATTTTTCACTCACTGCTTTTAATGTGGGGTGTTCTAAGCTGCGAATAGTTCTCTAGATATTTCTGTAGACCTTTATTATGTCTATAACACCTGTTTTGGCCCTTGTTATGGTGATCACAAAGTCTATTACGTTGTCTACATTAACAAATCTGTAAAAAGAAATTAGCTGAATGACACTCCGGAATATCTTATAATCAGCGTGCACTGTTTTTACTTAGGCTTGACTGTATTGGTATGCTGCCAGTTACATGATCGGAGTCTTCCCAAACGCGACCTACGCGTCGATGATCATGATAATAGTCAGTCCTATTTTTTTACTGTAAGCCGTTTCTCTCTGTTTATTTCCATCAACGCAGCATTGCGTTTTCCCTTAATTAGTAGGTAGCATCACTTCCAGCAACTGCGGGTTACCCCACTAGAATTACAAATGTTCTCCGATAAAACCAAAATGATCGTAAGTTCAATTCTAGTCCCTTCAAAGTCCACTTTCTAGAATAAATTCGTAGCTACTATTTTTCTAAATAAAAGCACGCATACGTATATATTTAATAAAATGTGTTTATTTAAGTGCCACCGTTTTTTACCTTTCTGACATAGTCGGATTAGGCGTTACCTGTACATGTGCGGGTGAACGCATTTGTATGTGTATTGAACATGTTTTGGATTTAATGATAGAACTACGTACAATAAAAATCGATATAATTTTGATAAACTATTCATTGTCCTACGAAATAACCGGAGGCTGTGGCGCTTTCAGGTTCATTAGGTCGCATGCAGCCTTTTTATACGCGTCTAGATTGTATATATTGTCACCTTCATTTTTAAGAAGAGTCAGAATCTTGCCGTATTCCGAAATCGTCTCGTTCGAGACGTTTTTAGCTCGCGACGCGTAGTCGGTAGCATACCTACAGAAACAAGTAAAGCGAGCTAGTGATTTTCAGATAGATTGGCCATTATAATTATAATGTGTTCATATGAACTTCGTCCAGTTCGAGCATACACTAGAGCTATCCTAAAACTGAAACTATATTTACATTATTGTAAAATGGTTTTAACTTGAAATACACCTACTGTTCTATAAAATGCATCACATCAGCTTCCTTGTGATGCAAGTATGTGATATATGTGGATCAAGTCAATGACGATGGTTTTTCAATTATGTAATCTTTTCAACTTACCCTTCACTACGTGATTTCTCAAACTCGAAACAAGGCATGTCCGCTTCCTGGCGTTCGGTAAGTTCCCACGGTTCGGTGACCCAACTCTCGTGGAACAAAGCTGTCAGCACGTACATCGAATAGTCCGTGTTCTGTCGACGTAATGGACAACGATCAGTGACCACTACGAGTTCGTCTGTCTCTGCGTTATATCTAGCATAAACAGCACGATATTAGTTTTATAGGTATTTTGTTTACAAACATTAAGTCCATGCCTTTAAGCTAAGCTAGCACTATCAACCTTTTACAGGTTGAATTCATAGTGAAAAACGATTCGACAAGAATTCGCTAATTGTTTACGAATATTGGCAAATCTGTTCCAGTTTGGTGAGTATATATTTGAACACAGTTATACGCGAATATTGTGATAAATTAAAAAAATGGAATGTCATTTCGCCTACAATTATTGGTGAGTCACTCAATATTAGCGGTAAATTTAAAAATGTTCGTTTTCTTCTACTTTTTGTTGCCACACAGAAGGCTAATTGTTGCATGTAGGAACGGCAATTCCGTGATGTTCTATTTATTTGTCTTAACTGTACATTTTAGGCAACCTAAGAACGTGTAAGGAGTATGCATAATGCATATAAATGCACACAACTGTAGAGTGCTCAAACGCAACTATACGCATCACTCAAACGAGAAAAAATGTACATTTTTATATTCTTCACATTTAAATTATTGTCTTATTTCTTGTAACTTCATTTCAAAGCTGTGGTATGTAAAAATGAATTTTAAAGTAAACCCCAAATGGGTAAGAGCGAGTATATTTTCGTTAATTTCAATCATGTACTTTTTTAAAACACAAATAAGAATTACATTATTAGTAGATTAAAGAACATTAGAGATGTGTATCCGTAACAATCAAACAATTCCAAATATGTTATTTATTTTACTAGAGAACAATTTAACTAATCCTACCTATCTCCTACAAGCTGAAGAAATTTATCTCGAGCGTGCTGGTCCAGATCCAAAGCTGAGAGTTTCAGTTTAACAGTCACAATGCGAGCTCGTTCATCACGAATACTCGGCCCTAGAAAAATTTGAAAAAAAAAACAGAAAAATGCACATTTGATTAATTGATTTCGACAATGTGTACGATGTACAAAGGTTTTGTATTCTCATAAACCGTTCCCTGCTGTTAGAAAAAGTTATATAAGGATCTACCGTATCATTCCTGCTCGTACTTACTGTACTCACACGCAACACCCCCCTGGCGGCTTATTGCAAGTAGCCCAATGGAACGAATTTAAATGTATCTACTATATTTCTAACATATTATGTAAACGAAAGAGAATTATACATGTTGTATTTCTATTTATTACAATACTAGAATATAACTCTGTTCGGCTCGTTGCTTTCACCTAGTGACCAGTTAATTAAACAGAGAATATAATTTGGGTATCCGTTACGCATCGGTATATTTATTTAACGTTTACGAGGGTTATGGCTAAATTATAGTCATATATTAGACATGTGCCGCATTCTTTTTAAGCGTGTTACGCGTTTGCTTAGTTAGATTGAATTGGATTACTCGTAATTTACGTTCAATCACTGCCACATAAACAACACGGCGTTTACCTGAGTGTATATAATCGGATGTTATGATGGTAATCCAATTGGCACTTCGTGCGTCGGTCAACGCCTCAGGCCATTGCGTACAAAACTTTTTAATTGCCTGCAAAGAATTCAACCACATGATACAGAGTTATATGACAACTGGCTCTACGTAAAGGCTAGTGGTAAATGTGCAATTCAACATAAATGTACTTCAGTAACTTTAATAGTTTAAAGAACGTACAACATGCTATTAAGGAGAAAAATTTTATTCGAACTTATTGCCCACTCTGTCCTTTATCAGCCGTCTTGTTATCCATTATATCGAAGACTTGTACCGGTAGTTTACCTAAGAAAATAAGCTGATTCTGATTGCATTTTCGTATGATTAAAAGATCACCTTGGTTTACCTTGCAATGTCGTTCAATGGCAGGTGGAGTCAAGTGCAAAAAATTTGGAATTTTCATTAACTCGAGATTGGCATGCTTTGCTGGTGGACTTCCACGTTTTTCGTAAAAACCTTGTCGAACTGGAAGCGGTACAACGCTTGGCTTGAAAGAGGCCGCTGCTGGCCAAACTGAAGGCCAGTCCTGGTTTACTGGCATTTGATGAGCTCTGTAAATACATTAACACTGGCACAGATTTAGGAACATGTTATCTTATTCCCACAGAATTCTGTGACAGGTATTGAAATAACCGAGTTTAATTTAATATAAAGCTTACATCTAGGACGCCCATGAACATGTACGTTAATTAGTAACAATTCTAGCGACTGCGGAGAGTGATTTGTTTTTTAAGTAGAGCGAATGACTTGAGTTTCGAAAACTTGGGATGGTATTTGACCCTTACATTTAATAAGTAACAACAGTAGTTTTATATAGAATGATATTTTATCAATAACTTGCATTGGATATTCTTTCAAATAGTCAAAATTGAGCCTTATATATCTTTTATTTTATTTGTGCAGATATTACAGTATCTCTGTTGCTGAATAACAATCTGCTGTGAGAATATTATCTCTAGATTGATTTATTGATAAATGTTGAAAAATCCGGCTATGGAAACAATCCTAAACAGCTCAAATGCAAGTGATATAGGGCAGAATAAATTGCGATGATATTAATATATCTTAGATAATCATGGCCACCTTTTGGCTAAATGCCTTAAGATTAGCGTTCATAGAGCAAATGCCTCAAAGCAAATCGACCAACTCCTTTGTTTGATGGAATCATTCGAACCAACAGCATTTTTAAGATTTGCAATGAAAAGCAAAAATTTGCAATTTTTTTAAACGTGGCTGTAGCAGTCATATCCTCTACCAACATACCGGTCCCCCGTCGAACTATCCTTGACCGTTTTCCTTGAAACTTTGCGTTCTTCTTTTTGCCTATACAAGACAAGTTTACGGAACTCGCTCTTCGACACGCCTGCCGACGAGGTTTCGGAGTCCTCAGGTAAAAATGCTAGACCCCGTTGGTAGCTCAGAGGAGCCCGCCACGATAGTGAACGTCGTATGAGGGCCATTATCCAATACGTCCACGAGCTTCTTCTGAGACACGATTCTATGTTTTGACTGGCAAAACTGTACTCTATGTCGCTCAGCTGATGTACAGTATACAAAGGGCATCGAATAAAACATTCGGAACGCGCGAGTGCCAACCCAGCAACTTTAGAGAGTTCCTCTAGAGTCCCCTAAACGTCGGAAATGCAGCGGAAAGTTCGGAACGCCTTCGCGCCACATGGGGAACGAATCGAGTATAATAACTTATAGTACTAGAGGTATAATCTAATACTATAAGTTACACAGTATAATAACTTATAGTACTAGAGGTATAATCTAATACTATAAGTTACACAACTACGCAAACCAATTTTTTTTAACAACAGGTATTGAATTCTTTCTTTCTGTCTACTGCGGATAGGTTTGCTTGAGATCAGGTCATTTAAATGTAGTATCAAATACTATTTTGAAGGGTGAATAATTTGGCTGATGATGACGTGCCTGGGTGGGTGAGCAGTCTGAGGCTCCGTACGAAGGTCGCAGTCGGAGTCGCGTATGTTCGAATTCCATTTCTGACAAAGGTTATTTTTAAATACAGTGCTTTCCGTCATCGCGACAAGAGAAGACTGCATGTATCAATAGTAAGGCAGGTTGCAGTACTTATCATTCTGGCGAAAAGTTAATCGCTACTAGGACAGTTGTCAGGCAGTATAAAATGAAAGGAATATCACCACATCTAATTGTCTTAATTTAATCAAGTTTTGCAGTAATCGTTAAAAGAAGTTGCTGAAAAAAGAATATCCATTGTTTACTTTCAATATGGAATAGACTTGGATTGGATCTCCGGTGGACCTGACGCAACTAAGATGCTGTAACATTAAGTATGTTTGAGAATGCCAATTAATGTGCCTGCGATTACGTATGTGCACGCTTTGGAATGAAAAAGAAAATTCAGGGAACGGAAAAACCTACTTTTAAATTAACAACTAATTAAAATTGAGTACAATATGTGGTTCATATTCTGTCGGTAAAACTATTATTTACATAAATACGATTCCAAATAATGCTTTAAACTAATCCTAAAGTTCCTGCTGATGTCTTTAATGCCTACTACTTAGATACTGCGGCCACTTCCATCATGAATAAATAGCGCATGACTTTTTGTTGAGGTCTAAAAATCCTGGTTTTGGTTAAACCTAATAAGGTTTTCCATTTATTATTCAGACTTGTATGCACACGGAGGTAAAATGCACAAAGTATTTTAGGTAAGTGGATTCCAAATTTAAGCATTATTTATTGCTATGTGTGCACCAAAAAAGTATAATGTGAAATCTGTAAAGAGAAATGTAATCGATAGGGTCGGATTCTAAGCCCTATTTGTATAGACGTCTAATGTGTGGGGTGTTTCTATAACATACGTGTGTTCAACATTATATAGAGATTTAATTAATGAAAA
The DNA here is from genome assembly GCF_002443255.2 of Varroa destructor. Lineage (NCBI taxonomy): Eukaryota > Metazoa > Arthropoda > Arachnida > Mesostigmata > Varroidae > Varroa > Varroa destructor. The sequence goes on along the minus strand of NW_019211455.1, from coordinate 52,206,415 downwards.
TACAAATCCTTATCGAAGTCAGCATTTTACGATAATTCTGGTGAACCGTGGCCACCAATGTAATTTACCACGCTTGCAAGGAATTATCAGTTACATGGTGCTGTTTTTTAACGTGTCTTATTGCTTCCGGAAGCAGAAGAAGTTTTAATTAAATACTACTATCAGGGCAGCCGTCTGCGAACAATACATTGTCTAGTCATTATGATTAATATAGGTTGATATCGCAACGTATTTATGCTAGTTCTCATTATTTATTAAACTCGCTTTCATAAAGAATGAATTAAAAAGCCTGCCGAGCCGTTTGCATTGAGGATAATCATATTGTAATTATTTCTATGCTGAGACTTTGCCAGCATTTTTTTTATCTTATATTTTTCCAAATTTAAAAATTTTTAAAGATTTCAAAATGTATAGAACATTCGTAAGTTTAGCGAACATCGTTATACAATAGCTGCTTGGCTACAGCCCTACTATATATATAGGTCGAGATAATTGTGGTTAAGCATTTACCAAAAGTACCCTTAATGCAAACAGCCTCAATACCTAAAACAAGTTAAAAAAGATTTAAAAAAATATCCAAGAACATTTTAAATAAAATTTATATACAGAAAATAAAATTTCACGAGATCGGTTTTAGAGACGTTTCAATAGAAAAAAACATTTAAATTTCGAGTTATGATAGTCACAAAATCTAATTGTAGCTGGCGTTAGCTTGCTAATTTGTTATGTTTTTACGTTTCGAAAGTTTGGCTAAATTATAACGCCGTCCTTAGTTTGAAATTATATTTATTCTATATTTAAATTGCTTGAGTGAGATTGCAGTACACTAATATGTGACATAATCGTGGGGAGATACACACTCCATAGATATCACGATCTTCGGCTTAATCTTCGCGACCTCTGTCAGTATCTCAGGCCTTGTTTTGCGCGACAGCCTAATCTCGGTAAAGTCTGTACAAAATCGTAGTCCGGAAACATCTTCGAGAGCTGTAAAAGCACAAGGTTCAAAATCTACCTTAAGAAGATGGGATAATCGATGTATGCTTATAATCATGAACAAGAGCTGGCTTCGTTGTTTTGTAGTCAACTCCTTAAAATCTTTGCTTTGTTGATTGCTTAGTACCAAACAAAACTGAAACATTTAGAAGCAGAGAGGTGCCCCTAAAAAATTTAGAACCACGACAACGATTGCGTTTTGTCGGCATCTCAAAACGCGGTTGTCACGGCGTCTACCAGCGTGTATAGACTCAATGGATCCTCAAGCTCCTGGAAATGCTCTATGTTTTATGAATTATGTTTTAAAAAGCAGTATTATCACACCATACGCCACCTCTATTCATGCACGAGTACTGGTAATAAGATGCACTATTAAGATGCGTGTTACATAAGGAAACATGAAAACTAATCCAGGGTACTGAACAGTGTATTATGAATATATGAACGTTATGACCTTTATTCTGATTATAGGAACAAAATATAATGTGAATTAATTAAAAAGAAAATTAGCTTTACGCTACTTTTAGGTAGCCCGTGAATCTTGTCCGTTATCTCATAATATTTTTAAATAATGTATTTAATTGAACTCTACTTACGGCATCCCCTAACCGAAAGATTTTTCAAGTTGGGTAACACCTCCAAGAAGTCGAGTGTCCTCAATGGATTATCGTCCAACACGAGGGCGGTAAGCCAAAAACAATGTTTCAGCTGGTACAAAGCCGTATCGTGGAGTTGATTTTTGCTAAGATTCAGCTTGACTGTAGCGGACATCATATGACAATGTCGCAGGCACGTAAGCCCTTTGTTACATAGATCCACTTCGACGGCGTTTGGTTCTAGGCAGGCCTCGATAATCAACTTAGACTTAAGGTCTCTATAATAGTTTTTTCTAAACGGGTCCACATGCGCGAGTTTATCCATCAGGCCTAGGGTTTTTTGCAAGTACACTGGATCCTGAAGGGCACTCATAAGCATTGCGGCCGTTAGCAGAGGCCACTTGCTATCCGGTTCCATTTCTATAAGGCTGTTGGCATTCTCAAGCTGCTCTTGGAGCACGGTCGTTTTTGCTACTGTCAACAGGCCACTTTTAACATTTCTGAGCGCTTGCCATTCTAGATGGTCTCGGGTTAGACTGATTTCGTCGATGGAAACCGTTGAAGCTTTGTGGAAGTGCGCTCCCTGACAAGTCTAAAAATCGTCGTTATAAAAATACCAGGTGAGAGTATAGTGCTACGTGATAATTCTACGATTCTGTTGTTTGACAATATGATCTTCTGTTGTATTAACATCTAATCGCGGTGAGTACGAAAATCTTAATATCACTTACAACGTTCTACAGGTACACAATGTAATTTTGCCGAACACGTCGGATTACATAATGAAGGTAATGAATGTTTTTAATGATTCCTGACTGGAAGCACATCTGAGTGATTTTTGAGAAGATACTGACCCACACGTGCGCTGAGTGAGTCCCTCCAACCATTTTCCATTGAACCTCCTTTACCTCACTATTAATTTTTACCGCTGCTTCGCATCTGCCAACTTCCTTTCCGAAGGTTATTAAAAGCACGCCTTCTACTGGATACCACCGAGCGAACGTAATACTTTCCACTGGCTCCACTATACAGACAAATATAGATAATAAATGACATCTAATCTCTAATGAGGCACTTAAGTAATCTATCAAGTAGTTGATGCTAAAATATTATGATATCGACGCCAGTATCTTAGACAATGCTTGTTTTTGAATTGAAAATTTATTATTAATTGATAACCAAATATCATTTGGGGTTTGTTCGACCTAAACCATACTTTGGTCTCGACTGTTGCTATTGCTCTAGGACATCTTTTTAATAGTGATTATTTCTTTGAATTGCTTTTAGTTGTTTGGATACGCTGATCTTCAGTCGATCCTCCTCCCCTCGATAGCTTACTTCGTGGTTTATTAAATTATTTGCGTCTAGGCTTCCTCCATATCTTTTACTGAACACCCATATTAGTAATTTTCTTCTCATAGCAATGTAAGTTTTTCAGTTAAATAAAGTACGTTCCAGCGAAGCTTTAAGCTTGTGTATATTACGAAGTATACTATTTTAAAGATACTATCTTTATGTTTTTTGACCTGCCTTTTCCTAGCAACCACCGGTGATACATCCACGCTGATTGATCCTGAGGATCAGTAAAGGCAGCGTTAAGCACTAGATCCAACTCCTCAAGCAAAACGTTTTCCTTTATCGAACCTTCCTTATCACCAGGGAAAAACCGTGGCAAAAGATGTGACCGGTAGTGCCAGGATGAATAATTTGAAAAGTTGGCCTCGATTCTTTCCAGTGTGAATTTCAGCTCGTCTTCAAGAGGAGTCTGGCATCTACCCGAAACAAAACGACGGTAATCCCAACAGTGGACTGTAATTTTATTTGAGATGATCGTTAGAAATTTAACAAAATAGTTTCGAATTGAAAATTGAATTCGAATCGACTAAATGACTGCAGGGTTTTTACTCGTACCACAGCTACATAATTTAACCAAGTAGATTGGCCTAGCATTCACAATTCACTAATTGATAGGCCTTACAAAATAAAAAACAAAGGACGATACACGTTATATTTTTGTTACAAACCATTCAGTGCATCAATACAACTTCGTTCGAATTTTTCCACATTCGAATTGAAGTTATAAGAACTTATGTATCTATTATACGCAATGGCGTTCTCCGTTATCGTCAAAGGCGGGGCATAAAATTGTACCACCTCTGTTTAAATTAACGTACAGTTTCTGTCGTCCTTCTCTAGGAAAAGTCCAGTCAGTTGAAGTTCGCGGTCCCAGTCGGGCGTCGAAGTCAAGTTTTCGTTGACCCATCCTCGATGCCACCAAGCACCGTAGGATTTCGGGTTTTTCAGTAACGCCTGCCAGACTAATAACAGCTCATCTTTGGTACGCTCTGAGATATCATCACTTTAACACCAGCAATCCAAATAGAAAACATGTTAGATATAAAAAGATCTTAAACCGGTTATTGCTTCTACTGAGCAATAGGATTTGTGGATGAAATGAAAAATTACTAGTTATTTTGAACTTAGGTAGGTCTATTTGGGGGATATGTATGTATATGAAATAAATATGACTTGTAGTAAAATAACTGGGTAGATATCGGGTAGAAAGATCAGATAGCAACATAGTACTGGCCTTAACGTTAATTGTAAATATAGCCATATATTACAGATAAGGGGCGATATCTCGTTTGGTGGTCTCTTCAACTGTTTCGAACTCACATCTCAAAGTTACTGGTTTAGCTACAGGATTGAGAATATAAATATAAGGAGTGCCTAACAAATGTTAAGTTTTACCCTTTGGCCTTCATTTGTTCAAAAGTTTCACGTCGTATATTCCACAACGTAGCGTCGTCCGGATTGTTCTGAAGGATTTGAGATGTAATCTGTAGGATCTCTTCATCGTACTCGGACGATGCTCTCTGTAAAAATGATACGTGTTGATGCAGCTGAAGTTTTTTGCTAATAGCTAATACCCCTTTGATGATTTATTCTGCAATGATCGTACTATATTACACAAAATGTTTTTATTTTGATCTGGACTAGGCATTTGTTAAGAACGAGAAAATGAAAACATACAAATTAAGAAAATCACTGAATACGACATGAAATATACGTAATTATAACTAGAAAAGTGTAAACAGGTAGGAAAAGGTGGAAATCGTCAAAAGTAGGCAATTATATGTAAAAAAAAATGTTGAAAATACATACAACGAAACTTCTACTGCGTTAATTGATGTAAGCGATGAAATGTACTCAATAAGACTTGATAGAGCTTTGAAAATTATAATCAATAATTACGTGTTAATTAGAGTAATTAGAGTAAGTTCAAATTAAAAAAAAAGAATCAGACATAGAAGAGGATTCATTTTAGCTATAGTCTGAAATTACTCGAAAACATTTTCATGTTTATATCGATAAGCTAGTTCTCTAGCAACATAATGATCGTGCATCAAGCTTTAACTTTTGCATTTTCCCACTAATCGTAAGGTTGATTCACTCAGTGACCTTTTTTGTAGGTTGCACACGTCTTTCAGAGGGATCGCTTTTTTTCCCTTCTATCAGAAAAAACTGCTGACTGGGCTCATCGTGCCTTTACCTTTTGGAAAATTTTCTCTGTAGCTGCCTTATAAAGCGCAAGTTTTTTTTGGCGTTCCAGCTCCTTTTCAGCTTCTTGCTGTGCTGTCGTTTTTACTTTTACACGCCCGTGCTGTAGAAATCATAGCGGAAAAATTAAGCTTTATGAATACTTAGTTAAATGACTACAATAAGTTATTGTCGAATGTTTAGAAGCATAAAAAGTTCTAATAGATTGTAAGTTTCTGATTCGAATACACTTATATGCCGCGCATATTAAGTTCGAAATATCAATATTTGTAATTGCTTCACGAGGGTGTTTCATGCCACAATGCTTCATGAGGGAGGTAAAGCAAAGTAAATATTAACTAAACATCTTGGTGTTTAGGCCCTCTAATAATAAATAATAGTAATCGGACGATTACGATGACGGGGGATTTCAAGTATTTACCAAATAGTACCGAAACATTTATTTCACAAAGATTTATGATTATTATTTTCAAATATTATTATTATTTTCCGATTAAATACCATTATATATTACTATATATGTATTATTATTGGGATTCTGGCGACTTGACGTGTTCAGACGGGCGAATGCGCTTATAATTTTCGTGCATGTTTATTTAAACCAATATTTTAAATGTACCTTATCGAAAATGAATGAAATTATAAAAACTATTATTACTATGATCACTGACTGTGTAAAGACTGCGTAAGTAACAGTCTTCTCGATACAAATCAAAAAGAGACAGACGTCATTAACAAATGTTGACCGCCCAAATCCGCGGCTAAAAGTTCCTAAACGTAGTAGCGATAATAAGACGGTTAATCTAATTGGTTAACTAACGGAACGCATTTATCCAAGCAAGGAAAGGAGAGTTAAAGGTTGATTGATAAAAACTAACCTTAAGGTCTGCTTGAGTAGATATTGATAATTTTGATTTCTTAATTTTAATACATATTCGGAAAGCATATACGGATGTTTTCTTGAAGCGATAAGCCATGAGTTCCAGACCCTTTTAAAAGGATTGACAGTCCAAACCTCGAGGGAGCTATTAGTAGCTAGGATTGGGCAGTACGAGAAATTAGTGATGTTTAAGTTTGAGCGTCGTCCGAGTTGGCAATTGTTTGCCTGTCCTTCACTTTTTACATAGGATCGTGTATTCACATTCACTCCAGCTGTCATCAGTCATTATCAAATTTCTGCATCTTCTACATACTAACGAGATATATTTATTCCTCACCTTTTTGTTTGATTTCACATGAAGTTGATTGAAATAGTCGTTAAAACGCATTAGTTCTTTAACATATAAGGACCAAACAAAGAATCAACTTCTGCAGCGGAGTGAAAATGACATCGCTATATTATGGGATTATGCTAGCTTCAAATGCCGACTTGAGATGGCTCTGTAACCGAATTCTCTACCCGGCAATTTATTTACCCGTATGCTGCTTAAACTTAGATTAGAATCTTGCTACATAATCACAGCCCTGAGTGTAGTACTGACCATGGTTGTCTTGAATATAGGGTCTCCTATCACGGATTTCTAGCACAGCCTTTAGCAGCACGGGTTATCATCTGCTTCCAGCTGATACTAGAGAGGATATAAACCCAGTGATGGCCCACCCGGTCCGCTGTATCGAACACACAGTCCAGCCGCCAACGTTCGAAAGTGTCTGCTGAGGATCCACTAGAGTTGTAGGTTTGCGTTTCTTGCTACGAACACGATAATAGAATATGAGCATTGATTAAACAACCACCAAAACATCTTTAGTTTGCTCTATCTAAGTAATACACTTATTTATTGCGCATGTGAACTCCATCTTTTCCTTACGTTGTTGCGGAATTCGGTGAGTCGCGTGTTATTATAGGTGACTTGGCAGACATGACACGTTGCCGGCGAGATTTAGGAAAGACAACGGCAGTTGCTGTTGATGTTGTTCGAACCTATGACGCCAAATCGCAGTGTCGAGAATGCGAGCACGTGCTTCTCTGTGATGATAAGTTCCATGGATTCGTATTTGAAACCCACTTTAATCCCAGACTGGTCAACCGGCAATACAACTATAAAGAAATGTTTGTTACTAGGCTCTGGCGTTGTGCTGGGAACCGCTGGTGTACTTCTTTACCGTGCACGGACTTATTGTACAGCTGATCTATCTAAGGCTCGAATTATATTCATCAAATCAACAAGTGACTGGGATAGGCATAAAAAGCTGTTTTTAGACGAAACCCATAAAAGTGGTGTGTTGGGCGCTGACTGTGAATGGGTGTCTGATGCAGTTAGTCATATGCGTCACAAGGTGGCACTTATCCAATTAGCGCCCAACGAGAGCCTGTGTTTTGTAATTCAGTTGTCCAAATTGAACTCGATACCTGTTGAGCTCGAAGAGGTGTTGAAAAACCCCGAAGTGGCTAAAGTGGGTGTCGATGTATGCGAGGATGCTAAGAAACTCGTTCTCGATTATGGGGTAACGTGCAGTTCCTGTCTTGATCTCCGACATATGGTGCTTAATACTTCAAGGGCGAGATACTTAGCAAAGCGTGGGCTGTCATTGCAAAAATTGTCAATGGACTTGGTTGGCATTGCACTGGACAAATCGATATTACTTCGTCGCTCTAACTGGGAGGCAGATATTTTGACGGAAAAAGAAGTTTTATACGCAGCTAACGACGCCTTAGCCTCATTTCTAGTTGCGAAAAAAGTTGCGCTTTTAAAAGAAAATTGTTTCTTGGTACTTTTTCGACAGTCGCGGTTGGATGCTATACTTATGAAACATTTCGGCTATTTATTTGACATTGCTTTCAAAAATTTTGTCAATATTGCGGACACAGTTAGAGCTGAAAATGACAACAAATACGAAGTCAAGATCAAGCGCAAAAGCCGTCAAGCTGTTCGCGTTTCGCCTTACTACGATAATTGTGTGCTGCTGGCTCCCGATGGTGAAGTGCTCGCCGGGATCAAACGAAAAAAAGCCCTTTGGTATCTTAATAGGGGTGCCGCCACATTAGTCTGCGAAGAACCACTGACGGTTCGCCTCTTTTTTGAACCAAAGGGACGTCCCATCCTGGACAAAAAGTACTACACAATTTCAAAGGACAATCAGTGCGTCGTCTGCGGCTCAAGGGATGAGCTTGTCCGCAAGAATATTGTGCCAACTGAATACCGGAGCTTCTTTCCGAGCGTGATGACTGAATACAATTCACACGATGTCCTGCTGATGTGCGTTGACTGTCATCAGAGAAGCAACGCGCTGAACTCTCGACTTCGTGAACAGCTGGCACAAAAATGTGATGCGCCGCTATCCGAGCACAAGTACGTCGTCAATGTAAAAACTGCCCAATTAATCCGAGCTGCTAAGGCCCTACTGAAGCCTACTGCATCGCAGATTCCCTTACCGCGACTCAACGAGCTTAAGAAAATAATTCAACGAGCTCTGAATGTCGACGAACTTTCGCCGGAGTTGCTGAAGGCTATTGCAATGCAAGATCCGAGACGATTCAATGAGAATTTCAGATGCCACGGACTAACTGTTGTGGAACATTTTGCCGCCAACGAGGGTGGAATACTTGAGCTCGAAGCTTTGTGGCGCAAACATTTTCTAGAAACCATGAAACCGGCGTATTTGCCACCACAGTGGTCAGTCAATCACCACCGACGATCTTTGGCTTACGAAATTGGCCAATGGGAATCTGAAAAGGCAGAGGAAATCCTTAAAAAAATTGGTTTGACACGCGATTACTGTGAAGAAATCAAAGCCGAAGTTCGATTGATGGCTAAAGGTAAAACGGGCTCATTGTCTCTGGAGCCACATTTTTCCAAACAAAAATAATCGAAGTCTCTGATGGTCACGAAAATATAGTTAGCTAAAAGTGTGTAGAATATAGAGAATACTATAAGTTTTCTGTAGACCGATCGCCTCTTGGGTGTAAGGGCACGTATTTTCTGATACAGAGCGATCTATCATTTGATTGTTTGATATTACAGCTTCCATGCTAATAATGGCCAGAGACCCTAAAGTTAGAAGCTGTGAGGCACTCTAAGCTCACAGGGTCGGTCGAGAAAAACGTTTAAATCGCTTGGAATTAACCAACTTTAATGTAATGGATTTTGAAATCTGATTTTAACAGTAATGTTATTAGGTATTTAGATTTTCCAAAGTGTAAACGTTTCTGTAATATATCGGTCAAAACATAACGTTTCGATAATCACCAATCCGCATACTTAAAGTAGGGAATCAGAGCTATGTGGTGCTAAAACTGTAGTGTGTACGCTCATTCTAGTTCAATCTACGTGTTGACGAAATAATCACGCCATTTTGTGTATAATACCTCCAGTAAAAGTGTGTCGGTTTAAAAACTTCTTCTCTCGCTTTCTGTAGACTGTACTTATTTTTATTACACAGTTTGTTTGTATCTTAAAAAAATAGAGCTCTAAGTCCGGTTTATAAATGCGCGTTAAACCAACACGGATTATATAGGAAATGTTATCTATACCAAAAGTGCTCATTTAAATGGTACTCGATATCGTAAGGTTGTCGATAGCGTATACGTAGAGGCTTGATGGTTCACGTCGCTTGATGGCTGTAGGTTCACGTCGAAATGCATTGACACGAAAATTTAATCCGATATGGCCGAGATGGCCGATAGCCATATGACATGCACATTTGTATGGGGTGTGCTAATTCTTTAATTAATTATAGACTTTATTTTTTATATTTCTATATTTCGTTTTGTTAGCTACTATATTTTTATAAATAGAATCAAACAATATAAATCACAAACTATAAAAGATAGGGTACTTGTTTCATATGATAATATAGTGTCCATATTAATTATATTACAATACCCGCGGCAGGCATTAGGCGGTGACGCCAAGAGTAGAAACCAGGAGGTTTCCAGTTCTAATCTGGTTGTACCCGTGCAAATTGGTACGGCCTTGAAACTGTACAGTTGTTATTTTAGTAAATTGTTAGACTTTTTTGTACATACACTAGACACACTCGTAAATAAAGACGATGATTGAAATATCCTGCAACATTCAGTTAATCATTGGATTAGTATGTTCGCTCTTTGGAGCTTGTACAAATACTCTAATATTCCTGCATCGTGATTTTCAAGGTATCTCAAGGCTCATATTGATGTTTGCTGGTGTTATTTATGAAACAGTTTACGCTGATCATAAGGAGAAGTATTTGATAGGTGGCATCAAAACAACGTGTATGTTTGATCTAATGAATCAAACGATACCAATACTAAGCATAGAAAAAAAGTACGTTTACGTAAATACATTAAGCTTGTTATTATAACTTCATATACATTTTCGCTGATCAAAGATTTAAAGAAACTAGAAATTAGTTTTCATATGTATTTAGTAACATGGGTGAATGCATCAACACTTCCTATGTGCCGGCTATCATTCACATCAAAGGAAAGCTATACTTTTAATCAATCGTTCCTTTAACTCTTGTAGACGTTATGCAAAACGGTTTTCAGTCAAAAGTCACCATATTCAAGGGCTGCAGTGTATTGATAGCCATCACTGGCTTATGGTACTAGGTGAGAATTCATAGGAGAACCGTAGAAGTGGGATAACTTCTATTGCGATCTCATTTTGCAAATAAATCTAGTACGTGAGTAAGTATAAAACATGTTTATAGACCAAATGAGTCGACTTTTATAGTATGAGTATTCCATTAACCTTGTGGGTCGCACTTGCATTTTAAAATAAACGGTGACAGCTATTTCTTAGGTAGTACTTAGTCTCTTGCTTTCAGAGATACTAAAATTAATCCGAAACCTCTAAGAAGATAGATTATTACAGCTCAGACAAAAAATTGACCAGTGTATTCTCTGTGCGACACTACCAAACAGAGGCTATTATGAATCGACGCGCTGTCGCTTTTTTCGTCATAGATACTCCACAAAAAACTAACATACTACGATTTTTTTAATCTCTACTTTCAGTTTTGACGCAAAGTTTCAGCTTGTTTGACTATTTTATTCTACAAACGTATGTCATTGTTACGTGGGAAATAGATTTTTTGATTTTTGAAATCTGTTTAGCTTGCCGGAGGCAAAAAACAACATAAAGTAGGCCTTTTATAGACTAAAGACCGACCCGTGATCGAGCTTGTGAAACAATACTCGCTTGCTTTCTGCGATCTACAGACTAAGTTTCAGATCTTTTGAACGTTTACCTAACCTAGTAGGAGCTTTGAGTCATTTCCGGCAAGAACTGCGGCGAAGAACCTTCAGTTTGAGCAACTACAGAACCGAAAAAAGCTTTTGTATGATCAAAGAAAAGCTGGATTTGCTTTTACGCATCATTACAGGTGGCGAGACATAAAGCAAACCTCACAATCATTCCAGCTTATTTTAGAGAAAAATCCAGTCCAAAGGAAATCGTAAGGCCAATTTCAAAAAGTAAGCTTTTGTCATAGTTCTTACAGGCCATTGTAGTGAATTGTGCACTAGGAATTAACGCCGAGTGGTTCCTCTGTTACTAAAGAGCTAAAAGACCAAGAAGCTTTACCAACACTGCGTAATACTGTTTACTTGTAAAGATAAGTCTGAACTGTGGAGAGGTCGTGATATTTCATTACGGTGTTCTATTCGTTCACCTGTCGTTGCGCAAAACCTACATATCTGTCTTGTTTCAACTCCGTATTCGCTAAATCTAATCCTCCGGTGACTTTACCGCCCTAAAAAATACCTGAAAAAAGCTTAGGGCCGATCAAGAAAATCCAATAAAAACGAGGAAAGCTGAGATGTGTTTCGAATATTGAGATTACGTTTTAAATTGTGTTGTAATATCGACTAGATAAAAATGGGAGCACACGTGCATTGAATCTGGCAGGGGGTTACCCAGATCGGCGACAACTAGGCTTCAGACGAGTAACGCCTGCGCAGTTAGCACACAGCCAGATTCTTAATTCTTTCTTGACCCGTACCGTTTCGTTGGTTTCTAACGTTCTTTTAGCCTATTCGGCACCTCTCGGAGCAGCCTGCCGAGGCTGTCAAATATCATATAACAAAGAGGATTGCAGGCGGATTCAAGGTTCTCCTTTTCGTAGAACCTAGCAGTCATCCATGAGCGAACGCTGGATCGTTATTATCATTAAGGTACGACTGCAAATCGACGACCTTTCTATTGCACATTGTAGTGGATGTGGATCCACTACTAACAGGAGCTCTCCATGGATGCGGAATCCATGGAGAGCTCCTGTTAAAAGCGGTTAGTCGTATTTAAGCAACAGATCAAGAATGTTAGGTCCTGTGATGGCAATCACTACGATTTCTATAATTATAAAGAGTAATGGTTAGCAGTAATGGGTCGGGAACAAAATATAAGCTGTATTTTCGATACATGTTTACAGGGCCTGTAGAGAAGATAGTTTTGTTCTTAATTGCTGCACGCGTCTTACGTCTTACGTTTATATGTACGACTGGTATAACATTGCGCATATTAGAAAATGCTTTCTGAATCATAAACTCCTTATGTTAGTCCACATCTTTTTAGAATGAAATAAACTGCTTGCGAGGTTTATACACTTGCAAGAACAATGCAAATATTGTCCGGTTATATGCAGCAACTTGTGTTAAATTTCATTGGTGCACTAATTAAGTTTTCTTATAAAAAGGTGTTCATCATTATTCTCGAACCCACTTGGCCGTCTGACCCAAGTCATCTCCGTGCTGCAGAATAAGAGAGACTGTTTATCTAGATTATTTGTTTTAAAGAATTAATGTTGGGTTTAAAAGAATCTTATGTTTTTTTCTAATATTCGTAATGTTCCCTTCACATGTGTCTTATAATTTTTATTCAGGAAACAATAGTGACAACAATAAATAAAAGAGAAATCGTTTGAAGATTCGTTTTGCGGTGTTTCTCACCATGTAAGTTATAGGCGACGAAGTTTATTAATTTCCTACGCTAAGCATTTTACATTGATTGCATATCGAAAACCTGGCTCCGACTTGTTCCTGAAACTAGAGAAGGCTAAGAACTGCGATACTAGGTAGATATCCAAAAGAAAATTTTAAGTACTGGTCATAATTATGTGCAATACATTAGCTGTTGTGGCTAATACATTATCTTTAAGCTAGCTCCACAATGCACGCCTGCCTAAAGTCAATCGAAATATTTTCTTGTATCCATTGTATGATAAATTTATCGTATTGATTAATATCTCTATCGACTCCAACGATTCCTATCTTCGAATGAGGCTACCGTGGGTACCATTAGAGATCTACTAACTGAACTCATTTCTGCTCAGTTACAAGTGCATCGTCAAGTGTACAAGTGTGATTCGTCATTGATACTTCTTTCTAATTACGTAGATCAATGATAAGGTTTAGGGCATTAGGACAGCACTAGTTTGCCAGACTTCGGTCTTGAGCTACAATAACAATTACACGATCATTTCGATAACTCATTCCCAGAATTCTGTACTAAAGGTCTCTCAAAGCTGTACTTAACTAGCTTTCCAGCAGTCTTAATGACTACCGAGCTCTACTAAGAAAAAAACGAAGCCTTCTAGGACATAAAAGGGGGAACATTTCTCGAGTTTTAGCCACGATCAATTTTTGGGTTGTCAATATCGTGGACTTCATGGATAAAAAACCCTTATCAATAACATAGGGCTCAGAACGGACCATATCAAACATGGCACCATCATGGCCCAATCCGCAGGCCTTCACAAACTCGGTAGTGATAACTCCCTGCATGCAAAATGCGTTCATCTCAATTGCACAACGTGCTCCTACCGGTACGACACAGGTTCCTCTGATGGCTTTTACTACAGGGGATCAGCGATTTCAAGTGCAGCTAATTAATGCCTCAGGGGGTCTCACGCCTCAACTAACCTATGATAAAGCTCAGCCACGACAACAGGCACAGATTTTGTGTTCAGAAAATTTTCCAGCCATTTCAATTCAAACGGGAGTAGCCCCAATGCCGATGTCCAACACAATACAGCCTGCAATAATGGGCTATCAAAGAAGTGCGCCTTACACCTGCGGCCCGGCCTGGACCGGGCCCTCCTACACGATCCTACCGATGAATGCGATCCCCCCCGTACAAAATTTGCATTCGAAACTATACACTTCGCAGGTGTATCGCGGGAGCGAGGTACAGCAGCCAAATGAAGTCGCGCAGCTAGGCCGTTATTGTTCTGAACCTGCAGAGCCTTGTAATCTGGAAGTGACAGGGCCAGATCAGATGTTGTCGTCTGACCCGGTGCCATTATATCGAAGTGAAGCACAGCAAATCGTACTTGATTCTTCAGTGGGTGTAGGATTAAACGCTCAAGCAGACGTGACAGGTACGATAACGAATCCTGTATCCGCGGAGAAGATTAGCCAGTACGAAGAGAACACGCCCATTGCTGAATATTACAAGACGCCTGAACTTCGATACCCGCCACAAATGTCCAGTGCATTCGACGAAATTGAGCAACCTGTGGTTCCAGGTGAAGGCCAAATGAAGTTCTGGTCAAAGGTCTCTGGTGTACCGCAAGTAGTGGTCGTAGAGAACCCTGTTGTTTCAAACGAGCGCCAGATTAAAAATGAACCTTGTGACTTCTTCGAAAGGAAGCTTAAAGTGGCTGTTGAACAACCGAATGTTACAACAAAGTATGCGAAATTTAGCGGTTCTGCAATAGATTCTAAACTGCCCGATGAAACGAGAACTTTTGCTCCAAAGATGCCAAACACAAAAGGGAGTTCTGAAATGTCAACCTCAAAGGTTGCTGCCAAGAAATCACCTAGTGAAGCTAAGAATAGAAAAGCTGGAGGGAACAAGCCAGACGATGGGAGAACAAGTGGAGATAATGTTACTTCGATGAAAGGTGGCATAAATGTGAAAAGTCTATCGAGATTTCGTCCAACCGTGGTCACGGAAAGCAAATCCTCTTCAGACAGTGCCCCTAGAGATAAACGAACCCCAGCGAGCGGAAGATATAAATCCGTCATAAAAGATTCTTCAAGCTCTACGAGGCCACCGCCGGCACCAGACAACACTTCATCTGAAGGTGAAAGGGTACCTAAACCAACTGAAGTGTGGTACAGAAATTGTCTGACTGAAGGGTAAAGGGTACCTAAACCAACTGAAGTGTGGTAAAGAAATTGTCTGATTAAACGCCGACGCAAAGGTCACCGGAAGAGAGAACGGCGATTACTTTTAACCAAATTGAGAGGTCTCTTCCGGTGACCTTTCTTTTTGCAAAAAATAAGTGGAACATTGTGCCTGCTCAAACACCCGGGAGTGTCTGAGGTCTGCAAGGTATCAAAACGTTTTGCCAAGTAAGCCTAAGCAGGCGACTTTGCTAACTATTGATCTCCGGTGAAGTTGCAGGAAGTCTAGCTGTAATTTCAAGTTACTGTGAAGGAGTAGTTCATAGCGACTGACGTCTTATCAGCCTATGATTTTTATACTCAAATAGCAAATATATATATATATCAAATGCTCGCCCTCGATGCAGATTCCGCGCCTTTAATAGCGTGCGTTCTTGATTTTGCAAGTAACAATTTAAGCAATTTAACATTATTAGCACAGTAGAATCTGCTCGATAATGCTTTTAGTCACTCTTCGTAACTCGTGCACTGGTTAGGCTTGTCATTATCTAGAAAAAAAATTTATGTGGACTCGTTTCTAGCCTGTACAATGAGCCGTGCAGGTATTGCCTCGTAAATTATACCCTTGTCTTGGAAAATTTAATTTTTTGACGAAACATATGGTTAAACGGCCTCATTCAGCTGTGCGTCATCAGCGATGAAGTTCGATACGAATTAGCAGGCAGCTTACAAGTATTGCCGCGACTGTCAG
Organism: Varroa destructor; assembly: GCF_002443255.2. Classification (NCBI taxonomy): domain Eukaryota; kingdom Metazoa; phylum Arthropoda; class Arachnida; order Mesostigmata; family Varroidae; genus Varroa; species Varroa destructor. The sequence goes on along the minus strand of NW_019211455.1, from coordinate 52,190,460 downwards.
AAGGATTCGTAGTAACACAGCACGGTATAACATATATTTTTTCATTACCTAACTACAAGACTTAAGAATGTCATACCTCTACTAGACCCAAATAAACGCGTTTTTCATTACCTAACTACAAGATTTAAGAATGTCATACCTTTACTAGACATATCAGTACTGGCTACAATGTGCTTTCAGCCCAAGCGAACGCGCAGAAGTGGGTATTCCTGAGAATTCTACAATGCGAATATTTACAGCTCCAAAAGTGATCTGCTGCCTTTTCTCTGGCGATTCCATCGACGTGAAGGTCGAAACTGATTCACGCGTTGGTACATAGTCGGTATTTTTTTTGTCAATATCTGTTGAAATCCAGTATTCTTTTTTGTCAATATCTGTTGAAGTCAAACTCGCCCTCACCTCAAGAGAATGAATTGAAAAGCAGTTTTATTACTAGTCTCTGATTACGCTATAGTGTACAACTTTCGCGGCTCTAAAGCTCCACAAGACTGTGCATCGACTGTACAACCGTATGCTTTCCCTATGTAGTGATATCAATGAAACGAACATACGAAGAACATAACAATCCCGTAAGCCCTGATTATCTTCGGGTCAAATAGTATGCTTAAGCCTTCACGTGAATGTGTTTCACTTTTAGTATTTCGAACTCAGTACTTCTTCAGCATGTTCTAGTTAGCGCCAGCAAGGGTTAGAATATTTGAGAATGGCACGTAACTTGCAGGACAGGATGATGGTGAAGGAAGGTAGATGACTTCGGGTATCGAACTAGGATGCTACGTCAGGCGCACGAAAGAGTTGGCAAATCATACTTATTCGGTAGAATAAATAGTCCATTGCACCATAGCTGCGTAAGCATACGCGTATAAAGTTGTACTTCCTCATATTAAGCACTTTTTCTCGAATTTGCAGGTGGGACGAACTTACACAGACACACAAGCGTACCTAGAAATAGGACCTTCGAAAGTACCGTACAGTTAGTGGTCCTGGGAACGCAATTCATATCGGCCTAACTGTGATCTGGCCTGTTTACGATAAACATGTAGACTCCCGATTTCCGCGTTTTCAGTACTGTACAGTAACTGATTACACGTAACTGCCACCATATCAACAGTCGATTGTTATGTCAGCTATCATCGTGAAGATGTCGTTCAAGCTAACTATTCCCACCCATAGTAGTCTTGAGTTCATGCCATCCGGCGGTTTATTTCACAATGATTACATTACTATAGTTTCGGGAGCTAAGAATGAGATACTATTGACTTTAGATTTAGTTCAAACGTGACGTACAATCGTATACAACATGAATTTGTAATCTGCACGTGACGAATTATTTGCTACACCAATTAGAACAGTTCATGCTAGTCAAGGATTTGACCCGATAATTATCGTTTTCCGTGACAATTCAAACGGGAACGACACAGCTGGACGTTTGTTGGATTAGGGATTGGTTGAAGTAGTCAGTCATGCACCCTATCCACGGTAGAGTACCGAGTACGTTTTATCTAGACTTAGATAAATATAATGATCGTTAGTTTTATGGAACTGTCGAGCGATATGGTAATCATTTTATTTAACTGTAACAGGCGAACTAACTGTTATAGTGCACCTTAATCCCTAACTGTTTCAAGTTTCCTTCAGCGTTCACCCCGAAGCGATAGGGTATTCACACCCAGTTCCCAACCTATGCACCTCGTATGTTGTTCGGTTAGGCAAGCACACGGCCACTGCACCAACACAATATCTGAGCACTGCGCCGTCAGTGATACAGGAACTACAAGGCCCAGTTGAGTCATGCTTTTCTATATCGACGTTTCTCGTGGGCAAAAGCAGCCGATCCGTGGCGATTACTCCGTGTCATGCTATTGTGCCAATTAGAAGTTATTCAATGAAAAAAACTCTCCGGCTGTACTAATTAACGATACAATAAGATACTGAGAGCAATAGAAAAATGGGCATGCCGCACAATGCAAGGTGGGAACTGTAGCCTGTTCTATCCGACTACGTGAGACGTTTTTACTGCATAAACTGTAACGTGTTTTTTGCATCGTACAATATATATATATATTACTCATCAATTAGAAGCATGGCGCATTTGCACCCGTTGAGTCCCTAACGCCCCCAAAACATAAAAATAACAAATGCACATAGCAGTGATCAGCGGATTCAAACTCAATACACGTACGTGTTGGAGAAATATACGCAAAAGTTTACAGCGCTTTTACGTACGTATTGCAGACAAGTGTATTAGCAGTAGCAGCACAAGCTCCTGCCGTCCGCCGTAAAGGGATTAGTTTCAGCTTATGAAACAACAACAGTGTCATAATCACGAACACCCTGCACTCTACGATCGCAGAATTTCACGAATCATTTTGCGCGGCTGGCTGAACAGCTGCTTGAAGGTCGTTGTATTCGATTGGAGCAGTGCCGGCGACGGCGATAAAACCAGCATCGGAAGCATTCCGGTTTCAGCGCGTGTTTGTTGAAAGTGCATTAATGGTCAACCAATGCCATCATTTGGAATCGATCTTAATTTGGGCAGGATTGAGTTAGATAGGCGACAGGCGACACCCGACGCGCGTGCTTCGTCCTATCGACAATCAGCAGTGATTGCTTGTAGTCATCATTGGACGCGCGTCTGCTCCAGACGAAGTCAGTACACGTCGGCGTCGCATGCTATACGAACGGCAGCAGTAGCAGCCTCAACGAGATACGCAGAAGCGGTATATGTGCACGCCTATCCACATATACTGTGTATATTATATGTGAATATTTATGGCTTCTATAGCTGGATGTTAACCAGTTTAGCATATGTTTTGCTGCTGCTGACAATGAATAGCTGCGTATCATTCCTATGATGTATACACGCGATCCAGAATACGAGTTTCTCTGTATTTGATACTCTGTTTTTAATAAAGATGTACCTGTATGTATGGGTTACCAATAAATTCTGTAATCGTAATTTTATGTGGTAAGTTCAATCTTGACACGTCAGTTTGTTTAATTGTATATTTGTAACTTCACGTTGTACTCCTTGCCGACCAGTATTTCACCTGGAAGCGCGTACTGTGCCGTCTAATGCAATTTAGATAAAAGACTTTTCGCCCTTTTCCCTACAAAGCCTAGAAGCAAACAACATTTACAGGGGATACTTCATCTTGGATCAAGACGTGCGCCGCTATTTAGCACTGATTTCTGATTCTGATTATCCACCAGAAGGTGTACAGAATACTCTTAGTTACTTTATACCATAGATTTAATTGACACACGTTAATCGGTAGACGCATGTGGTCGTGCCACTTCTGTCTTGTTTATTGTTTGCAACACCCATCTATCCTCTCTTCCCCTTTCTCCTTACGTATTTTACTAGCAGCCGCTCGTAATTGATATATTCGATACAATCTAATCTCTGCTGCCGTTCCCTCTGTCTCAATTCCAAATCGTAATAACGCACTTGGTCTAAAACTATTCATTGCTTACCGTACCTTAGCGTTTAGGCGCACCCACTATTTTAACAGGCAACCAGCAGACCGGTCGAGGAAGGTAGACAGGCCAGAAGAGACAACAAGCCGCTTCGGCCACTGCTTTCATCTGTCTTGTGCACCTTCGGCCTTTCGATCGCGCGCGTCATTGTTGAAAAGCGGTTGGACTCAGGGCCACCCGCTTCCACTTGCGCCCGACTGCGCGGCTGCCAAAGAGGAAAGTAGCCTTTGGGGTGTTGTTAGGGAAAGTGAGCTTGCTAGCCAAAGAGAAAAGGCACACTGTGCGCACCTTGGGAGTCTACGTGCTCGTCTCGCCGTCTCTTGGCACCCCAATAGGGCTTCTACCAAAAGGCTTGGGGTTAGCTACACCTCTCGCTAATTCGTCTGCGAATTGTCGGGGCTCGCCAAGGCGAAGAATAAAGCGAATCAAGCAGGCAACACGCATCGGCCATCCCCTTCATTTTACCCCACACGTCGTCTGCTGCTCGCCTAATGACGTCAGTACCTCTCAGGAGGGGAGAGGGTGATAAGCTTGCTTCAAGAAGGGTGATGCGAATGGCAGAAATTCTGCTTACAACGAGACAAGACTGTTGAAAAGGGCAGGTAAATACGGGACGGGAATTTTGTGCATGCGCTATGCTGGATAGACCACCGGCCAGCCTTTCATGCGCATAACAGTATGGCACAGCAAAGCAGTGTCCCGTACAGAGTATGTAGCTGTCATTGGCATTGTCAATATATCAGTGGCTGACGGTGGAATACCTGCGGCCACAAATAGCGCAAGCAGGATTAAGTAGAGCTGCACGCGTAACGAGTTTATATAGCGCCACGTATAGGGTGTTGCAATCGAGAACTGATTTGGATATCATTAGATGAGTGATCAGTAATATGCGCAATCAAAGTGAATTGTCGTACATCGCATGAGCACGCTTACAAACCATACTGGTTCATCTTTTTCTTTCGTAGTTACATTGTAGTTAAAGGGTTAGGGTCCCTGCTTTGCTGAGGGAATTGTACACCTGTACATATTGGCAGTGGTCATTACCAGCCGTATTCTGTGTAGTACAGTACGTAATGGAAGCATTGGAGGGCACGCGTCAGAGGAGGGCACCCGCTCAGTCCGTTGGCGGTGCGCTGTGTTTGTCGAGCGACAGAAGTTTTGTTAAGAGGGTTTAAGTATTACGATTTACGCATGATCAATGCCACTAGAGCGTGGGTTTATCTGTGAGGCGAATCTAGAACTCAGCTCCAACAGTCGGACTCGTTTCTGCTGGGAGCATCCAAATCCTTCCCAGGGCCTTCTTCGAATGAACCTCGGTCTTTATATAACGCTAGTGCAGGTTGATAGGAGGAAGTAGTTAGCGCCACCAAATCATCAAGCTGGTATCACCCTTGTCAGCAGCTCCATTTCACCAGACAATCGAGTTCTTTGCACTGCGGTGTATATACCCGTGCATTCTTTGAACCTGATTCTTAAACCTAGTTGATGTCCCCATGCTTCTTAGACGCATCTTGATTAGGCGATTTTTTCCTTCAAGACCTCCCTAGCCAGGATGTCGCCCTCACCCCAACCGCAATCGAGTGAGGTAAGAGGTAGTCTTTCGTTCCGTTATTAGAGGAACGTAGCGGGTCTGCATCTCCGAAATGCTCCCTGACGTGAACAAACGCCACACGTGCCACCAGTGTATCAAGGGCAGTGTTTTCGATCTTCTCAGCATGTGTTACATAGCTGCTTGAAGGGATGTTGCCTATCCTATGCAGGTAGCTTTGGAAGGCTCCGTCGTGTGTAGGCATCTGCATCAAGATTATAGGTGTATTCTGTGCCAGAAGCAAGTGTTGTTTTCCTGGAAAAGGCAGTGCGTGGACATATACTCTTTTGAGTTTGAGCTAACTTCGACCTTGTGTTGGCAGCGATGACAAAGGACACACCCCCAATTACCTGCTGGCCTGCTAAGGTAAGTAGGTCTTATACGTACAGCGTAGCTTTTGAAACGATAATGGATCTGTCAATAGGTGGCCAACATGTTAACTTTATTTCCGAGGCGTTCTAGAATAAGTCGCTCAGTGGCCGATATCGTCGAATAGGCGTATACGGATCGAGTCGGTCATTGGCTGAAGCAAAACACGCGTGTCTGGCTCGCAAAAGAGCTCACTGTTAAACGGACAGAATCACCAGCAGTAACGTGTATATAATAACGTAGAATGGGAGAGAGTGGGGCATGAATGACACATTTCTACAAGAGTAACGAGAAACAAAAAATGTACAAGGGCAACACTTTTGTTACTGTAGCGGCGTATTCTAATATATACGCGTATATCTCACGGTCACGGATATTCATACAACAGACTTCAGCGTAATCTTTCTGTCATTAGATATAGGCTACATACCGCTGCATCGTGACGTCTTCGCACGGTCGTCTGTAGCGTAAGGCAATCAATGATTGGTTTCTCTACGATTTGTCCGAATCGCCGACCGATCGGTTAAACACATCAGACAAATTATAAATATATACATTGAACGATTTAGCTACGCTGGATCAACGGATACTTCCACTAGCGGTACGTTCCTTAGCTACACGTTTTTGTCATTCCTTCTCCCTATATGCCACGTTTCCATAATACTAATATACAATAACACATGATAATATTAAAAATATGCTATTTTCGAATATTATGCGCGTACAAATTGTACTACAGTGACATATTTCTTTTATGTGAAATTCCTTGGACGCTATCTTGTAGTGAAAATTATGTATTTTTTCCTGCTATTTCCCGACACTGGTTAATGTTATATTGCAAGGGATTTTACAATTGCACGCCCGGTTTATGTAATCTGCTTACGTCCCAGACTATTCTCTCTTTTACATCTGATAAATATCCACGTGAAACCGACGCAGCGGATCAGACGACGGAATAATCACAGAGGAAGTGCATTACCCGTCTTCTTATGTTATCCATTTACATTTTCATTTTAGCAAGAAAAAACTACGGGCTGCGTGTAGGCGACAATAACAGCAACTGTAGAAGAAGCCATCAAAACGGTAGGGCCACTGCATGTAAGTGCCTCAGAGTTCAGCAGCTCTGTAGTAAGTGATCATCGCGATGCCATTATCACGACGCTATCATGATCGTGATGACTGGATATTGCTGGGTTAGTCAGTGTCAGTCGGCCCACTTTTCCGCCTAAATTTTCATTTCACATAAAACCTTGCTGCCTGTTGTAGGCTCCAGCTACCAAACGCCAGTAGCGTCTTCCTGCCGGGGTTGGGATGCTCCGAGTCTCTACCCCCTTTAGGTTCCTTTCCCTAACCTCTGCTTCTATTCTATTGTATCTAGGTATATATGCTACGCTGTTTTTTCGATATAGAATAAGCTCTGCCGACTTGGCGCCTAGCCCTTAAACTCAGCTGAGACGTCATCGAGGTCGAAAGCAAAACTACAAATGGCAAAAAAGTATGTAAAAAGGTAGTAGAGGTTAGTGCGAAGCGGTCGATCGCACCTTAAACAGGTGAAAACCGCAAATGGCCTAATAAGCTGGGTGTGTAGCTGATGTTCATGTACGTGATCGCCCTTTTGTGATGAAACAGGGAGTTTTCCTAGGCTAAGGTTGTGATGTGCAAAGGTGTTCTCAAATAAGGGGTAAGGGGCTCCATACGTATATTACCGTTCAAATGAGATGATCCGTGTCTCACCTACCTGCCTACTTGTTTGGCCTGCGGGTGTCAAAAGAAGTACGAAGAGGGATCCACGAGCCTAATCCAACGAACTTAGGACCTTCACCACTGCGTTCTGGCAAATCGACATGGAATCTATCTTACTGAGTAAATGATATAGACTTTAAGAAAATTAAAAGCCATTTTCTCAAGATATAATAGATAAATTTCAGTACCAACAGAAAACAATTAAATATTCATACATAACCAGATTGGCTTTTCTCGTCGAAAATAATTTTATATAACTGGGATGTTGACAGCCCTCGGTAAGTGTGATTTCGAACTAAAAGTCAATGCCGCGCACGTCGTTGCCCCCATCGAGCTAAATTCGCTGCTTTATTTTTGACCAAGGTATACGTATATTTACGCGAATAGCTACATGTATGGTCATATGTATAAGGCTATAATAGAAATACTTATCCACTGGCTTTATTTGCTGGCCAATTGTATGGTATCAGACAGCTTCGACGAAATTCGTGCGATCGCACGACCATACAACGTCTTAGAATTGGGTCTGTGTGCTGTTAGCAAGCGATCATAACTATGCGTTCCTAAATAAATAAAGCTGATTACCAACAAACGTAAAAATGAATTCTGTCACGAAGCTGACGGAATCAACCATATGATAAGTCTAGACACTACGTACGGTACCCATTTGTATACAACATACAATTTGTACGCCTTCCGCATGTCGCATGACTGATAGACCTACAACTGCGTATGGCGCCATGACCCGTACGCATTTACAAATTCCCATACACGGGACAGGCTTCAAACGTTAATGATAGCTGGCAATTGAATTTAATCCACTGATCACCATAGGTGGACTGACGTTAAATGGACTGGCCACATACTATCATAAACCGTGCGCGTTCATGGGGTATCAGTGATCGTAATCGTTTAATATATAGTTGCGCCTAAATGTCAAATATCATCATAATGATACGCGAACAGTCTGTCCGTATGTTTAACAATAAAATGGGGTAATATCTGATAACATAGAGGAGAGTATCCGGGAAAGACGGATGGGTAAAAGCCGTTGCGTTAAGTTCTCCTAGGCTCAGTAACTATCTACTATTGATAAAGCATTCCGCATAGGTGTTCTTCTAAATAGATAACTACCAAATCAGCCTTGGAAGCTGGCTCATTTGTCAGTGTATGATCGTTGGCAATGACCTTGTGGAAATAAGACAGATTAGTATACTAGCGTATTCAATGAGTGCAATGTTGGACGTTTGGGAAGCATCGATTAGCGGCAAAGCTTTGTATCGTCGTACATATAATAATCATAATATCAATATACATGTATTTTTGTTATCTATTAATTATGTGAAAATTATACAACTCAGTAAGATGTATATCATGTCTAGTCTAACTAATATATTTAGTCTATTAAGGTCCTCGCAAAATTATATTATAACGACAACAATTTTTCATTGTTTGCCACTTAGCCATTCTGTTTGCAAAGACAGAGTTATTTCCCTGACATAACGTTAAGGAACTGCCCTCACTAGAAATCTAGGCGAAGTGGGGCTTGCTAAACATGTCTGGTGTTTCTCCAACAGACCCATCAAAGATCGGGCCGATGTGGGCAATATCAAAGCAAATGGAATTATAGCTACATATCATAACAGGTGTCAGCTACCGTATTCAACGGTGTCAATGTCATCTCATGCCGCAGTATGTACATCGCAGCTTAGAATTCTCTAGGGTCTTTAACGGGAACGACATGAGTCGCTTTTTGGAAAACATTTCTGCTATTGTTATTAGTAAAAGCAACCATGGGCCTAAAGTAGGACAAGGAATATTCTTCTTGTGCGATTTCGATTGATATGTACGCTTCGAAGTGCTTGTTGCTTGCATCCGTCCTGTTCGTTCGAAACGGGAAAAACCGATTCATTCGGTATCGAGTTAAATGTGAAAGACCTAACGGTGTACCTCAGCTCGAAAATACTAATTTGGCGAGTGCTTGGATTTTGCAGCGGCCGTATCTGTCCTGCTGGTGCAGATATTCACACTCGTTCAGCAGCCGCTCTTCAGGTGATCATCCCGCCCATCATTTGCCGCTGACATCTGCATCGGTAATTAGGACTTTAGATTAGACACCTGTCTTGCTAGACCAGATTAGCTCGACGATTCTATATCTATTGAAAGAAGCCAGAATGAGGTTCCTATATTTTCTAAGGCTTACTTGTAACATGCATATATTGAGCGGGTCGTCTTTTTATTGTACGCCAAGCAACGCTGAAGTAGCAACCATACCTAGTCAAGGTGCATGCTTTACTGGGGACGTCACGAGTGACGTCAACTCTGGATCAACATGCCAAGCTTGGATCCTACGCGCACAAACTAATCATATACCTTAGTGCCCTATAAAAGGACTTTTTAATCTGTCAAACAGAAAGACTTGAGTTTATCTTAGATAACTAGGCCAGTAAGTCAACGCGCTTCCGTCTGCTTTCCGGTTCCGTGCTTTGAAATTTACAATATGTCAACAACAGGTGACATGTCAACTTGTGATTATCGGTGCTCTTTCTGTGTGAACGCAGTATCTCGTATCTCTGTATAATCAGTCATCTCAAGTTATTTGGTAATTTTGGACAAGATGTCTTCTTCCAAATGACCCAAAAATACTCGGGGTCAGCAAAATCGTCGACTATATGGGATTCTCATGTTTTTATACCTATATGCGTATGCGCATAACTTACTTAATTATTCGTCGTGTGGTAAGTGGGTTACATATAGTATGCATATGTAAACATAGTTTCAGCTTATGATACACCTTACATTCTATTACCTACAATACCGGTTATGTTCTCAAAATTGATGTTTCACATGTTGTCTTTAACATTATATAACATTCAACATTATATAACGTTCTGGCTTCAACATGCCGCTTTCGTCTGACTCCTGAACCTATTTTTGGTGCAACCATATCAGTTATGACTATTTCTTGTGCTACTTACACTTGTTTTCACTTTTCCAATAACGTCGGAAAGCTTAGAATTATTAAATTGGGACTCTTCCCATTCAAGCGCGAACTCAAGCATAACCCGTAAAAAGTGTAGACTCCCTTCGAGTCTCGGGCCTTGTTCCCTCGTAGAACATACCCCGTAATAGGCCCATTATAACTATTCGATCTGATGTCTATCTATGAGAGAGGGCTGCTTCGAGAAGAGGAAAGCGATTGTAGAAACGTGAACAACTGGCTCGCATGTACGAACAGTTTGTTTAGTTTTCTATAATGAACGATGATGACGACGACGAATGGCGTCATCGCGTGACGTTATTCACGTGATGACGTCACGCGGTATATTCATTCCGTTTATAATATGGGCGTTACAACTATGACCAGTTCTGTTTAAGCGGCCGATTCGGATGGCTTGTTCTCGACAAACTGTCAGAAAGCGGAGCAAGTTGGACAGCAGGGTAACGAGTGCTGACAGGTAGAAAGATTTGCTTTGGGGTAAAGTGCGTTGGGTGTTGTATCAAAGGGAACCCAGCAGGACTTGACAACCAATGCACGGCTTCAGCCGCCATCACTAACGCTCCGTTGCAACACTAAGGTTTGCATTTCAATTCTATCTTTTTCAAATAGGATTAAGCCTAATTTTTTTTCGAGTTGGGAATATCCAACGCAGTGTTTTGCCTTCAAATCTCAATCGTCGGAAGCACCGATTAGAAGGGAAGAATACAAAAGTATGACGCCAGATATTCTACCTCCTACGTCAGGACATCTTCGCAGACTGGACGGTCATATTATAGAAATTGATTGCGAGCTGGCGAGAAATTCGGTACAATATAACGCTATACTCAGATACCTGGGAAATATGTTCTTGCATGGACTGTTTGGCACCATAATCTGTATTGAGCACTCTCACTTTACCCAAAAATACGAGTACGTACATACACACATAAAACACTGTCCCCTTATCTCAGTAAAGTATAGACAAAAGTTAAATAAAACAGGAGTATGATCTGCCTAGACATTCGTTGCCTAAACGTTGACACGTTCGAAGAGAGGACACACGGACAAGTTCGGTAGAGGCATTGATGATTCTTCCTGGAGTCTTTGTTTCCGCTTGTGAAACAGTGTGGGCAGCGCCTATACGATGCCTCATCATATGCCCCGCGTTTTTGTAAGCTGATATTTTGGTCTGACGGCGGGCAGGAGAGCCATGCACGCGGAGAAACCCGAGTAATTCTGGCTTAAGATTGTGACAGTAAGAGGGCGCTTAGAGATCCCAAAAGTAAAAACCCGCTGGTAGAAGACGTACAGGTACGTCAAGCTGTAAACGAAAAGTATTAAGGAGGATTAACGGGCATTCCACGCGAAGTAAAGGCTGCTAGAAGTGCGTGGGCGCACGGAAGGCGGCGACGACGAAACAGAGTGGTACGAACGTACTTTGATAATCGTGCGGCTAAAGGCATTCCGATTGTAGCTACTTGCCATTGGAACAAACTGTTCGGCTGGGGATATAATAATGAAAGGACAGGAAAAAGCGGGCCTGGAAATACAAGTGCAGCTAGTGAATGGTCTCTGATGGGCGTTTTCCACGTGCAGCTGGCGTGTTTGTAAGTAAACAACGGTGGATTTCAAGCAGACTCGATGGCTGCATGGGATAAACATTGTTTTTTACGAAGGTGGATCGTTGTTAGTTTTTTTCCGGTTATTCACTACAATGCGCTACAATTAGATACTTTGATAAACGACACGTCGTATATGGAAAAATTCGTTTTCGAATTGGTTAAAAACACGCTATTCACAAACTCAGTCTCGAAATGTCGCGCGACGCATTGCTGAGTTATATCAAATGTAGTCGATACATTTTCAGCGTTTCGTGCGCCATAAGCAACTTATCCGTGTTATTATAAAAGATGAAACGTCTATACAATCGAGCAGGCTACCCATAAAGCCTAATCAACCTGAGACAATCGAGAGTGCCCCTCTTTTTTGATCATCAGTTTGTTCATATTCTAGGCACCACAATCAAGTTCTCTTTAAAACCTATGGTGATAGTTCGGCGAGGAAAAGGAAGAAAAGATTTTTGAATTGTGTAACATATGGAGGCCTATTTTGCTATCCTTTATTGGCGAATTGACTTCACATGCGTTGTCCTTAATCGTGAAAAAGGGCCACTGCGGTATTCACTTACCGAGTAGTTGTATGTATATAAATATGTATTCAGTGGGATGTGACGGATAAAGGCGTACGTAAAGGAAAAACGGAAGCACGTAAGGCTTACATTGTTAAACCATTCGTTTGACAGACTCATTACGCACTGTCGTAGCAACAACAATCCAGTAGTTTTAATTTTCTCAAGTTAGCCAGTGGTCTACGTAATGCAGTATTTACTACAGGATAGATTGTATCAAACTACAATGTTGTGAATAAAACGGCATGTCAACGTGTTAACTAATAACAAATAAACACGGAGCCGGTGTCACCCGTTCCCTGTTGTCGTTGTTGTTCATTGCTTTGGTCAATATTAGTAGCTTCGATCCAAGGTGGCCCCCTCACCGCAGTATCGGGCTAATGGCATCTTTGTCCGTGCCTGGCTCCACTGTAGCATAATAAGCGGCAAATACGCTAAGCTTTAGGCTAAGAGCTAGGCCTGTTTCTATAGAAAGTACAATTTCCCTGTCTAAACACTCCGCGTCGAGTTCGACGTGCGTGAGATGAATTACAATTTATCCGTCGTCGTCATCGTCCTTGTGCGACACCTGCACCACAGCTGGGACCGTCGCTTTGCCGTTTCTTTGCCGCCCCCCCGCCAAACCACCATATGATGGCTGTAGTTAGTGAGTGGACTCCTCTCTCGCACACGAGGCCAGCGTCGGCGACGAGCCCCCAGCAACTAAATTAAGAATGAAATTTGTACTCGTGTAGATTCATAAACACGAGAGATACACAAGTGAAGGCGTTATAAAGTCGTAGGTACAAAAGGAAATTGAGAGCAGTGACAGCACGGCGTCACGCTCGAATATATGTACGTTTAGGTGCGCGAATAGTAGTAACGGTCCAGGCCAACGTGAGGAGAACGAACGCATCAGCGTTAGAGGCTTTCACCAAACTCGACGGTCTGAGGTAATCTATAATGAGTATGATTATATATACTACAATAATTAGTAGTTTCAACAGCACGGTAGGGTCGACGTATCGTAACAACGAACGGTATCCATCCATATTCAAGCAACTGAAGTTAGAGATGTCAAACTGATGAAATACTAGCGACACATTAGGGTTTCAACAGTTATCTACGTAAATATATATTCTAATGCAGGCTCTGCCAGTAACGACACGGCTAACAGGTCCGTTAATGGCCCCCGGGATCGTACAGCTAATGGATATATTCAGAAAAGATTAGTTGTTAGAGTGTGAATTTAATGTGGCCATTGTCTATCCAGGATAGATCCATCCTTATCGGTGGTAGTTTACCCGGTCAAGAGCCAAGCGCTCCGCTTTACCGAATTCATTACTTAGTAGCAAGGATTTTACCGGCCAATCTCCGTTTCATATTTGTGGCAAGGTGTGTGATGAAGGCCACCTATGTTATCGTCAACGTTGCCACAATTAAAAAAAAAAAATACATTTTTTATTTTGCCACATACACGACACAAAGGAGGGTAAGGATGGGCATATTCTGTGAAGGACAAAACGGAGGTGGCAAAAACCGGGCAGTTTAGCATTTCCGGGGTAGCATAGCAAGGGAGTATATTGCACGCATAAATTCAACAAACACTAACCCTTGGTACGATGCAGAGCTGACAATCTCTTTCTTCTGTGTTTCTGTTTCTCTCTGCGATCAAACAATTTGCCCTGCGAATAAACGTTTACCAATCTAGTACCGAGTTGAAGAAGAGAGGACGGTTCATCAGTGACTTAGACCATTGCCGTTCAGTAGGGCAGAATTTAGCGAGGTTCGTCGTTGCCTTCGCCAGCTGGGCGTTTCGTGGCATTTGTCTTTTATTCAGCAGACAATATCTGTGTCTGTTTTCATGCACGTGCAAAGATTTCGCATCTAATTCATTGTTGAAAATGTCAACTAATTACATCGGGCGTCTGACTGCCGCTAAAGGAGCAGTAACATCGAGTGGCGTTACCCACCGACTGAAGCCTATCATCTATGCAACAATGGTCTGATCTATTCATTCAACTGTACATATTTCATAAAGTATAGAGTTTTATTTCGATCAGCCTATTGTATCTTGCATTATGTTTAAAGAAAGACAGGTTGACATCTTACCAGTCCGAGGCTCCCCAGTTGTGAAATTTTTTTCTATACCTTTTGCCCACGTGTGCAAGTCAGAGAAACGTCGCGGTTAAATAGAAGAAGCCTTTCTAACACTGAAACGCGTTATAGTATGGCGAGTGTTAAAATACTGCATAACTAATACTGTATTGACATCGATACGGTAAAGTGAATAGTAAGGCAATACGATAATAAGGGGCATCGTAATGTCTTCTTTGTGTTTCTACTGTTTGTTTACAAAGTAACAAATGCCTCAACGTACGGTGCAAAGTAGTCGTATTAGCTAGAGCATAAAGTGGTTACGGACGAGTGCGTTATATCAGTCCATTAAAGGGTTATCATAATTTGCAATGAGCAGCACAAGCGTTTCCAGTGAGCACTTGGGGGGTAGGGGGGGGGGGGGGGTAATCGATGACGATAAACAGGACGGCGAACAAGAGGAAAACTACGATATGTTTACAATATTTCGTTCACTCGAAAATTGCTACATTATTTATTAGCCGTATATATATATATATATATGCATGTGTCTGTGTATGCGCGTAGATTTGTACCATTCTCTCATTTACGTTAGATGGATAGCTCGATTCATGCGGTAATTACTGCGTCATCTTCAGCTATGTTGTCTTGCAGATGGGTACGGCATACATACACAGACTGCACGTGACAAGTGATCTCGTATGAAGTAGAGTGAAGAAGAAGACGATAGAAGTAAAACGATTTCATCTACCTATAGAATGCGAAACATCGTTCCGCTCATGCGATGCTTCTGAAATGAGTTTATCTGAGTCCCGAATGAAACGTGCGAAAAAATTAGCAAGTGTTTACAGATTTTTTTTTTTACGTAATCTCTCATTTTGGACGATCACGAGAATATGATATAATAAATACCACAATGAAAAGTCAGCAACGGCAACTCAAATCGGAGACACTGTGCAATCATAGAGATCTACGAAGTGAGCTCGTATGTTTTATGGCTCTTGTTTTCAATTTCTGTTCTGCCTGAATCGATTTTCGATGGTAGGTCACGACCTTTACCGAGCTTCCCAATCGGTAGACAGGCAGCCTGGTGTGATAGAAGCGCCAGTTTCAGTCCACTGATGGTACGTATGTACATGTGTACATATATATATACACATACATAAATGACGACGATGACTATGTTGATGATACGTCCACTTCAATCAATATATATATATATATATATATATATATATATATATATATATATATATAATTACAACACGGTCTTTCTCGCAGCGTACTACCAGTCGAACACAACTTAGATTTTTTGCATTGGCCTATCATTTTGAAGAACATTATCTCCTCTTTAGCTTTAATTTGATTGAATTTAGCCAACCTTGAATTCTTTAAATCTGTGATTATCAAAATCACCTAAGACTACCATACGTCATATGGGTGTCATAGTTATTTATACCCATACGTGAACCATCCCACACAATGGTCGAAACTATAAAATTCTGTGTAGCAGTAGACAATGGCTTCTGCGCAAGACAGATTTAAGTTGCGAGGTAGTCGTTTTTATGTGTGTGTGTGTGTGTGTTTTTAAGCTTATGAGTAGCTTTTACTCGAACTACCCTGCGGAAGGAAGCCGACCAAGGTCCTGGAGCACGTCAATCACCGTCTAAGGCCGGATAACCAGTGCGTGTTTTCGCTTCCGCAACAGAGTTAAGCACTAAACGCGCTGAAGGCAGAGACTGTTACTGCAACATTTTGTATAATCGGCTCAAGGATAAGGCACCGTTTAATTAGCGAAATCAACGACCGTTCCACTCTACGAAATTTACCCAAATAGCCTTATTAATATCAATAGGTAGGCAAGACGGACTGGCGGTTGAGGGTTTTACCGCAAGAAAAAGAAGCGCGCACATATACAGTACAACCATTGAAGAGCAAGAGCTTCTATTATGATTATGTGTCTAGATAACATGTAGTCCTTGTCGATGGCTATTGGCGCCTATAAACTATTAATCAGGTGAATGATGCGTTGATCTTGTGTGTACGGACAAGCAATTAGTGAAAACATCGACGCGCGATATTTTTTGGCGCTGTTTAGCTGTGCGTCATCTGTTCGAGTAGCTCTTAACGAACGAGAGTAAGCTACGAGGGCTGTAAATAGAGTTGCGTTTAATTTCTGCACTGCGTGAGGCGCTCGGTTCTCGTTATTCATGCATAATAAGTTGGATGGCTCAATATATTGATATATTATAGACTAGCCCGTGTGCCCAGCGAAGTACGTAAGGCTGCCTGGCTTATGATACCCGCAAGAGGTCATAAGCGTTCCAGGTCATTGACACGGTGTTACACGGGGATACTAATCAGACCGTCGGGCTTCGAGATAAAGCAGTGTCCGCGGTTCCTATCCGAGGTTCGACGTAAACGAGCGCTTGGGCGTTAAATTGCCGTTGTTCTCCTGGACTACCAGCGTCAAAACATACATATATATATATATATATTTTTTTTTGTATGATTGTGTTTGGTGTTGGGGGGCCTACCTCCAATTACTATTTAAAGCTTAGTAGATTTTGTTCTGTCTAGCATTCGAACTAAATAATAATAATAATAGAGAAAAAAAAATGTGGTCTTAGGGCAGAATTTCTATTTTTTCTAGATTCATTATACCTTGACCGAAATCATTTAGTAATAATATTTACTCGCAAGGCTCACACATATATGTTTAATACAATATCTCAGTCAGTATTACTTGCCATTTTTCTCGTAAATAGATATTAATTATAAAAACTGCCGGCTTGCCAGCTAAGTAAATGTAATATTCTTGCTTGCAATGTAAGCATAAAATTATTTGTTTAATTGAGATAGGTTTAATCTTATTAAATTTTACGAAGAGGTGTTTGGTATGTGCCTCAATCCAGTACAGCGTATTATATCTCAATGTAATTGGGCTTGAGCTAGCAATTTCCGATTTCCTATCCGAAACGATCTTTCTGCTTATAAAATTAGGTGCATTCAACGAATATAAATGTTATTATATGTTATCCAACTGAACGCACACATACTGCCGCTAGTAGATTTTAAAAAAATAACACGGATAATGCTGTAACGTTCCACTTTGATGATAATGAGCCTGAGACATATATAGTTGCGCTCGGACAAGCATGCCGCGTGCAAGGCTCGTTCGCATCCATAAACATCGTTCAGAAAAAGTACTCAAAGGAAAGCTTCATTTTGGAGCATCTCGCTCGTATCTAGTTCCGTGTAAAGTTAAAACAAGCAAGATTATGGCCACCTCTCCATGCTCGACTGTTATTCTGTGCCCGCTTTCTCTGTTCAGACATTTGGTAGCCGAAAAGGAGTACCTAAAGGCGCTTTGATGATTTAAGCTTTTGATGTGGGAAATGGTTCGGCTAGGGAAGGACTGGAAAGTCATCAAAATTTGGCAGGTCAGCTATAGTTTTCTAGGCTAAACTGCCTCATCGCCTTTGGGGCCTGAAACGCCGAAAGATCTATCTACTCAGTTAGTCGGTATATTATTGATAAAAATTACTTAATTTATCGAATCTTAAAGTTATTGAATTATTGATTAGCTCAAAATTGCTGAATTTTACTTGAATTGTTTCGCAGCCTTTTGTGGTCCCGGAATCGTTTCAATCACCTAGACACGTCATCACTCAAATGAAGAAGACTACATTATATTTAGTTTTTTTTTTTTTTTCGTTTCCCACGTGCGACATGAGGCTGCGCAAATTGTCGTCGTGCAAAGACTCGTATCCAAACATGTTCCCTGCATCCGTTACACAGGAGCTATATCAGAGAAATAGACATCGTAGCAGACAGCTGTCATTCGTTATCAGCTCGCACCGGTCTTCAGCGTCGTGAGTCTTCGTTCGGCAAATATGTCACGTCGAAACTGAAATGTCTTCAGCGTAGTCTGTGATAGATAGTTGCTGACAGAACAGTAACGATTATGTTTTGAATCAATCGATAAGAGTTTAAAATCGTCTATAGTTTTAGGGGCTAAGCCTACCCTTACGACACTGTTGGCCTTACACAGTCAGATAAATGGGTCGAGCATGACAGTTCCTGATTCAACTTAGCTGAAACAAATGGTAACATAAAGTTAGGTCATTTTGGTTAGTTTCATTATATCTAATTATAGCGGTAGCAATAGTAGTAGAAGCAGTTATAGTAGTTTAGCGTACGAGAAAAAATCTGACGTTTTATACGGATTCTGTGCTCTGAATAATGCTATTCTGATGCTATATATTCGGACTGATCTCGATAATAGGCAAACGTTCGAGGCATTATGCCCACTTCTAACGACCTAATTAAACGATACTCATTAAAGACGGCCGGTCCCTTCAAACTACTGAGCGGGATGTATGTCTACATCTGGCTTCGAACCTACACCATCTTATGGTCTCTATATTTGGCAGGCAAGTTTGTCATTATAGCGTTTGTTGTACGGTCTGGTGATAATTGGAGGCTATAAGCGGTTGGTCTATTGAAGTCGTCGCATGCCGCTTGTCCTGCGACGACCTTTGGTTTGAAAGCGAACAAAGATAAAGCATTCTATTTCATCCCATGAGAGAGAACAATTATGAAGAGTCCGTAGCTCGACGTTGACTAGTCGCAGTAGTGAGTATAGGCACTCTATGTTTATATTGTTCAAAACGAACGAGAGTTACAGGTCCCAGACAAAAACAACGATCGTCTCTCGTTGAGTCTGCGATGTTCGAGTACATTGTATTGTATCGCATCTACGTACGTTCAACTTTCGAACAGAATCATTTGTTCGAACCATACTAAGTCAAACATTACATTACATTAGGACCGTAGTAAATTGACGTTCATTCCTGGAGAGAAGGTGGTCGTCCGATACCCAATCGTGACGCATAATATATAGATAGATCTATTTGTGATAGGCTGACGTGAACGTTAGCCGATGCAATGGGAAATGTCCGTTCAGAGTAATTAAGCTCGCGGATTCGTCTCGCTTCCCTGTTGCTGACCGAGCTGTTTATCTCGCAATGGTCGCTTAGTATACGCACGTAATTCATAGATAATTCACGTATTCCTATCGTTATGTTGTAGGTGTCGGACCTGCTGAAAGTCGTCTGAGCCTATTCTGTATTACTATTGGTAGTAATAGTAGTATGCTGTTAGGTCTGTTCATTCATCACTTGTGCCAATCGATATCAGATAAAACGAGCATGATCTCGTGATATTCGCTTCGTTTTAGTGTGTTTCTGAAGCCTCGATTGGGTCGGCGGGTCAGATAGAAATACATGCGTTACGACTAGGAAACGTAATGAGATTCCCACCGGTAGACCGTAAAGTTCAAACTTCGTTACCTCAATTGAATTAAATTACGCACCTATTATGCAATGCAACTCGCTAAAAACAACGGTTAGAACATCGAGATAGATACTGTATTGCTGATGTTTCAGCCATCATCACTTAAGCAATTAGGACGCTAACCAAAAATCACAGGTGAACTAGAAAATGTCTATCTGGTAGATAGCACTTCCTCGGCAAAAATGTCCATCAGCTATTCCCTATAAAATTGTTTCAGGTGTCGCTTGCTGGTATCAAAATTGTGTATTTTCTTTCTCATTTTTTCTCAAAATTCTTGTTTATATAATTATACCTATGGCATCGAACGCGGTAATCCGCTACACACTGCCCATTCGTATTATGCATAATTACTTGTGGATTTAATCGGTTATTTCCTTTGTCCTTGTTTGCCTCTATTTCCCAGCTCCTTTCTATATCTATTGGCCTTTTGTGGGGCTCCTCTTTTTGTTGCCAAAATCGCACGTTTAGCCTCAACTGAAAACGATTTTTATGTGTCCAACAGCAATATCGGGTATGACATTTTCTTCTTGGAGTTGTCAAGCAGAGTAATGAAAACTTAAGTTTTTTTCTCTTACGACAGGCTATTTCAAACATGATTTTGTTTTTATCCAGTGTCAAAGTGGCCTTCTCGAGCGGTGTCCTGCATCTACTACATCGATTCTACTAGCATATATTAGTGCGTATTCGATTTGCGTCCATCAATCGTTCAAAATCATTGTGGCACCAGAGTGACAAGAGGATCGGCATCCTTCTACGATAGACCTGACAAGTTTTTCCAACGGGAGTTGCTAGTCGTCAACGACGGGGAGCTAGAGGTTGACAATCGACAGGCGTACCGATTCCAGTCGCATTTTTGCTGGTTATCCTTTTACTGGACAAGATGCCTTCACAGTCCTTGTCTGATTTTGTAAAGTACGCAACGTTTTTAATGTTACTGCCTTTATTTTACAGCAGGTCAGAGCATTGCTGCAGTCTATCGCATGCAATATTAATTCACGGCTAATGAATTTCCTCTGTTCAACACAGTTTTCTGGTGTTCAATGTCTAGGAACTTATAAACTGATATATGGCGTTATCTTTTTCACACTGCTTTTACAATGGTTCGTTGAGTTTTCCGAACTCTTCCGTCGTACAGTTCTTCCTAGTGAGTAGCCGTCGTTTACGTAGCCCGCGATTCCTCCGTGTTCCTCTCGTTTATCTCGTTCCATTTTGTTACTCCTCCGTCAGCTAGATTCCGTTTTTTTTTAGCAGAAATCCTCGTTAAGTTCTCGTCTGTGTCGGTTTGCTACGAGTATCGCTTTATTACAACTCTATCAACCTTCACTGTTTCCTGTCGATCCTCGTCAGACTCCAGCGATCGAGTTTTTCTTGTTATTGCAGTGGCCTACTGTCGTATTTGCCTGTTAAACTTGAGGACATGTTAGGTAGTTCGAGTTCGTGCTGGTAGAAGTCATCAGCCCTCTAAAGCTTCAGTGTTTAAGTGGTTTAACCGAACGTAAAGCTGTGTTCTCATTCGCCACCTAGGCCTAGCCTTCATAGATACATGTAATTATCGCATGTTGAGACGCCATCTGCTTGTTTCGATGCTTATCTATCTATTCGTCCACCAGCTTTTTTCTATGTCTGATGATTTTCGTTGGCATGAACGACTGGCATTGGCCAAGTCTATTGGATCGGTTACCTTGTTGTATCACTTTTGTTGTTAGCGGCTACAAACCGACAATCTGCGTCCAAGCTTAGCGAATCTATGGGGCAGTCGATATTTCGCGAGCCAGCACATAACGGGTAATGGGTTCGGCAATAAAAACTGGTTGCTGTTATGGTCTAGATAATTAGCTACTATCTGATGGTACGAATCATCGTGCCTCTGTAAGAAATGCTTTTAGGCTAGAACAGCCTAAATTAACCAGCTCGGAGCTACAGTTAGTACTGTATACGATAACATTGCGAGATGCACATATGTCGCCAACCTTTAGATGGTCTCTGTCTCGGGTCTTGGCAGCCAAGTTGCATTGCCGTTGCATTTATCATTTGGAATAACATATAGAATGCTGCTGATGTGTACACCAAGTATAGTGTAAGTGTAGCCAACGCTCGACAAGCAATCCAGTGCTCTGCGTCAGGACGGTACCAACAGGACACTTTAGATGCAGGTGATGTGACAAGAAAAATGAGTGCGAGTACGGAACGATAGACGGATAGGAAGTCAAGGGTGGCAGGGATCGATAAGTCTAAAGAGGGGCATTTTACTTTGTTGAAATAATGACAAAAGCTCCCTCATTGAAAAAGCTGTTGTCGATGCGATCCCAGTGAACCGGCGCTTAAAAAAATGCCAAAAATTGTTCTGGATTTATAGTCGCTTCCAAGTAACGACTTCCCGCGCACTCATGTTGACGTTCTCTTCGTATATATATATATATATATACAAATAATGCAATACCTTAACAGGGGTCGCATTTTGTGTTTGGAGCTTTACATCCGTAATGTGTTATTGAAGATCACACTCTATAGCTGTAAGTGGCACTACGTATCTATAAGTTCCTGATTGTCTGTTAAAATCAGCGCGTGAAGGCGATTTTCCGGAAAGGCCTCGTGAGGCATCGAGAACGACTGGTTCAATAGACTACCACTGTTATTGCCAGTGCTTTAGCATACGATCGCCTCTACAACAAATGAATATCAACAAACAACGATAGCATTGATTCAGTTGCATAGGCGGCCATGACTGAAGCAGGCCTGGCTTATTGACTCGCTCCTTTTCCTCGAGTTAACTCCTTTCGTCGCGTGTGGCAAGCGTTCATTTTTTCCATTTATTCATTTACATTTTTGTGTAATATTTTTCAAATCGACAGCTACATAGCTATACTAATCACCAACCAGAAGTTGCCATTCTCACCATGATGATCGCCATTATACAGCAATACGATACACATGTATATATGCAACGTCCAAGACAGAAGCAAATAAAACCACAGTTGGGGCCGTGATTCTATCCTAGTCTTAATGCAAAACTTAAAGTCGTCTGTGTCCTATAGCTCGACTAGTCACTTTATGACATGTTGTTGCTACTGGCGTACTTATCTTATCACCAATTATCTATTGTCATCACCCGTAGTAACGAACACGAACAGCTACGGCCAACGAATGTTGGCAGTATCACACTGGCAACTCGTACGGCGGACGGCAACGGAGGGAACCTCAATGGTTGCGTCTCGCTTTCGCAGTCGTGTCCTGCAAAAGGCGCTTGTACCTGCCGATCTACATAGCTAGCAACAATTGATTCGGTCTATAATATTGCCTCATATTATTATTCACGTCATACTGTTGATAGCTTTTGTGTCACGCTTAACAACTCGCGCTAGCTAATGTCTGCTGACTAGTTACATTGTTACTGCTGCTATTGTTGCGTCGAGAAGCTGCCTTCCTGTCCGTGTTCGCCTTGCTCTTCGTTTAATTTTTTTGCAGAAGGCCAGATGCTACCGGTGTAAGGTCCTGTGACATGGCGCCTGTAACGATTGGATAGACTAATGCTGGCTAGCGACGATTTAGGTAAACGAATTAATCGTTCCGGCCACTTGGGCTGACAAATCTTCGTGCGCCTAGAGTTTAAGTTTCGTTTGGTAGAACCAACCTCTTTAAACCTATGCACGTTTCATTGTAGCGTTATTATTTTATTAGACGATACAAATAGTTGACCCATAAACAGTTCGGCTTGTGTACACGCGTGCCGGATATATAATTCAATCAGCCATTGTAGTGCAACCATAGTCCATTGTGTCTACTGAACCATTGGCAACAAATGTAATCTTCTGCGCGACAAAAAGTATTCACAGATCATCCACTGGCCAGCTGTCATAGTTTTCTATTTGTGATTCTCC